>NW_028186039.1:462943-472969 GCF_003343005.1 Rhea americana | reverse complement strand
CCCCCCCCCAGCCCTCCAACACACACACACGCTTAGCAGGCTTCTTAGCTCATCACCCTCAAGCAAAACTTCCCAAGTGACTTTTAACACGCCACAGTAAAAACCATAGGGAAGGAAAAATGGGGAAGCATACAGATGAAATCAATACAAGGCAGTCAAATCATATAATGACTGCTGTCAACTGAGACTCCACCTTCAAGTGTGCACACACATGCTCAAGATTTAAAAACAGATAATATGAACAAGATCCAGAGCCTCTAGGTAGCTACATCACATTGTTTTCATCCTCCAAACAAGCACAGGACATAAAGGATTAATCTCTGCTGACATCAGTTAACATGCCCCCAAAAGCACCACAGCAACTTAAGCCAAATCTGATTCACTGGCTGCATCTTTGCTGACTAATCTCCGCTCTCCATCCTGCAATGGACCTTAACCTAGAAAAACATGCTTCAGTCCAAGAGATAACGTAACAGTTGTGTTGCTCCAGAGTGGCCCAAAGCAAGGCAAAGTTAATAGGAAGTCTCCATGGCAGAACAGTTGGGTACCACAGTCAGGCTTTATGCCTTAGGCACTTCTACTTTGTCTATAGATTCAAGGAGGCAGCTGAGTACTAGCTGCATTCAGGGATGTTTTATTGTATTTCTTCCTTCTTGAGCAAGCTCAAATGCTGCAGCAAGCCATGAATAAGCTAAGGGTACACTTTCTGAGAGTAAACTTGAAGGTGTAACCGCAGTATGAAGTCAGGCTACGTGGAGTGAGGACAGCTGCACTGAACACAGCAGCTCAAGCACAGTGATGCTGAATACACTTGTGAACAGTAGTTAAGCTGTCGGGGTAACACTGCTTTACAGAGCTGCAGTAAGCAGACTTGCTCTGCTATTCTCCTGCAGTTTGAGGGGAAAAGCAGCACATCATTCCCAGGCAGGAGAAACAGTACACAGGTCAGCAGTACTGGCAAGCTTACAGTATGTTGAGGCAGAGCAGTAATAAGGTTAGCAGCTGTTCTGTGATATGAGGTATAGTTAGCTAAGCCTCAAACTGGCCCAGCCTAAAAAAGAAATGCTGAAAAGTATCACCCTCTAAGAGTTTGCATAAGACACAATATACAGGTACCACTAACAAGAAAAGCAGAAGCAGTTCTCACCATAAATACAAAGTGAGAGTCTTGGTAGGCACCACTTAAAAAATAGCTCATACATCAGCCTGGTAAAATTTCTGCATACAACAGTGGGACTTGAGTTACAGCAATCACAGTGACCTGAGCTACTGTTAGTATTAACCCAGCAATTAAAGACAAACCATCCTATGACACTTCTAAAGCATCATGGGACAAAAGAACTTCCTCAAGCCACTGCCACCTGCAAATACTGCTAGTCTGAACAGTTGAGAAACATACTTACATGCTTGCATTTGCACAGCAGTATTTCTGAGTCTCAGCTCTTTGCATGCTATCATTTAACCTTTTGAAGAGGTTTTAATCCATTCAACATGGTTTCAGCACAACTGGTAGACAAACTAGTTCATTTAGAACTGCAATAATACCCATCTGCTGCATGAACAAATCAAAGGAAGTTTTCTGACAGACCAAGAACCAGAATGCAGAAGAAAACATGATTAAGCATGAACAAAATCTTGCGCTAGGGGAAAAAGAGACGCTATCTAGAGAAGGGAAAAAACCTTAAGAGAAGCAAAAATAAGTTGGAAGTAATCAGCCTCCAAAATTATTTATAGATCTGCCTCCCCCAACACCCTAGATTATTCATGGCCCTTGAAAGTATCAAAAGGAAGCACACAAATGGCAGCACCAGAAGAAAGCAGAGTGTACTTCAAAGTTTACTGCTGTCACAACATTGTTTAAAACAGTTGGCCCAATTCTGTCCTTTGAATCATGAACAGGGCCTCATTAGTCTGAGTTCTGCTTAGCTAGACCACAACAAGCACACAGTAACTTTGACTTCACTGGAGTCATGCCATACAGGATAACTAATGAGCATAATGCTTTGCTTGGAGACTTCAACATGATGGATGCCAGTCTGTGGCTGGGCAGGACCAAGCAGACCTTTAAAGAGACAACCCTCTGCCTCCCCCCCCCCACACACACACACACTTTCATCTGGGCTTTTTAAAACTTTCTATTAATTTCATCCAAACTGCAGAAGATAGGTTGGAAGAATTTTCTGAGTCTTTGCATGTTCAGCAGCCCTCCATCTTTGCAGCTTAGGCACCTGCCTGCATGGGCCCACAGGGGAGGAAGCTGTATGCACCCGGCATGGTAGCAACATACCTCACTGAAACCTGGGTGGCTGGGTGGTTTTCCAAGCCTAAACAGTGTTGAAACCACCAAAGGAGAGAGGAGAGAGAGCAGGGGGTGGGGGTGGGGAAGCGCATGTCGAGGCTCAAGGGCCAGGCCCACCCGAAAGCTGCTTCCTTCCGCCACAGGTATGATCTGAACCGAGACCCCAGTGCCGGGCCCTCCCCACCCCTTGCCACTAGCTTTGTCTGGAGCCACCTCCCTCTTTCCAAAATAAAACTATGTAACTTGTGGGAATTTAGAGATCATGTGAACACAGAGAGCAATTTTGCAAAGAACTGAAGAAGGAAAAAAAAAATACATATATAGGCACGTTTGGAGCTCGTGGAGCCTGTTGGCCTTCAGAGCCAGGCAGGCAGCCAGCTGGGGCACCGTCCCCCCGGGATGCTGCAGGCAACCTGGGGCAGGCCCAGGCGCCCGGGGCTGCCAGCACGCTGCACCACCCGGCCTGCTGGGCATATGCCGCCGCCAGCCCGCTGGGCACCTACCTCACTTTACGGCCTGCTGCAAAAGGGCCGCCTGAGGGAGGCGGCCGCAAAGCAGGGCCGGGCGGTGCGTGGAGGCGCTGGGCCTCCGCCTGCAGCGGCGGTCGCCAGGGCCTTCCCCCGGCAGCGGGGGCAACAAGGGCACCGGAGGCCCTGCCGTGGCATCGCTCGTGTCCCATCTCTGCGCCAGCGACGCGGGGTGCCGAGATGGTACCGCCAGGCACCAAAGAAATGCTGCCGCTGCACCTGGAAGTAATTCAGCCCAGCACCACGATACCGTGATTTCGGTTAAGGTAGAAACCCACAGAAGAGGCAATTATGGTGAAGGCACGTTATCATCAGTAAGGGCATTGCTAGCGAGTCAGCCCCAAGATTTTTGCAGAGGCAGGAACAATCTGTCCTTTCATACTTGTGCTATTCAGTGCTAGGAGAAATCCACTTTGTGGCACATCATGCAAGAAACTTCTGGCTATACCCCAACCTTCAACTGCATTATTCCTTGAGAGCCTAAACCGTTCCTTTTTACTGCAGTTGCTATCCTGTGGTCTCTCCTACTCCACCTGCTCTTGAGCAAACGAGAGGTTCGTAGTTCACAAGGGATTGGCTTCCTTCTGCTTATATTTATAGCATTTGCATATTTCTTCAATTATAATCATTTGTTCACATCAAATCCTTAAAGCAACCAGAAAATGAATTAAAGCATCAAGCAGATCAACAGCCAGGATAGCTAATGCACTGAAATAGAGGATCCTTTTGTCTAATGGTTGCATAGCGACCCTGTAGGTTGGCTTAAACGCAGACCTGTTCTCAATCAACAAGCATTTCTGTTAAAGTGCACAACTGCATCAGAATTCTTTTTTCTTTTGCACAATTGACAGGGCATAGCATTCACAACAGCAGTTCATAGGCAGAGGACAGAAGACAGATATATCCACACTTTTTTTCTTCCACTCCCCCCAAAAGCTATAATTTCCCCCAAATTTGCCTGATCAAGTATTTAACTCAATGAGCAAGAATGACTTCTGTGGAGAAAGCAAGACTGTAGAAGTCTGCTTTGGCAGCCTCCTTTGCAACCTGGAGCACTTTGCAGCACTCATCTCTGGTAAGCATGTTAACAGAGCAGCGATAAAAGCTAATGTGTGGCATAATACTACTATTAGTGGCAGCCTCCAGAACACCCGAGAAGATTGCAGGGTGACGGTGAGATGCAGACAGTAGAAGCTACTGCCAAGTTCAAAGCAAAGCCCAAAAGAAAGAGTGCTGTGGCCAATACAATAGGCTGCTCTTGAGTAGATCTCTACTATCTGGTATCCAGGGTTTCCCTGCTCAAGGGCTTGCTCTTGGAGTGCTGCAAGCTTTAGGGCCACTAAAGTTCAACACCTTTGATCCAAAGTATACACTTTATCCAGGAAAAGAGCTCAATAGGAAAAAAGAGGCAGCTGACAGTGTTTGTAGCAAGAAATACAGAGGCACAAGGGTTTAGGCATGGGGGGGGGGGGGAGGAAGTTCTCCAGCTCCATTTGTACCTATTTCCCCCAATCCAGCTTGACTCTGGAAGAGTCCCATGTTAAGCTGCAAGGGGCTTGGCATTGTACCAGCCCAGCGTTGCAAAGGAGCTTCCTTTGCTCAGAGTGGTGAGAGGTCAACATTCTCAGCCCAGCATCATTGCTAGAATGCAACAATGAATGTCAGACAAGAAAGTAATGGCAGTCTTTGAGTAAAGAAAGAGCATCAAAACCTGGAACAGTTCCTGGACAGAAGTGTTATTACAGCTCAGAAGCCCATGTCTGGGCCAAGCTGAGCAGCTGAGGAAAGCCTCGGGTTCAAACAAGGAAGAGAAGGCTTCATAACAAGACAGCTATTGAAGCAGCCTTACAGAAGGCAAGAAATACCAACTACACAATAGTGTGCTGACTCATGAGCTGTTCTGACACACGCTATTCTCCACAACACCAGCACTCTGCCTAGCCTGCAACCTAACAGTCAGTGGCTTGTAGCAAGTGCTTTTAGAGGAGTTATAACCCCCCCGGGACAATTCTGCACTTGCCTGCTCACTGGAACACCTTCTTCAGCTTCAAACACCAGTAGTTGCCTTATATAAAATACTTATATAGAATACTTAAAAGGCTATAATTTCTCAATTTTAAGTTTCAGTTTAATCCAGCTTTAGATATTCCCACCCCAAGTAGGAAATTGTAGGCTTGGAGATAACTCTTGTGAGCAGCAAATACCCTGCTGGGGCTACGTTCACAATTAGGTCCTCAACCACTCCCAGAATATGTAAAGCAACCTAAATAATTGTTTTAGAAATTTGAGTAATCTCATGACACTTTGCATTATAAATTCCCTTTTATCAACTGTTAAATATCTGTCACTTTAATCAAGTATCACCTCGTCAGCCTACCTGACAGTCACACCACAATTAAGAATTTACCTTTGAAACAGTCACGACTCAGTTTTTTGGCCAACTTCAAACTAGAGACAACACAGTAGCTTAAGCTTTGATCTCTAAACTAGGCTTAAAGGAAAAAGAGCACAGCAGTGAAATCTGGACTTTTTAAATGAGAAGCACTAAATAAGATGCACAACACTGATCATCATGTCCTTGATGTAAATACCAGTGGAAACTTTTTAAATTTATACACCCTTACACTGCTTGCCCTTTGAGCACTGCTGTCTGATGCAACTAACTATAGCCTGTTTCAGATTATTCCATTGTACAAAGACTTTTTCCCCCCATCAGTCTTGGGTTGTGAGAAGAGCTGACAAGCTTAACCCAGGAAGACCCAGTATGGTAATGAGGATAATCAAGTTCCTGTGTGCACTGTCTGCTAAGAAGAAACGGCAGTGGGCAAGCTGTAGTACTTCAGCTCATATAGATGAGACATCCTTCCTGCATCCCAGCACATGCAACAGCCTCACTGCTCCTTTAGTGGCAATCTCCCTGTGCAAGACCAAGCCTACAATCTGATATCCCAGGGGAAGCAAGATAGAATCAGAATTCTGCTGTCTTCCTCTGTATTATTCAAGAGCTGCACAAACAGGGCTGGCAGCACACAGTGACCAACAGTCCTGTCCTCTACAGAAGTCCATCACATGCCTCTAGGGGAACATCAGTTTCTTCTCCCAGACTCTGAAAGATAGCACTCTTGATCAAGTACACCTTCTTCTCTTCGCCCTGTCCAACAGGAGACTTCCTCAGATGTCAGACTTCAATATACCCCAGCATCTCAGCCTGCAGCAACATAGCACTGCTGCCTTCGAGCTTTATACTTCCTTCCTATATTACCTTACTGTTATATACACAACTCTTTGATAATGGGTGAATCTACAGTGTCCCTGTTTGGGGGTTCCAGGTCACTATAATCATGTGCCCAGAGAAGGATTTCCCTGCCTCTCTGCCACCTTTCTGCTTCAGTATCATCAAGGATGGCTGGAGGCAAGTATGACAAGATATCCTAGAGGAAGTGACATCTACTACTGTATGTGAATGCTAGCATTGCCCTACCTTGTTGCCCATTACCCTCATTTTACATAATTAAAAAAATCTAGACTCATGGAGATTCATATGCGCAGATGTATTTCAGCATTTAACTCTTGTAGTTGTCAGTGGAGATTCAAAATGCTTTTAAAGCAATGCAGTTCAGGTTTACAAGCCATACCCTGGCAAACCAAAAATGGGAACCACAGGGCTTAAGTCCCAAGTCAGGATGGGACCCTGGGACCATTATTCCTCTCTCCTACTGCTTTTCCAGAGGACTGCAGGCTGACTTAATGTACTCACTTGCAAAATGCCAATAATTCATTAGTTTTGCAAGCCAAATAGAAATGAATAGAATCCATGATCTCCTCATTAACTAGCTACCAATAGTTTAACTTCTATTTCTTAAGGGCTGTTTGTGTCAAACACCCTTGCTGTCACTGTTTCCCCCCACTTCTGCCTCTTTTCCAGCAGCAGGCTAGCATGTAGGTCACAAGTTGGAGACTGGGAGAAACTGCAAGGATAAATGCATTCTTTAGTAAGCTCTTCTGGAAGGACCTGGAATTTGTCATTCTCATCCCCATGCCCTGAATACAGTCTTTACAGAACTTTATCTGACAGCCTGAATTCTAATCTGCTTTTAAAGCAAACTGCAATTATACTTAGTGTGCCTCCCTACTCTTAAAATCTGCTCCGATAGGAAAACCGACAACTTTTCACTGCAGAAATTAAAGTGGCTTTTTCTTGAACAAGGCCATCCGTCTGCGCAACCTTAATCTGTCCAGCTCACATATGCTGCTGTAACTTGCACTACACTGAATCCAATTATGCCTCTTCAACCTATTAAAAAATATAGGAGGTTGTTGTGCAGGTTGTACAGAGAAGTATCAAACGAAGAGATGAAAGCAAGCCTGTTGCAGAATGACTTTGCAGCCTTATTTCTGCAGACAGGCATATATATCATAGTAAAATTAAAGTCAGAGATTTTTTACAGGGCCCAATGAATAGTTCATGCCAAACTATTTAAAGCTGAACTGAAACAACCAGAAAGAAATCTATGCAGGAGACAAACTGACATATACTTATTTGTAAATGCCTGGCAGTTATTAGTTATCCATTAAAAGCTTTTTAAAATTATATTGCTCCGGCATCATGAACAGCTAAGAATGAGCTCACAGAACAGCATGTCTCCCATGCATTACACATTAGGTTAGAACAGCAGATGAATAACCTTGAGCTAAGTAGTCAGAAGTATCCACAAATCTAAACTATATGCACCAGATTAGGTAATTTGGTATCCAACTACTGACTCACCCAGCTCCGTTTCAGCTGTTCTCCTCAGCGGCTGAAAGTTTTCCCCTTCAGCAAGAGGATCGAGACACCAGTCACAACCTGTCAAGTTCCATAAAGGTACCTGTTGGCCTCAAAGAGCTAAGTGGCTTTCCAACTCTTAATATATTTCCAGTGTTCTCCAGAAGGTCAATCCACATATAATGGAAATCAGTCTTCTGGACATTGTGTTGTCACCTTTATGGACAAGGATCCGAGATGGGCTTCACAGAGCCTTTGTGTTCCTTTCAAAACTGGCAAGCTGAATGGTAGTCATATCCCATTACTAACTCTAAGGACCAAGTTAAAAATCCAGTGGCCTTCTGACATGCATCTCAGCTACACACACAAAAATCTTACACAGCCACAAGTAGAACAACAAGAATAATAAGCTATAGAAGCAAGACAGAGCAGTTAAGCACATGCCTCTTAATCAAAAAGGATGAGCTTCTAGGTTTTCTGTCACAGCAACATCTGTCAATCACAAATTCTGCAGAAAATCTTTTTCTGAATACTTAGCTACAGTTGCAGAATAAGTGCACAAATTATCTTAATCTGAAATACAAGCAGGGCAAATTTGATCACTAGATACACGAAATTTCCCCACACACATCCAAAAGGCTATAACTTTGTAGCACCAAATTGTGGCTTAAAGGGCAAGTACCAGCTAAGTAATGCAGACCCGTTGGAGTCAAGTCTGCCAAGTTACAGAAACTTGTAATCTGGCTTGTTATCATCCCACATGAACAGAATATATTTTAAGATCTAATGTCACATGTTTTTTTTTTTTTTTTGTTTGATTTAATTTTGTGGCAAGTTATAACCCAGGAGTCAAGAGATACTAATTCCATTCCTCTCTCAACTACACACTTCTGCACGACCTTGGGTAAATTACTTAATGGTCTGCACCTCTGCAGACTAAGTAGTATTACTCCAGCCAACAGCATCCTAGAAGTCCTCTCCTCTTTAACAAGAATTAAGGGTTATATTTACTTACTGCTAAAACAGCAGCAACTCCTCCACACCCCAAACAATACACACTGATACCTGAGATATACCTGTTGTTAATTCCAGAGGCATTTGCCATAAATGCAAAGCCCCTTAAATAGTGTAGGGGCATTCAACCCCACATAGGCTCAGCTATGATCTATTTTGCTTCCAGGCTAATAAGAAAAACTTTTCAGAACCTGCTCTGGCCAGAACTCACCAGCTTCATGCCGTGCTGAGTGTCAGCCTTTAATGACCACAGGCACTCAAAGCTTCAGCATCTATTCCTCATCCAGACAATACCCAACCCCCTTTCCTTCTCAAGCAGGGGGAGAATCCTAACAGCATCTTAAAAAAAATGTGGCTTAGGGAAGAACATGATCTAATGAAACACACTATCATTATCCACAGCATCCAGGGACTCTTTAAGGGCCTTAACCATCGACCTAGGACGCTCAGATCCTGACCTGCCATGACCCTGCCTGGCTTAGGAGAGAGAGAGGAAAATCAGAGCACAGTGCTGGCATAACTTCACCCAAGCTTTACTACTTCTCTATTCCTACTACTGATGCTCAGCACTCTTGCTAAATACAGAGCAGTTAGCAAGAACAAGGTTACAACAATTTCTTCTGCTCCAGGAGCAAAGGAGACTTTCCCAAAATTTTAGGATACCACAATACTTATCTTCAGCAGCAACCTGGCTTTCCAGCAGAGCTGACTGGTGGCAGTCGCACCACAGCTAGGCGGCCAAGATTTCCCAGCAAGGACCCTGACTCTAGCCACAAAAGAAATCCTTGGCCCTCAAAGCAGCAAATAGGGAAGGCATAAGCAGGCTCTACCTTCCCGGGCAACAACCCGGGGTCCACGAGGAATTCAGCTCGCAGAAGAGGCCCCTCTGCTTCGGACCCACCGAGCCTCAGCGCCGAGGGGGGGAGCCGAGGAGGGCGGCAGCCACCTGCGAGCCGGCCGGGCGGCGGCCCGGGGAGCGGGAACGGCAAGCGGCAGCACAGGCAGGCGGGGAAGCGGCCGGCGGCGGCGCCGCGCTCCCCGCCGGGATGCCGCGGAGCCATGCAGGCGGCGCGGCCCGGCCCCCCGCCCGCCGCGCCCCGAGCACTCACATTGCTTGAGGAGCTCCAGACACAAAGCCATGAGAGACACAAAGAAGGGGCGGAGGGGACCGGAGAGACGGGGAAGCGCGAGGCGGGGGCGGCTCTGCCTCGCCCGAGGAGGGGGCGGCGAGGGCCGCTCCGCCGAGGCGAGGCGAGGCGACGCGGCCGGGAACACCCTCCGGCGGGGCGCCGCTCCGCACCACAGGAGGCGGGCAGCGAGAGGCCGGGCGGGCCGCGGGCTCGGGCCGCGCTCGCTGCTCCTGCCGCCGCGGCGAAGGCTGGGCTGGAAGAAACAAGGGACGAGACGCACGGACACCGCCC
>NW_028186039.1:310174-462555 GCF_003343005.1 Rhea americana | reverse complement strand
GCGAGCCCGAGCCTGAGTGCGAGCCGCGGGCCTGAGCCGCGGGCTGCGAGCCCGAGCCTGAGTGCGAGCCTGAGTGCGAGCTGCAGGCCGCGAGCCCGAGCCTGAGTGCGAGCCTGAGTGCGAGCCGCGGGCCGCGAGCCCGAGCGCGAGCTGTGGGCCCTGAGCCCCGAGCGTGAGCTGTGAGCCCAAGCCGCGAGCGCGAGCCGTGAGCCTGAGCCCGAGCCCTGAGCGCAGCGGCTGCCGGGCACTCAGGAGTGCACTTGCGAGGAGGTTCATCCTGGTAGGGCCCGTGATTGCCGGGCCCGAGCCAGCCCTTCCTCACACTTCGTTTGCTCCGAGTGCTTTGCTGCCCCTTTCCTCCAGCTGGCTCCAGTCACATCCTTGTGCCATTTGTTTGCCTGGAACAGGATGGCTAGGCGTGTGTCAAAGAGCCCTTTAAACCCCCAGTGCAAGCAAGCCCATCTGTTGTGCATAGTGTTAATGGGGATTTGTGCTTCCTACGCATGGTCTGCTGGAAACGAGGAAGCCAAGCACAGCGATAAAAGCAGCTGGCTTTTCCTGCATTGGCAGCTGCTGCTTTGCAGAACAGTAGGCCACCACGAAGTCCCCTTAAACCTTCACCTTGTGCTTCTGTGTCTGTGCAGCGCCTTGTTCTCCTCGCCTTGTTCTACAGCCCAGTTGTGCTGGCAGATGCAGCTGTGAGCACACTTGCAGTGCAGGCAGAAAGGCAGAGGAGAAAACACACCAGAGAAAAGACAGAGGGACAACTACTGTCCACGCAGCAGAGCACTAACTGAACCAGAGAGCAACAGAGAGCCTGGATCTTGCTGGAGGTTTGTACAATGTGGAGAAGCCAGTGCAGCAGAGCTGCTTTTCTGGTTCTGCTCGGGGGTCTCCATCCCCACTGGGGATCAGAGTTGCAGGGTGGTGAAATACTCCAGAAAACCATTAAAACTCTGCTAAATAAAAACGGTGCCTCTCCCATCAGAGCTGTGCTGCTTTGTCTCGTTGTCAGAGAAGGTGCTGGCAGGGCTCTGTCACACCGGACTGACAGCTCCAGCGACTGACAATGAGTGGGGTGCCATGGTGATAATTTTCCCAGCATGACTCTTTCTCTGCTGGAGAATCTCTCATGCATGCACAAAAGGGTTTTTGCTTGAGGGATCTCCTCTCAGCCCCCATGCTCAAGTGGTTCATAGCCCCTCAGGTTTCTGGTGAGAGGTCACAGCTTAGCACAGAAGATGGGCTCTGAGGGGACCACTCACTTTTCAGTACAGAGTTCCAGCAAGGCCCTTGCAGGGAGTGACTAGATTCTTTGCTGGCAATGTCCTGGGTTTATAAGGTGTCTTTAGTCTGGGCTTCCCTCTGTGACTCCCTCCTTAAGGCCATATTCAGCACTCCAGGCCCAAGACCACTTGCCTGTGGGCCAGGCTGCTGGGCTTAACTACACAGAACTAGTGGGAGAGAAGTGTTACTGAGATGCCCTTGCTGCAGGATTATTCCAGTGAAAGAACAGTGTTAGCTGGAAGGAAATTCCCTCTCCAAATGCAGAGACAAATGAATGGAAAAGAACACCGTGAGGGAGATGTTTCCACGTGGTCACAGATTTGCCAGTGGGACTCCACAGTGATAGGGGCAAGGGGAGAAAGAACTGAGTCTCATTTGACTTGGTGCTGTCACTGTCTTCTGTGGCCAAGTTTTGTATCTCCTACTAGATTCTCTGAGCTGCAACCTTGAGACAGGAACAAGTTAGGCTGGATGTGTGGAGGGGAGAGAAACTGATAAAACTCACTTCCAGGCTGCAGGAAGAGCCTACTTGATCAAAGCCAAGACAAGCTTGGCACCCTGGAGCAGAGCTGAACTGTCCATCCCTGGGAATGGACTTGCTGGTTGCTAGAGCAGTGGCTTGCTCCTCACTATGATCTGCTCCCAACTAGGCCAGGCCTTATCCCTTTGCTTCCTACACTTGAGAAATTCAGAGCTGTGTGAGGGTTGCTCAGATTGCAAGTGTGTGTGTGTGTGGGGGGGAGGAGAAGTCCTGCAAGGCAATGACCACATCCATGCTATGGTCTGAAGTAAGATAGTGGCACTGGGTTCCTGCCAACAAGCAGTGCAGCATGGACTCAGCCTAAAGATTTTTTTTCAAAGAGTTTGGACTGTGGCAGAATTTGTGGCTTTGCAGGTAATTCTGTTCCCCATGTAGCTCACACAGGAAGCATATATACTATCCGAACTTGCTGTCATGATCAATCCTTGGATGCTCTGATTTATTTATGACTCATTGAGTTCACTGTACTCTGTGCAGAAGAGGTGGTCTGGCTTTTGCAGCAAGGAGCAATCAGAGGAAGTGCCTTGGTGAGATACTGTGCTCAGCTCAAAGACTGTCTCTTCACGGCAGGTAGGGCTGAGCTTCAGTCTCAGCTTTCAGTGATGGAATCAGTATGAGTGTGCTGGTTCTGTACGCAAAAAATAGAATGGTAAAGCAGGCTCAAGGAAGACCTTATATGATAGTCAGACATAGCCTTGAGCCTTAGAAACATGGGACCTGCAGGTCTGGGCCTCTCTGCTCTGCTGCCTACCAAAGAAAATAAGAAAACAGACAATTTAGCTGCTTCCTGTCTAGAAGACAGACACAGGCCTGGGAGCGGAGACTTGGCTGAGAGTTTGTCGTCTACACAGGATCTAAGTGACGTTGTAAAAATCTAAGCTGATATCTTCCTGAATCCTCAGGGATACTCACGTGGTGGCTTACCAGATGGAAAAAGCGGTGGAAAAGTATGAAGGCAGGAGAGATAAAGCAACCCAGCAGCAGAGTGGAGAAGAGAACAAGAGAGACAAACACAAAGAAATCCTCATTTGCCTGCATTGTCTGGAAATGGGCAAACGCTGAGCTCTGAATGCATGTGCTTGCTAAAATTCATCTAGTCCCATTGTCCTAGCACATATGTGTGACTCTGAGCCAAGAGTGTTGTCTGGGTGTAGCTGCTGGGCTGTCTGAACAAGGGCACATACTCTGTGTTGGCTGGCCCATGGATGGATATGCAGAGAGGTGCTAAGCATGACTAACAGGAGGAGGGATACAAAGAAGACATCTGTGATTGCCTGGCATTACGCCAGCTCCATGCTCATTCAGTTTGCATGGAAAGATGAAGGTGCTAGCATACTGTGACATTATAGGGCTCCCTCAATTTAAGAGAGCCTGCATGTCCGTTGTACCTGGCATGTTGCTCTCCAACAAGTGTTGAGTGTAGCCTCATGGGTGGAACAGACACTTGGATTTGTGCTACTCCTCTCCCAGGTGATTTTGAGTGAGCTGAGGCACCTCTTGGTGCTTTGGTTTCTCCTTCTCTCAAACAAAGACAGTACTACTGACTCTCTTTGGGGTCAGCTTTGCTGTTAAAAGCAAGCAACAAGAAGGGCTTGGCTTTCTAACCACATTATCAAAGGATAATGCTGGCAGCTGCTTTTCTTTCTACTTTTTTGTAGATGGCCCCTGCTGGGAGAACACAGACTGTTGTCCTGGATCTTGGAGCCATGCTCACTTCCCAGTATTAAGATTATGTCTATGGGCAGCCACTTCCACCTTCCCTACATCTGCTTATGTTTGCATGTAGCATTACGTGTTGGCTGAAGCTTGCCTCTTACAGGGGACTCTGAGGCGGTGTCACATTTCTGTTGGGTCTGATCCTATTGCAGCATGTTTCTGAAGTGTGAGAAAGACGTACATACAGCAAGCACCAAAAAGCAAGGTTGTTGCACTGGGTCCTACCCATAGCAGATCTGAAACCTTACAGCAAGGAGCACTAAGCTCAGCTTTGCTGATGCAGGGGACATGGATTTTTTTTGTTGGTGGAATTTGAGAGCAGGGTTTTAGCCACAAAACAGTGTTGCAGACCTCCTGGGGAAAAGGAAGCACTGCCTGGAGCCCAGAGCTTGGTAGTAGAGTTTCCATAAAAGCAAAGAAAGGATTAGAGATGAGAAATGTATGTAGAATTATATAGAGAAACAGTAGTCATAGACTTCTTTGTGTCCTGTGGACACATGGATAGGTCATGGAACATAAATATCTGCCCTCCCGGGCACACACACGGGCACACACACACATACGTACACACTCCCTAATCCCTTTCCTGCTGGTATGTCAGAGAAAGCTATTTCTAGAACCTGAAATCTAGGTCAAAAAGAAGGAGAAAATCTGAAGGGAACGGTAATAGTCGCTCCCTTCAGAGGCCATATGGGGTCAGGTCTGGTTGATATGATTAATAAGGGGGCCTCTGTGGTGCTTTACTCCTCAGCCGCAGCCTTTCACACACTGGCTGAACAATGTGTCCTGGTCTGTTCTGTGTTCTTTCTTTCTTTCTTTCTTTCTTTCTTTTTTTTTTTTTTTTTTGGTTTAGTGTTCGCACTAGATTTGCAAAATAGAGAATACTGTGATCCAGACCTAGGTAGGCCTGAGGCCACCCTGACTGGCCAGCTGAGAGAGGAAGGGAGCGGACTTTGCCTTCAGGCACAGGCACCAGGTAATTATGATCCACAGGAGAGGAGAAAGGGCATAAGTGCCCTTCCGTCACAAGCCATAGCTAAGTAACTTTGTCAGAAGCTGTGGAAAGTCCCTCCATAGGTGAGCGAGCCTTTGAGAATTTCATCAGCTGGACCCACTCTCTGCACAGGGTTGCTTTGTGTGGTAATGCTGCACAGACGTGTGCGGATACTTTGTCTTTTCCCCATTATACCCAGCTGTGACCCTCCCTGCAGGGTACTGTATGGGGCCATCAGTGCCAGGAAACCAGACTAGGATCTGCCTTTTCCCATTCCAGGTCAGGGTTACCACCACAGCAGCAGTGAACCTGGAAACCATCCCTCTAATTCGGAGAAGAAAAAAGGCAGGCTGAAGGCAGAAGACCAGGCTGTTTTCTGATGCCTTTGGGGAATATGCATCCTGTGTGGTGCCCTGGAAAACCAGCCTTGGCTTGGCAAAGCTCTGGCACATAGATGGGCAGAAGGTATGTGCAGCCCTGGAAGCTGCTTATGGGAATGTGAGTGGCTATATGGCATGAGCCTCCTGCCTGGCTCTTGGGGTCAAGGCGAGGCTTGCCTGAAGGAGTGGTCTTTCTGGAACTGTTTCTGCTCTGGGTGCTGCAATTCCCTTGCCAGATTAGATTCAGGGCCTCCAGCTACTTTTCTGCCAGAGCTGCTGTCACTGGGGTCAGCAACAAGGGAGAATTGGAAGGTCACTGCTTTACAGAGCTCACTCTCAGCAACATCGTTCAGGCAGACTAGCCTATTTGAAAGGCAGGTCAACAGAGGCAGAGCCCAGTCCTGAAAGAGGAACAAGAGCTGGATTGCCTGGCCTCTTAGAAAGAGATGTAGACACAAGATCCCTATCCTGTGGGCACCTGGGCTTTCTGGGAACAGATTACTGAATCCCAGGACAAGCTGCTCCCATCTGAGCAAAGGTGATGTTACCAGAAGGCATCTGGAGGAATGGGAAGAGCTTGAGTAGGAACTGGCTTGGTATGAGTTTTTCCTGCTGTCACTGGAGTGTTGATCAGAGGCTGGGCTGGGATCTCCCCTCTGGGGAATGTCACTTTATTTGGCCATGCTTTACTCACCTCTCTCCTTTCCTTTTTTATGTCCCTGGACATAAAGTATTCAGAGCTCTTTGAGCATGGCTCCATGTCATTTGGCAGTCTATTAAGCAAGCAATTCCCAGTGATGCTTCTAATAATAAGGAACTGGGGCTATGAAGCCCTTTGTTAATGCAAAGGATTCAGAGTGGCTGTCAGCAGAACGCCTGACAATTAGATGAATAGGTTTCCTGGGACTTTCRTGTCTCCTGCTTTGCAAGGCACAAAGCTTTGTTTAACACTGATCAAGGGCAGTTCATCATCTGTCTTGCTGACTGTCAAATGGGAGCTAATTGCCTTGCAATGCGCAAGTGACACACAAATTTGTGGGAGGACCTAGAGCCATGTAGCTGATCAGAGGTGTGGCGGCTGTCAAGCCTCTCCCTGCCATGCATGGACCCCAAAACTTGCAGCACTCCATGAAAGGGGGCTTGCTGTGTGTCCTCAGCTGGTGACTGAATCCCTAGGACACTGCCTAGCTTGGTGATTTGAAACCGCCTGTTGTTCTCCTCAAAGATGAGAAATCTCTGTCAGACACATCATTACTGCTGTGGATGCCTCTTCAGGATACTTCCATACAGACAGGAAATGCAGTCCTCCTCTCAGTGACTGGGCACGTGATGTGAACAGTTCTCCCAGTCTGGTGCATGGATGCAGGTGCGGGAAGGTGTCTGTGAGAAGGGAATGGAGTGAGGATCCTCAGTCATCTGTCCCCATAAACTAGCATGTAGCAGAGGTCAGGAGCGACAATTCAGCCTGCAGATGATGCCTACCTGATTTGGTATACTCAGTTCTCTTTATTTGTCTGCACTGATGCAGTTGAGCTCGGAAGCACCAGTCTGAGCTTTAGGAGGCTCCTGCTACGTTATATTACAAAACCAACCAATTAAAGCTTCCGCAATGCACACGTGTATTTGCAAGAGGAACTGAGACCAGGTGGCTGATTAAAGGTGTGACTGCTGTCCAGATATGCCTCCTGCCTTCCCCATCAGGCACACACAAACACAGATGTCCTCTCTTCTCCATTCCCCCTCCTCCTCCCCCCATCAAATCTGTTCCCTACTGAAGTCCCAGCAGCTAATGCAAAGGGATGGAAGATGCTTGAAATCAGCAAGTCTGTGCAGGGTTGCATTGGACAGATGGTGGCAGGGTGATTTCAGGGTGGCAACCAGTGATCTTGAATGCCTGGTGCTATGCTATGCCTTCTATTGTTTCGTGATGTTAGCCTGGATATGCAGCAGTACTGAGCTCATCGTTGGCTGCCCTGTTGATGAGAAGCTCTGCTTGCAGGGGTGGGAGCAAGCTGGTTTTGTGGGTAGTGAGTTTGTGGGCAGAGAGGCTGTTATAAATGAGGGACCTGGACTGGGCAAGCAGCCCTTCCCTCCCAGAGGGTCTCTTCCAGAGCTCTGCCTCATCATGTGATCTTCCACAGTGCTAACCCTGGAGCACAGGCCATTAACACTTGCTCCATGAGCAGTGTGCTGGCCTACAGAACAAGGGCTGGGGGGCAGGGGTAGGTTTGGGGCATGAGCATGTCTCTGTGGGCAGGAAGACCTGGAACAGGGCAACTCATAAAAGACATGATGGTTACCAGCACTCCCCATTCCCGCTCTCTGTGTGCTGCTGACACAGTGCTCCAACCTGGCTTCCACCAAAAGCACACTCCAGAGCTGGGGAGTGCCTGTGCTGGCAGCTTCACCCAGCAGGATACAAGATCATTCTCAAATTCTCCCATAGCTCTGCAGATTGGTGCTAGTGTCCTGTTGGTGCCAAGAGCAACCTGTCCTGCTGGACATGACCCCAGTGTCACTGTGGGTGATAGGACTTACTGTTTGTCCCTGCTTCATTAGCAATACTGTACAATCCCGGCAAGAGCCCAGACTCCTGCTCCTCTTGCCCACTCGAGTATGTGCCAGGCACGATGTCCACTCACAGTCAGGTCTGTGAGCAGCAGAAAATTACCTTTTCCAAGCTGCATTCCCAAACCAGTCTTGGAATTTAAACAGCCTCCTTTTGACACACCACCCTCCACCTGGCAGAGGAGCTGAAAGAGATGTGGGATACTTTGAAGAAAGCAATGCAAAAGTGATGCAAATTTAGTGACTTGAAGCAAATGATCTGCTTCCAGCATCATGTGGAAAGGTGAAGGCTTTCTCTTCTGGGGAGGATGCTGTTGGCACAGCCATCTCCATGCAAACTTCCTTGGAAAGCTGTTCTCCAGAGCCTGCTCCCAATTCTCTGTATGCTCTGTGAGGGCTTTGCATGCCAGCTGAAATGCTGCAGTGAGAACAGGGCTGCTCCTGACGCCAGAGTTTTGCACAGCAGAACCTGTCACCTCTGCTCAGGGCTTTGGGACTTATTACCAGAGGAAGCATTTCCTGAGCAATGATCCTGTCATCTGCAGCCCTCACACACACTTTCCAAGTGGCACAGACCACTGGAGAGTATTTAAGCCACTGCTGTAGATTGCTGTTCTTATTCACCTACTCTGAGGAATGCTCAGTGAACTCTGGGCTTACTCGCTGGCTGACGAACCACAGCACTTCAATAAACACAAGCGGAGCCTGGCTGCACTAAACATGGCCTCCAGGCCAAAGCTATGCTGCCCTCAGGGCTGGGGAGCCAACACTAGCTGATTTTTGGATGAGATGGAAAAGCAGTGCTTTCATCTCTTCCCTCACTGGCTTTCCTGCTGCCCCATGCAAGATCTAAGCAGCTCTTGTCATTGCTAGCTGTCTCAGACTGGTAATCCTGGTGTCCTGGCAAAATTCCAGCTGGAGACAGAGCACTCACTTTCCTTGCTTCCCACCAAGGCGTTGAATACATCCAGTGTCTTGGGAGCCTCCTCAGGGAGCATTGCTGATGGGTACAGTAGTTCTGCTGGGGAGCGTTAACAGCCCTGGCTCATCCCAGAGGTGGCAGAGAAAGTGGCTCCCTTCTTTACAGGGCCTTTGGAGAAGAAAGGGCTCGGTAAGCAGGAGCTCTCGCTCCTGTGAACCATTTGGCAAAGAGACTGCTGTCCTGCAAGGCTGGGAACTGCCTTGTGGTAGTGACGATTCAGCTGATTAGAAACATCAGCTGAATGAGGCTGCCTTCAGCCTCTCCCATTCTCCAGAGGATAGAGTCACTCCTGACTCATATCTGAGGGAGAGGCCAGGCTTTTGTCCAGTACAGTAATTACTAATCAAAAGAGAAAGGCCTGTGTGGAGTGAGTAATGCCCACAGCCAGTGTCAGCAGAGATAGGCAGGGTGTCTGGAGCTGAGTATAACATTATTAATTGCTCAGGAAAAACAGTGCACTGAAGCTGCAGGGTGCTGGGCTCTGAGGCTCAGAAAGGCTCACTAGTGCCATCAAATTTAGAGCAAGATTTGTTTTTAGTGCATATCAGAGATGTTCGGATCAGGACCTCTAGTTTGAGTACACCTGAAGGGAGAAGGGCAAATACTATGAGATGCATTAGACATCTGTGTGGCTACTGCAATTCAGCTTGTCTCCAAGACAGAAAGGAACTGGGGGAAGTGCAGCCAAAGGATGAACTCCTAATGTCGCATTGTCAGAGGATTTTGAAAGAAGGCTAATCTCCAGGCAGCTGTAATCGAAGTGGCAGCCCAAGGGCTGGGTGCAGCCAGAGTGACACTGTCTGCCCCTTACCTTTTCAGCCCTGGCAGCTGGAGAGGGAAGGGACTGCAGTCAGAGAACTGTGAGCCTGCCACATGACACTGCATTGCCTCTCATGGAGCTTAGTTAAAGCCTGGGCCTGCACAGGAGTCCTCTTGGTGAGCCCCTACTCAGATCCAGTTCTCCTCTGAGTTCTGCCTGCTCCTCTCATCCTTAGCTAGGAGGAAGCCTCACCAAACGCTGCTCAGATTGCTGGGTCCAGCAGGGTCAGACCTATCTGTAACACTGCTGGAGGAAATTCCAATCCCTGAGAGTCTAGAGGGGACAAACTCACACCATGAGTCTCCCCCCCCGCCCACATCTACTTCCAGGAGTTCTGTCTTTTGGGGGAGCCTGCAATAAAGTTCATGGTGAACCCCAAAGCCTTGTGACTCTTCCATCACTGAGGGACAGGGGCCTTATATCCTCTTGGCTGAAGGGTCTGCAGAGATCAGGATATGCTCAGATCCCAGGGAAATGATGCAAAGTCCCTGATACACATTTTTCTTCCCAACGATTTTGGAGAGAGGTTAAACCTGTCATCTGTAGCCCAGATTGGAGGAACAACACCTAGATGCTTTGCTGAGAGAAGGAAGAACAAGAGGAAGAAGAAGGCTCTCAATAGCTGTCTCAGCAGCTGCTTGGCCGCTGCACCAAGGCTTGCAGAAGAAAGGCTGCTTTTCTGTACAAGATTCCCTCTGCATCCTCAGCCCCACAGGACTCCCAGCCCAGCAGACAAAGGCAGCAGTCAGTGCTGCCCATCCTCCTAGAACCCACAACAGGGCAAAGTGGATGTCCCCTGAGATGCTCCCAGCTGCAGTACTCAGATCTGTTTTTTGGTTTGGCTGAGCCAAGAGACAGCTCTCCTGGACTTCCACACACTGTATTAACTGTGCAGGTAAGAACCCCTTTGCCATTTCAGCCCCTGCATCCAGAGACACAGAACCATCCATCCTGGCCCACATACACTGGCTGCTGTACTTCCTCACCAGCACAGAACAAGCTCAGAGACACAGGTTCTCCCTTGATGGCCACAAAATTCCTGGACAGCTGTGGCTGGAGATACCTCGTGCAGATATCTGAGGGCAGCACCTTGCACACTCAACACCTTCCAGGCAATTCAGTGGCGACCTCGCCCATGTTCCACCAGCCCTGTACCCCTTGCTTTCTGATCTGCTCACTTCCCCTCTGCCTCCCCTCACGGCCCACCGCTGGCACTCACTGCTGTTGCTGGGCAGGGTCCTGCTGCCGCTGAGGCTGCCTGCCGGTGGCGGGGAGATTGAGCGGACAGAGCCTGTATCCTCTTCCTGGGAGCAGCCCGCCTGGATGGCACGGAGGTAGCTGTGGCTCCGGGAACGGAAGTAGCTGGGCAGCGGCAGGTCCAGCACCTCCACGGCAGCTGATTCGGCCTCGCTGTAGGTAGAGTCGCAGACTGCCTCGTACTGCTCCCCCAGCTCTGGCTCTCCTGCCTGCACAGGAAGAGGGGCAGAGCCAGTCACCCCCTGCTCGGAGCCAAGCCTCTTCCCCTTCTCTTTCCCCTCGCAAATTAGTCTCTCTCTTCCTGGAGATCTCTGTCCTCCAGGGCTGCTGCTATTTTTAAGTGGGTTTCAATTATTTGTAGGCAAGACTGTGAGGTTTAGTGGTCAGTGCTCACTGCAGAGCAGGACTCCTGAGTTCTCTGCCATGAGAAAGTGGGGATGAGGGCCTCCTCCAATACAAGAAAGTCCCTGCTTGTGGAGCAGGAGAGACTTACCACCACAGTGCCTACGAAACACTTCCCAGTCTTTGATGGAAAGGCTGAGAGCATGTGAGGCTAAAATCCCTGTTCAGCCTCTGAAAAGCCTCCTAGTGCCTGTTAGCATGGCCAGGAGAATCCAAAACCCATCAACAGGACCCCATCAGCTCAGGTGTGTTCCTCCCCTGGGGGAGATTGCACAGCCTTATATCAATGTGCAGTGCAGAAAGAGAAGATAGGAAAGTTTGGACTAGGTGGGGTGATATTAGTAGCCCAAGATTGCCTGGACTTGTGCTGTGGTGTTGCTGTCAGGAATTCAACCCCAGTCTTGTTGAAGGTGAGGGACCAGGAGATGGCTGAGTGCTGGGCCAAGGCATGGTGTGCCCCGAGCAGAAGCAGCTCTGTACCCTGCTTTTGCTGCTACCTCAGCTTCTCCCTCCCACACCATGCCCCCGCTGCCCTGCCCTGTTCTCAGTCAGCAGCAGCTGATGAAACTTTAACTCAGGAGAGGCTCACCTGGATTACACCACAGCCAGCCTAAAACAAAGTGTTTTGAAATACAGATGCTGAGAGATGCTGAGATTGGACCTGTTGCCCGCTCCTGTCTCTCCTGGCCCTTTCTTAGGCCTCAAGAACAGTATGGCTGGTGTTGGTGTCTGGAGCCTTTCTCCAGTTTCCACAAGGTTTGGCTCAAAAAGCTCATTAGTTTCCATACAAAAGTGATGCTCCCTAATACCCCTCCCACCAGGACTAGGGAAAACCAAGCTCTCCAGCTGCCCTAGAGTGCTTTGGATTGAGAAGATCTTCCTTCTGCTCTTCCTGCTGGCTCCTGGGTGAAGACTAACCCCACAACCTGCCTGTGCACTCCAGGCAGCATTCCAGGAGTGACTCAAGAAAACTCTGTGAGGAAGGAAGAGGGAAATACCAGCGGGACGGTACCTGATCTCCATGGGTAAATATCTGAGGGATAAGTGAGGGGGATCCAAAGATCTGGAAGAAAGAGTTGGAGAAGGTTAAAAGCTAAGAATGGGGGAGACCCTCACACACACAGCCACTGCACAGGGACTGAGGACGACGGGAGCAGATAGCCTTTTCTCTGGGACCACAACTGCTGACAGTTCAGCACAAACTTCAGAACTTGTAAGACACCAAGCAAAATGCTGGTGTGGCCTGGCACCACTCAGGCTCCTCAGACAGTGGCACAGACATGGCATGGCAAAACTCCATGGAATGTCTCCAAACTGGAGAGAAGGTATTGATGCATTCAGCCTGTTGTATGCACCATATATAAATATATAGATACACAGGGCACACTTGGACTCTGACAGTGGGAACACAATGCTACAAAACCCGTCAGCACATGCAGGGTGTCTGTGACTGTGGGACAAGGGCTGGTGTGACTCCCAGTCAGCACCTCAGCTAAGCTCCCAGTATGGATCTGGCCAGCACCTCAGCTCCCTCCTTTCTGTGCTACAGGAGGAGTTCAGTGGAATGTCCAGGAGAAAGTGATGGGCCCCCACAGCCTTTATCTGACACTTGAAGAGCCTGAGTGGATGGGCAGCTGGAGTATTCCACGGCAGGGGAAATTTGCTTGGCCTTCATCTAAGCCTTCTTGGTGTTTGGCTGGGCAGCTCACTGCAATTTCCCCTTTCACCAGTCCAGGAAGAAGGCACTTAGAAATGATACTCCCTTCTCTCCATAGTGCAGTCAGAGCACACACTTGGCATAACAACAGATGCTTGACAGACACTGTGCTGCCTGTGGGGAGAAATCCTTTTTCTTCCTCCCCAGACAGTTCCTTCCATCCAAGTTCTGCAGATCACGTCCACGCTATTAGGTCTTCACTACGTGAACTGCCCAAGATAACCCATCTTGGCAAGAATCCAGGTTCAAAAAGTACACCAGATGAAGGGGCTTGGGTCTGGGGCCTAGGTCGTGACCCTCCACAGAGAAGGGCAGCTCAAAGTGTGGATGTACAATGTTGGCTCTGTCAAACCACTGGTTCCCTTGCTGTGAAAGGTCGATACTGACATGCACATCAGAAGAACTCCAGGTTTCCAGAGATTTGCAAGGTGGAGCTCGGCTGGCATAAAACCAAGTGGAGTGAACTTTTCTTGCAGAGCTGGCGATACTCCTCTTTGGGAGGACTCTAGGGTCTGTCTTGCTGTACAAACAGAGAAGGTGTTGAAGGTCACACAAAAGCGAGGGCAGAGGAGGAACTGCCTCTGGTACTCATAGTATGAAACGGCAGAGCTTCCAAAAGATCAGGCCAGGGTAAGCATACAAAGTAGATGTACTAGGTCCATCCTGAATCAACAGATGTACAATATCTGGGGGAGGGGGAGGGGACCTCTAAATCTCAGTTCAGCTACAACTGGACTCTTTGGTCTTTAGAAAGGCAGGCAAAGTGTAAATGATGACATGAGCCCACACTTGATCTTAGTACTGTGGGCAGCTAGGATACCACCTGCATCACAGGGCTAAAGCTCCATGTCTGGAAAGGAGTATTTGTCTACGCAGCTCCTAGCACATCAGCTCGGACCCTTCATCTCCAAGAACATCCTGGTGTTCTTATGGGTGTGTTGGAATCAGCTGCTAGATGGTAACTTTTGGCTGGAGGAGAGCAAAAACTAAGTGGGCATGTTGTCTCACACCTCCTTAAAGATGGCTTGGCTTCAGACACAGGTTCACATACAAAGCACAAGAGTACAATGGTCTGACCTCTTTCTCTGTGCAATGAAACACCCAGCACATTGTTGCTGATGTACAAAGAACGAGACTGATCACAAGGAACAAGTACACCCCGTGAGCAATACTCTGTGCCCTTCCCCAAAGCTCTCCACAAGCGGCTTCAAGCACACTACTGGGAGTAATAGCAAGAGAAACCAACCTGTGGAGCTGGAGAGGCCAGGCTGAGATGAATGTGTACTCTGAGCCCCATGGATCTGTATGGGGGTGACAGGGCACAAATCTCACAGCTTCTCCATGGTCTGGTTCATGATATCCGGCCCACTTCTTTAACCATTGTGTTGTGCTGCCTTCCTTGATCATTGAATGCTGGCAGTGTGTGGGGATGACAGATTCTGGAGCAGCTCAGTGGGGCATGTGTGCACACACATTGCCATGTATACTCATGTGAACAGAAACTTGACATGAGAGAGGCCCAGAGTGACAGTGAAACAGCTGGGCAAGGCTTGTGGAGTCATTGCTGCCCCAGGACACTTTCAACTATGTACTGAAAGGAAGAGTCCCTGTCCCACAGCTGAGATTAAGCATATGGGACCTATGCAAGAGCCATATCCTGGCACAAGTTATTATGGAGCCTGAAAAGCAGCTGGCTTATAGCCACCCAGCCCTTAGCCACTACAGTTTAGTCCCAAGGTGAGGCTTAGGATAGGACAGGGAGTTATATCCTGTTTGAACTGACGACCTCCTAGAGACCAGAGTCAGAGCACACAAACCCAGCTTGTGGCAAGGAATCTGCCATCCACCAACAGTGCCTCCACTAGGATCTTTGGCTTTGCCTAGAGACCATCTAAATTAAGTGTTTTACCTTCACTAATGCATGGGGAGTAGGAATATCCACTGAAGACATTCCCATTTAACTGGCAGAACAATCTCATGAGTTACAGACATCTCATTCCTAGGCCCAATCCACTTCACAAAGGATGAGATTTTCAGAGTAAAGCAATAGTGGGATTACTTTCCCTAGTTCTAGCTATGTAGAGCTTCTGGCAGCTGGCCCCAGGCTACACACTGTCTTTTGGATGAATGAAGTCAGCAGGGCCGGTCCCTGCTCTGTGCCCACCTAGCATGTGCAAGGAGCTTGCAGTGGGAGGAAGCTACCTTGCAGGTAGCTCTCATTAAGGCTGTGTGCAGGCTCCTGGATGGTGCCTGTGCTTGTGCACAGAGCAGCCCTAAGCTTTACCCATCATTGTGAAGGTCTGTGCAGAGCTCTGGGCTGCAATACCTGTAACCATGGCTAGTTTGACTTCAGCTGCACCAGTGGAGCTGAGGGGAGGGGAAAGCTGCAGCAAGAGGGTTCTAATATGAATCAGAATTAAGGAGCTGGCCCCGAGGCTTTGGTAAAGCTGCCAGAGACTAGGTTGCCCATTACTGGAGTGCAGCCTGAGCCTTATTCTGCAGGGGAAAGAGAGATGTTCCTCTTTCCCCTTAGCCAGCCTCCTTCATCTTTTGGGATCGTGTGTGTGTGTGCAGCTGGGTACAGCTCTCCAGCATCTCACCTGGCTGATGCAACTGGACTCATTGACACTGTCAGAGATCTGGTTATATTCTTCCTCCCAGGCTGGGAACTTTGGAGGTAGGAGGATCTCAACAGAGTCCAGGCGGTCCAGGCTCCTGTTAGGAGAGAGAGAAGGGTGTGAGGGGGCAGGTGCACAGACATCTGCCAGGCATTGGTGTGCATGGCAGCCTAAAGCCAATGTTGGGCACTGAGTCCATGGCTTGGCCCTAGTGGCAGCTCCTAGAATAGAGGGAAGCACTTTCCTGCCTTGCCAGCCCTGGTTTGAACTCTTTAGTCTGGCACATGGGTGGAGGCTTTGTGGAGAACAAGAGGAGGAGAGAGGACAGGAACTTGCAGCCCCCTGCAAGGAATGCACTACAGGTGTCAGGTTAGTCCAGCCTAATCCCAGGGAGCACACAGGACATGTGCCAACCCACATAGTCATGCCCTGGTTACAGACTAACTTCCAGCAGAGACTGATGTTGGGTGTTAAACAAGCCAGCTCTTCCCTGCTCAGACTGGCTGGAAGGGTGTGGGGCATGGGGTGACAAAAGGCTTTTCAGTTATTTTTTTGTGGATGTTTAAGCTGGAAAAATCTGCAGGATTTCTTCTTATTTATTTATTTTTTAATAGAAAAAACCCAAAGATTATCTGGAAGAAGGTCAAAACAAACTGAATAGCAGCATTGCATGAGCAGAGGAGTTCGGTATATTCTGAACAGCTTTCTCTGCAGGCTCTGGGGGAACCACTGTGCTAGGGTTCCTCTATAGCAGAGAAGAGAACAGCAGAGCCTCATATTCAGCCCAGCCCAGCTACAGCCTCTGCTGAGAGCCAGGCACCCAGGGGTGAGGTGGGATGCAGGAAGGATGGGAGTGATGCGGCAAGGACGGGAGGTATGTGGGATGGACAGGACTCTCATTCTTCTACACCACCATGACATCCTGTGTGTGGCTGAAGGAGCCTTTGTCACAGATAAGCTGGGTATGTTAAAACTTGCCACTTTGAGTGCATACCCTGCACATTAGACCTGTGCTGTCCTTTATGGACATGCTGAAAGGTATGGGCTCTGCAGACACAGCCTGTTATCCTGGGCATGTGGCAGGGCATGCTGCATGCATGGTAGATGACACGTTTAGCCATGCCAGCCTAGGTTAGCTCCTGGGGAACTCCCGTTTGAATTGCTTGTGATCCTAACAGAGTACTGTTGGGGTGAACAGTTCCCCCTCATCCAGAAGTGCCACGGAGTGCAGAAGGCCTGTCCTTCATCAGCATGGGCTGGCCTATGTGCTGGGGGATTCTCTTGCTACTGCATTCACCCGCAGCTTGTATAGCCCATCTAGTCATTGGTAGTGGCCACACAGGGTGGTATGGTAGCATGGCAGCAGTTCTCCAAGAGTGGGGCCGTGCCCCCCTCAGCTGCTCTCTGCACAGCCAAAGCACTACTATTTACAGCAACAGCTGCAGATCTTCAGAGGGCTGGGAGCACCATGGCCTGTAGGAGAGACAGCAGGACTGGGACTCTGAGGGATGGTGATCCAGCTTACCCTGGAAGGGTTAAGTCCAGGATGTGTCTGGGGAAAGACAGGAGCCCTGTGCAGTGGGGCAGACCCCATGGAAATCCTGTGGCACTTCCTGGGTCTTCTGGGGCGTGAACAAGAGTGAGCAGGAGCTTCTTCCATGCCTGGTGTTGGAGGAGACACCTGGCCCCCAAGGAACCTGGTACTAAACTTGACCACTCATCAAGGGCCACTTCATGCCCCAGGCCCTGGACTATTCTTTTAGTGTGTCATTTCCCTTAGCTTGAGAGGGTCTCATCTGTGAGCTTGCTGAGAACCTGTGGTGCAAATCAGGCATGTTCTGGGGGCAGGCAGTGTCCCTGGTAGCTTTCATATACTTGCTTGCTGAACTTCATCCCCTGTTTTAGCCTCACAGCCTGGCTATGGGGAAATGGAGTCATAAAACAGGTTACAGATTTGTTTCAAAGGGCAGAGATCCTCTCACCAGGCTAGGACCCTGCAGTGACCAGAAATCCTATCTCACTCCTCTATGCTTCAGTCCTAGCCAAGACTGCAGCTCTCTTTTTCTTTGAAGTCCCTCCCGTTTTGAATTACAGATCTGGTGACTCCTGGCTGACAGAGACTGGGAGATGAGGCCAGCAGCTCTTGCTGAAGAGAATCAGTTTCATGAGTTAGGCCTTGTGCAGAGCTCTGGTGAGCACTGGCACTGCAGTTGTGCTGGGGCAAGGGCTGTAGATAGTGCTGCCAATGCTTCCTGGCCAGTCTGTCTCCAGCTGCCTGTGCCATCAGTATGAGTGCCTGATGGGGGACCCCAATCAGGCCTCACAGCAACCAAACCAGCCACAGTATCCAAAGAAGGATGTGAGGGAGTGAGAAAGCTGAGGGGGTGGTCAGCAGATGGCAGCCGTGCACACGCTCTGGCATGGGACTGACTGGGATCAGTCCTGTGCAAGGCACAACACTCAAAACACTCAGCACATGCCCAGCACAAGACCTCACCAGTCTGGGGCTGATGCCCAGGGGACAAATAAGCCAGGACATTTGGCTTCACTCACAGAATTACAGTGCCAGGAGCTGGCAGAACTCTCTCTTTCTTGGGACAAGATCATTCCTTCCAGCAAATCTTCTCTTGCTAAGGTCCAAACACTCTCAGACATGAGTGTTGCCAGCCCTCAGTGCTTCCCTGAATCATTGCTCTCCCCACATAACTGCATCCGTGGGCCCAGCTGGCTTTGTCCTCTCTACTCAACCACACTGCTCCAACCTTTTCCTCAAAGCGGCATATCTGTAAACTCCAGCTGGATGCCACAGCAGGCCAGAGGTAGGAGAAATTCTACATCCTGATGGAAATGACCAGAATAGACAACTAGCTCAGCATAGGAATGTTCTGATTCTCCCAACCCGGGCATCTCTAAGCTCACAGTATTTTACACCAGGGACTCCTGGACTCAACTCTTCTCCCCCTCAAGTGTGTGTGAAGGCAAGAAATAGGGAGGGACTCAGAGCAGGCACTTCCAGGGCTCCCTGTGGTTAATTTTGTTTCTGATCAGAAAGAGACATCTCATCTGCAATCTGATGCCACCATGAGGGGTCTCCATGTTGCCTAATGTTTCCTTACTTCTTTCTGGAAATATTTGCTGAACTGTGAGCAGTTCACTTCCTGCAGCTGCTCCTGCCTCCTGCTATCCTTCACACCCTCACTTGAGCCTCAGCAATTCCTATTTCAGTCATAGCCTATTATAGACCCCTGCTACCTTCTGCCAGGAAGCAGGGCAGCTGGGAGGCAGTGAGGAGATGAGGTGACTATGTTGTGTGTTCACCTACTATATACATTGCATAGAATTACCTCCATCCATGTAGTTCATATTGACCTTGTGCTGTGAGAACTCAGCCACTTGCCCTGCACACAAACTTGTTGTATGCCCTTTACTCTGCTATCTACACCAAGCTAGCTTGGGTCTTCCTCCTGGAACACCTGGTCCTGGGCATTTTACATTGTCTTTCCTGATTGTAGGACACTATTCAGCCTTATTTCCCCATCAGGCACTTCCTGACTGGTTCCAGAGTTCTTGGGGCCCTAGAAGAGCAAAGCATACCACCAAGTCCCAGCTGCCTGTGGTCTGTGCACCAAGTGCATTTGGCTATGCTGGCTGAGCATCTTCCATGTCTAAATAGCATTACTGGGCTGGGGTCTCTGTTCCCTAGGAGGAGCAGATCCTTATCTAGAGAAAATCCACACAGTATCACCAAAGAAATGCCCTGCAGCTTTACTCCCCATTACTGAAGGGAAAGGAATCTAAAACAGGCTCCTTACCACCAGGGCCATTTTGGAATCACCAGCGTCAGAGTGCTCTCTCTATTCCTCCACCACATCATCTTCTGTCCTGCCCCATAGCCTATCTGGTGCGCAGGAGCTCTGATCCACAGGTTGGGTCCCGTGTGGGTGCTTCTGGCCAAACCCCATATACTGTTTCTGGGGCCACCCCTGGGGAGCCTGTGCAGAGCTCCCGGAGGAGCTCCAGCATTACCTTTGGGTGGTGCTCTGCTCACTCAGGGACTGTTGGGTGGCCTTGAGGTAACTCTGCCTCCGAGCTGCAGTTTTCGGGGATGGTTTGGGGCTGGTTTCTGAGTCTTCACTATCGTCATCCCCCATGGCTTTGATGTAACTCCCGCTCCGCATGCGCCGGCACGGGATCTCGCTGTCTTTGTCCCGAGACAGCGTGTTGTTCCACTCCCCCTGAGGCACCTGCAAGAGCAAGGGGAGCATGAGCAGGTATGAGCAATGGCGCCTCTGAGATCAGGGGAACCATGGGGGTTTGGTGATAAGGCTGATCCTCAGCTGGTATGTAATGGGAATGGGCAAAGCAATTCCTTTCTGACCCTCCTTTGCCAGCTCATGCCAGGAAACCTTATGTTTGATTGCCTCAATTTTAGCACATCTACTCATAACCATTAATCCAACGACAACTACAGACCACCTTTAAATGGATCATGCTTACATAGTTGATTTAAGACAAACAATACCAGACATAGTGAGAAGGGAAGAGCCTCACTAGTTTTGTGCTGGGCATTGGGACAAGAGTGGCACACTCTTGTTTAATGCAAATCCCATACTCAACTAATGTGAAGTGCGCACGATACTCAGGCCAAGGCCGACAAGAACTGTCATAGACTAGGACCTGTGAATGGCTAGCCAGAACCCAGCTCTCCACTAGGTCCATCTCTTTGTAACGTGTCTGAGTTGAAAGTGACTCTTGGCACCTCTAAGTCATTTTTTTAAATCTAACTAGGTCCTCACAAGTCCCTCTGGAGCAGCTGGGGTACATAGACCTTGCACTGGTATCTCTATACAGAGTTGAATAGTATCTCACACAAGAATAGCATTGCTAATTTCACTTATATAGTGGCCCTGCCATTAATTTAAAGCAGAAACGGTCTCTGTTCCCTTACTAGAGATGGGCAAGCTGATATTTTCCACTAGAGATGTGAAGCACAGAGCAATTCATGTGACTAATACCATTCTACAGTCTGTCCCCACCTGTGAAGGGTTTATATAGCTGACAGAAGGGCACAGCCAAGGTAGTCGGCCAGAAGCAGAACCAGACGTCAGCACAGGACTGATCACCACCAGAGCCACATGTGGTATGAGATAGGTCAGGAGAGAGATGAGGTAACCTAAATGGGCCAGGAAGAAGTCCTGGTTGTGTGGCTAACTCAGTTTGTAGCTGGTGTTTAACCAACTCTTGAGATGAAGAAATGTGAAGAAGGAGAAACAGAGAGATACTTGTCAGGACAAAAGCAATCCCTTTTAATGTTTCCTAAGAGGTTTCCTGCTCAAAGGTTTGTCCTGCTGCTTTTGACATCCAAGATGTGCAACAGCATGCTCTCATTTTGTGAGACAAGGGCAGGCAAACAGGTCACCAGCTGCTGCACAGCCCTGGCACAGCCACTGCATGTGTCTGGGCCTCCCTTCCCAGCCTGGACCCTGCTGTCTTCTGTCTGTCTTGTCTCTGTATGGGCAAGAGTAGTCTATGAAACAGGGGCTGCTGTRGCTACTGGTATGTACAGCAGTCTGGAAAAACACTTGTCAGCTGCTGCACTGACTGCAGGTACCACACTACCCAATAGATAATGATAGAAAGCTGCAGATACTGATCTCTTCTCTACCTTACAAATGTGCACAGACCAAGACAGTTGCAAAGCCCTCAGCTCTGCTGTGGGAAGCAGGCTGGCTGGGGATCACTATGAATAGTGAAAAGCCTTGTGCTGAAAGCGGCTCATGCTGTCAAGAGTGTCCACATCTACTCTGTTGGATGGAGCTGTTGGATTTACCCAGTTCCCTGGGGAGCTATGGGATTAATCAGCCAGTGTTTATACAGTGCTTTGGGAATGCAAAGAGCCATGTTGCAGCTAACTGTTATTAGCCAGAGCAATTAAGCATAGCTTACTTCCTACCCCTCCTCCTTGTCTACAGCAGGCCTATTTTGTGGGAGAAGGTCCAATATGCTACTGCTGCAGGGGTGCAGCATCTTCCCAGACCTGTGGCTCTGCAAGTAGTGGCTTCTCATTGCCCTGAGAAGAGAGGGTGCTAGGGAGTGCCAGAAGCATGCTCAATCCGTGCACAACAGTTTAGCTCACTATGAGGGCTTTCTGTTGCCCAGGAGAGCCAGGTGTTCCCCCATGCTCCCCTAGACTACTGCTTGCTGTGTCTCTTCAGAAGAACATGACCCCAGTGCTATGCTTAGCAGAACTGCATAACCTGGAGAGATCGCTTTGGTGATGGGGCTCCCACCATGACACGTACCCTTCGGCCACGAGCAGTATACTGAGGGCAAAGAGCAGAGAGACAGAGGCATCATGTTGCTGGTGTGGAGTGAGTCCTGAATGTGAGACACAAACCTTGCCAGGCCTCCTTTGCCCTGCCACTGCAGGTTTTCCCAGCTTCTTCCCCTTCTACCTCTTGCAGCTTCATGTTTGCCAAGGGGCTGGGTGCTTGCAAGATAGCAACACTGCTCATTTCTTGATCTACTGGTTATAATCTTGCGGGCTCCTGTAAAGCAAGAGTAGAGAGCCCTTTCTCTTGTTTGTGTGAGCCCTTTCTGTGTCCCAGCCCAGCTACCCACACAGAAGAGACCATGCTGGCTCCAACCGAGCCCACTTTCTGGGGCATTCCTTGCCACAGGAGAGCGCTTTCCATCACCCAGGGGTTCCTGGGGTGGCTGGTTCTGGCCTTTCCTAAATAAGAAGACAGGAGCCTCTGGAAACAGTTTTTATACTGGCTACCTTGGAGTCAGGTCTGACTTGAGACTTTGCTGCTTGTCTTCTCCTCAGAATGAGTACCAGCCTCCCACCAGCAAGGCTCCTSGGCCAGCAACGGGCTGGAGTGAAGAGGCAACAGAGCTGGAGTCCATAGCCCCTGGCTGATGAGGTTAGAATGACATTTCCATCAGCTTTCTAGCAGCCAGGTATGCCAAACAAGGATAAAAGGGACACAGCCATCTGCTCTTCAGGGGTAGATGTTGTATTTCATGGGGCAGTGGGGTGCTGAAATCACCTCTCCCAGCATTTGCCATTCCCCTAGAGAGCCTGAAGACAGATGTGGCATAAAAACCTTGGGCTTTCGTGGCTACTCTAATTCTACTGCTTGAGGGTAGGGTCTGGGGCTCGATCAGTTCAGCAAAATCTAAGCTTGTGCATCTGCCCCCTGGCCTTGGGCGCTCTTGACACAGGGCAAAGCATCACCAAAGCTGATGGTTTCAGTGTATCTCTGCTAGTGCAGCTTGTCTACAACAGTGTGAACCAAGCATCCCATGGCATTGTCTATCCCATACAGACTCAGTGCAAAGCTCTCTCCTAGGAACAGCCTCCACTAGATTTCCTGTCACACTGTGACAGCCCTCTGATGCTACTTGAATTGCCTTACTTCCCCTTTCTCTCACCTCTCCTCCACTTTGCACTGTAGAAGGGCAGCGACGCTAGTGCCAGAATCAAAGTTACCCTCAAGGTGTTCCACATTCCAGTTTAACAGCATCAAGGGCAAAAAAGATCCCTGACCAGAAACTCGTTAAATCCAGTGCCCCAGTTTGGAGCAGCATCCTGAGTAGAGCTGCCAGTTGGCAGACAGAGCCCACAGAGACTCCCAAACCTCTTGCTCCCTGTGGCCCAGAGCACAGGACCAGTATTTCAAAAGTGCTGCACCTGAAAAGACAAACACTTCTAAAGCAGTGCTAGTTCCTGAGGTGCTCTTCAGAATCCTGCAGAGTACTTCTTTGTACCTTCAGACACCTGAGAACCTGAGAAATCTATCCCAAAGCCTCTAAAGCTCTGCAGTGCAGGTGAAGACCTCAGAGCACACCCTGCTATCAAGAGACAGACCTCAGCAGTGGCCAAGGCAGCACATTGATGGCAATACCTTTCATGGCAGCTGAGACCGGGCACTGAACCCAGCCCATGTATTAAAGAAAGGACAAAATGTTTGCCAGGTGTTGCATGTCGGCCTTGCACAGAGAAGCTCAGAAGGTTCCTTATGGGCTATAGGAGCGTTGCTGCACTTCCTATTGCTTTCCCAAAGGTAGGCTTGACTCTGGTGGTTTTGTTGGTGTGAAAGGGGTGGGAACAACAGGAATGCCAGGAATAGAACTCTCATGAAGGGTTTGAGCAGATCCTGGGCTTATCTGCAAAACTCTTGCAGATTGCTGCTAGACATGGACAGCAGAGGGATGCTGCCAGACTTCAGGGTGCAGACCACCCCTCTGCTTCCTGCCTAGTCTCTGTCCACTTGGTGCCTCTTGGTGAAGGCATGTGGGATCCAAGCATGTATTCATCCCTGGTAACTAGGCTTCACTGGCAACATCTTCCTGTAATACTGCACTTTGCAGGGAAGTGGTGCTTTCTGGCTCTTGCCCTCAGTATCATGAGGTAAGTGTGGAGAAGAAAGAAAAGAAGTGCCTGCAGAGGGTTCTTCCTACCCTAAGCTTGCCTGGGGCATTCCCTAATCACCCACACAAACAGATCCTTAACAGAAGGGAGAGAGCAGTGAAGGGGAAAAATCCACCTCCTGGGTTGTGGGCCAGGATGGAAGAGCTATGTTGTTCCCATTGTTAGGGGAGTCTGGGGAGAAGAGAGACTTTCAGAACAAACAGTCTTCATTTACACATGTGCCAGCTCCAACATGCAGCCCAGGCCCAACACACATGAACATGCACCCAAACATGAATGCACCCGTCAAGGCACACACAGAAGTAGATGCAATGCATACGGATGTATGGGCCATGCAGACAGGTTCCAATGCAAAGAGAAGGAGCTTAATGAGGGTACCCTGCCCCTCTCTTCAGGGCTGGATCTCATATGGTGTCCATATACAGCTATGTGTGGCCTCACCCATGTCCCCAAAGAAGAAAGCAGAAGCCCAGAATGCCTATTGGCCCCATCTGTCCTTTTGGAAAGGGACTCTCTGGGAAGGAGCTGGGCTAGCTTTCCTGCCCCTCGGAGCTGTGTGGTTGGTGTGAGAGCAGCCAGGATCTATGAAGTGGCTGGTATGGAATGGGCTGCCCACCTTGGCTTATGAATGTATGTTTGGAGCTACTGGGAGGTTAGGGAGGCTTCAGTGTCCTCTGTCTGTAAGGGCGGTCTGGAAGGCTAATCTGGGTGATGGTGCAGGCTAACGGTGCTCATGGTGTGACCCTGTCACCTGGGGATTCACAGCTGTCCCACTAATGGCAGAGCTCTTTGTGGCTACTCAGCTTCCTGACATATGGCCCAGAGCAGCTGGGATTCTAACTGCCTTGCTGCTTCTTTTGGGAAGTGTTTAGGAGAGAGAAATAACACTGGGCATGGGCAAAGTCAGACTACGCCACCATGTCTCTTCATGTACATCTGAAGCACTGTCTTGGTAGCATGGTATTTTCCCTCTCTTGCTATGCAATATTCATAAATAATAGCTCTGGGGCTACCCAGAGCTGTGAGTATTGTCCATTCCTTCAATGTTATCTCAGTACCCACGCAATGTGGGTCTGAAGTCAGTGCAGAACATAGAAATGCTGCTGGGCCCTGCCAGCTCCTGTTTACCTTTGCTTGGTACTTGTCCTGCTCTGGGCACTTCTCACTCCAGGGAGCTTTTGGGATACTGGGTGCCTGACCTCTCAGTTTCTTTCCTTTCACTGCTAGCCACACCTAGGGTCTGCCTGAAGCAGAGGAGAGGAGAGACAAAAAGGAACAAGGCCTCGATCCCTCGAGGGCTGTTCTCCAGCCCTCTCTCTAAGGACAGTGGCATAGCCTTGAGGGCTGCTCCAGAGAAACCCCGCACACAAAGGGGATGGAACTGTACCTGGAGCAGATCTGGGTGATCACCCACTCTCAGCTCCAACCTTTGGGTCTGGGAATGGGCCTGGAAACACACAAAGACTCCCAACAGTCCCTGACGGGCTCCAAGCCTAGCCAGAGCCTGCAAATAGAGCAGGGGAAGTGAATAGGCTTGTCCCAGCCTGAAGGCTTGGGGAATCTGTCTCCAACCCACTTCTCCTACTCACCCTAAGGTCCAGTGGGCATTCTTCCAACTCTGGGCCCAGCTGGGCATTTCTCCTTTGGAGCAGTCCCCGGTAGTACTAGGGCAGAGCACTCTGTGCTCCCAAGGATCCAGCTTTTCTGCCACGCAGAGGCATGTGGTTTCTTGCCGCAGTGCAAACAGGTGCTGGGAGGGGGGCTGTCCTGCTCTAGAGAAGGGGTGACAGAAGAGCAAGTGGCAAGGGACATATGGCCTTGCAAAAGGACTTTTCCCCCGCACAGCCCTCAAGGCTCTGTGTGACTTTTCCATCACTGGCTTAAGCTCTTTCCCAGGCTGAGGACGTATCTGGATGTAACTGCCTCATTCTGTCCTGAGGGCCCTAGGTGCTCCAAGCYCTGTGCTCTGTCCTCAGGAGTTCACACTAGGCATTTCGGAGCATGTTCAGCCTGAGCAGATATGATCTATCAGCTTTTGTGAGGAACATACATCGCATCTTCTGGACTCAGAGTCCTGGGTCTTGTCTGGCTTTGCTGGTGATGCACTCCTGGACATGGGAGCTGGCCCAGATCCCGAAGACACTTATCACACTCTCTGGCCTCCCCCAGGTTTTCCTCAAGCCATGCAGGGAGCAGGCTATGGGCTGATCCCTACCTGGACAGTTTCTGCTCTGAGTTTTGTGGCACAGGGTTGTCAAACTCACTTGACGGTTCCAGGAGGGTCAGGGAGGGGAGGTAACTGGGCAAAAGCTTCCTCTCAAAATAAGCTCCCTACCTGGCCGCTGCCTGCGTCGGTTGGCCCAGGGCTGAGAGGCTGTTCCCACCTCGGCGGGAGCTCGCTCGGCTGCAGCAGGGCGGCACCCGTTTCCTCCCAGCCGAATGGTGGGGCTGCCCAGCTGCTGGCCGGGCTCACGCTACCCAGCTGTGCCCACAGCCCACGGTCAGGCTGTCAAGAAATGGAGGCTCATTACATGGGTTGGGAATAAATGAGCAGGGCAGTCTGATAACCCTGAGTCTGGCCAAATCCCGAGAGGTGTGTGAGCACTGAGCAAGGGGCTGCAGGGGGTCACTGTGCTCAGAGCCATCTTTGCTGGGCTGTCTGCCAACACACAAAGAGCAGGAATGGTACTGGTGGAGAGTTTGTCTCCAGTTTTTTAATCTCCTAACACTTAACTGAAAGGAGGGCAAAGAAAAAGAAACCAGGCCAAGAACCTTTTTCTGATGACTTTCCTGATGCAATAAGTCCCTCCATAATTTGATTTGCAGAAGGAGCCAACAAGATATTGGAAGCAGAATGTACTTCAATAATTCATTGCTCTTTAAAGCCTTCAAGCCCGCTGGCCACAGCCAGGGGAGCCAGTGACACCTTTCCATTAAAAAAGACGTTTGAGATTTACATACATAGTCCATCTGATTATTCATTCCCTTACCTCACCCCACCCAGGCCTGGCTTATTTATCTTTATTCCTCTCTCTAGAGCACAACCAAATTTCTATTCTTCAAGTAATGCTTTCTGAAACCACCAGGCTCCAAAGTGACCTGGTGCTATCAGAACAGGGGATTCAATTCTGTGGCCCCCAGCATTAGCCATGCAGGCCTCTGCCATGCAAGCTAGGAGGCTGGTGTTGCTCTCCTCACCCCACAGCTGCTTCCCTGCATGTGAAGTGAGCCAGCAAATGAAGCCATGCCCTGCTGAGCTGCTGTTCCTACCAGCACTCCTGGGAAGCTGTGCAGAGCAGGGCTTACTGGGCACGCTGACACATCCTTGAGATGCACGGATATAAGGGGTTAAGCATCAGTTATTATTGGTGTCCTTTGGATGGTGGGATCACTGCAGTGCCTGGTCAGAGGCCAGGGAGCCTTCCTGTTGGGGTGGGACAAGAGCTACAGCCCCTTGGTATATGTAGCTGCCCAAGCAGAGAGAAGAAATGGCTGCACACAGGCAGGAGTCAAGCTGCCTAAGAACTGAGTTCACCTTGGCCTTGGCATCTGCAGGATCTGGGTGGGTGGTGAGTGTGTGCTCAGGGCACAGGGAATGAGTGTCACAAAAGATGCCGAGGCCATGATGCTGTGGGGAACGTAGGGCCATGGGCACAGTGGCTCCTCCTCACACTTCCATGGCCAAGCATAGGGCTGAGAGGAGACCCTGGGGCAGCACTGCAGCTGAGGGAGCTGTCAGCACTAATGCCAGTGTCCCCACAGGAGGTGTGGTAGTCTGTCCCTCTGCATAGCTGGAGCCTTGACAGAATTTAACCTCTCTCCATCCTCCCCAGCTTTTTCCTGGTAATGTGCCACTGGGGGCTATGGGGCAGCTTGGGCTGTGCCACATTGGAACAGGGATAACTTGAGGTAATAGCTGAAACATCTGGATCACATGGGCTGTTTCATAAGGCCTATCATCTGCCCATGAGAAGGGTATCCCCTACCTCCTCCAAGCCTACATTCTCCCCACATGGAGAAAGTCGTGCCCCCTCCCCCCCCGCCCCTCCACTACACCCACCTGCAGGTAGTGGTAGGCCAAGTCTTGATGGCAGGACTTGGATTTCAGCAAGGCTTTGTCGATCGTGGCTGAGGCCTTCTGGCACATTTCCCGGGCATGGCTGAGTGTCAGTGTAGACCAGGAACCCCTTTTAATGTAGTTGGACTCATTGTTGATGGGGATATTGGTGCAAGGGGTGACCTTGAGGTCGTTATTGCTCTTGGAGGATTTCAGCATGTGCTCACTGATGGTGTTATAAGCATGCATGAAGTACTTCGGCTGGCTGTGATCTGGCTGCCGGCCCAGTGTCATGAGACCCATTGGGTTGCGGTAACTGCAGGTATCACTGTCTAAGTTGTCATCTGAACTCCACCAACCTGATATATTGGATCTTGTTCTGCGCTTGGGCTCAGAGGTCTTCGCCCGATCTTTGCTCTTGCTCCTCCGGTTCTGCTTGGGGTCATCAACCCCTTTCTTTCCATTCACGTTGCCTTTAGTGGGGCCCTCCAGAGACTGGGATTTGGCAAATAGCTTCTGGACAGAGTGGACAAGGTGTCGGATCCGCCCTGGGCTCTCACTCCGGTGCTTTGCATCACTCCTCTGAAACTGGAGGGTGCTGAAGCCATCTCTGTGGATGGGCAGCTGCTTCTCAAACTGGTCAAGGAGATTTGCAGGCAGGCGGTTGATCTTAGTGGCTTGTGCATGGCTTGGAAAAGGGTTCTCATCTGGGACCTCAAAGTGGGAGTTGTAATGTATGCGGGGGAAAGTGCTGCTGTTGGAGATCTGGTTGTTGAGTGGAAGGAGGCAGTCGCCGTGGAGGGTATTCTGGGCTGGGAATCTGGCATCCATGGTGTAGGAGTCAGTGGGGCTGAGGAGATAAGGATTCCTGTCCTGAGGGGTGTAAAGAGAGTCCTGAGGGGAGTCCAGGTTATCAGAGAGGTGGCGGCTTCTGTTATCTCCTAAGCCCTTCATGGTCCTGGTGTTTTCTAGAGCATTGCTCAGGGATGGTGTGGCAGAGCCTTTGCACGAGTGCTGACTCTGCTCCCCAGGAGACTGCTTTGCACCTGGAGGAAGAGGAGAGATGCTCAGAGCATGCCAAAAAGCTGTCACTGATGCTCTCTGAGAGCCCAATCCTCACTGGGAGAGGATCTCCTGCAAGGACTGTCCCAGCTCTAAAAGCAAATATCCCCAAGGTTAAGAGATTGGAGAGAGATCACACAGCAGGAAGGGAGAAGAAGAGGTATGAGAATCAACAACTGGAGAAGACCAGTGAGCAGATGATACAGAAGGAGAGGAGATGGGGAAGGATTCATTCTTTCTGGTTGCAGCTTAAGTACTTGTGTGCTCCAGTGCTCTACCACAAGCTGCTTAAATAAGGATGCTGCATCTACTTTTCTGGCCTCTGCACATGTTTATTTTATAGAGTCCCTTCCCCAGCCAGCATAATGAGGCTAGCAGGGATACTGCCAGCAAATTACCACTCCTGTCCCATTTGCTCAGGGGGCTGGAGAAAAACCTGCTGTCAAAAACTGCGTGCAGGCCTTGCCTGAGCCAAGGGAAATGAGGAGCTGGGCATCTGGTCTTTTACATTATATTTTATGTTTCTGTGGTTACTGGATCTCGGAAGGTGACTGGCAGCCCTGCTCTGTGTGTTGCATAGAGCTGTGTTAATGCAATATGATGGCAAAATGTCTCCCCTCTGACAAGCATCTGGCTTTATGACATGCTTTACTCCAAAGGAATATATTCCAGGACCTATGATGAGAGGGAGAAGTGTTTCTGAGCACTCAGAGCGTGAATTGAGAAGCTGTTGGCTACTCAGTTGATCTTTTCTTCCTTGCTGTGTCACTCCTGAGTGGGTTGTGACACCCTCCAAGCCTGGCCGTCCATCCCCTGGCTAATGCAAACCTGTGGTGCTGCACTGCTCTTGCCCTCAAGGGATCCATGGCCATATGGAAGGTTGGGTTTCTCCTGTCCCGCTTCTCCTGAAACTCATATGGAGAAGCTGTATGGTTTCATGAAGTGAATCCTTTTTAATTGCTGCTGACCTAAGAGCTGCCATGGAACAAATTTTCACCCTGAATCCCTGGACAAGTGAGTGGCTGTGCAGCTGGCCCAGAGGCCTTTAATCACAGTCCTGAGCCGAGCCACCTCACCTGGGCACCTGGTGGTGTGGGAGACATGACTCGGCCTTCAGGCCTCTCCACCATCTGGAAGGATTTCCATGGATGGTTTCTACATGTTTTGGTCATAACATGGCTGTTACTCAAGGCTGAACTGGAGGAACCTTGATACCAAAGTAGCCCTTCTTGCAGTGTCAGTCTTGGCATACTGCTCATGGTTCTTGTGGATACTATCCTCTTCCTCTCCCTTTGTGCTCTTCTGCAGATAAGAGTATCAGCCTGTCCTCGACAGGGTAGCTGGAGAAGTGTCCCCAGAAGAGAGAGTCACACTTGTGTCAGGCAGCCCTGCAGTTGCTTCTGAGGAGAAAGGCATTTGATCTCTGGGCACAAGAGGAGAACAGGGTGTCCAAACTGATTCACCTATTTTGTCCTTTAAATTGCAGGTTGCTATGAATGGACAAGCTCAGCCTTGCCCGACTCAGAGGGGAAGCCCAGCAGTTGGGAGAGCCCAGATCCTCCCTGGATCCTAGCAGGCTCTGCCCAGGCTAAACTCTGCCCACAATGGTCTCCTTCCTCTTTGCCTTCAGTGCCTTGGCTCTGAACTCCTGGCAAGTTCTTTCTGCTCCAACATGGCTGCTGTCAGCCATCTCAGCTCTGCTGATGACTGTGCTTCTCCCATCGCATTATGCTAAGGGACCAAGACAGTCCCTAAGGAAACAATGCAGCTTTGATTTGATTCTAATGGGATGTCTCTGGATATTGATAGTAAATAAGTCTTTTCCTACCAAAGACAAACAATATTTGAGGCAGAAATCTCTTAGGCAGTTCAGAGACTTCAGCCCAGTGACTGCTTTGCCATAAAGCACATCAGCATCACTGCTTTCATCTTTTCTGGGCACTGGACTCTGGAATGAAGTAAAACTGCCTTAGGATTAAAAATAAAATGAAATGAAATGTAAATGAAAAGTGAAATGAAAGAGGAGTGGGGCCAGGGGCTGGAATGGCTTGGAGAAGTAGAAGGGCTGGGAAAATGGCTGTGAGGACAAGATAGAATGAAAGAAAAGTAAAGCTTGTGCCATAGGCTAGAAGGCTGGAAGCAAATGGGGTGGGAATCTAGGGAGCTGCAGAGGCCAGAGAGCTCTCTCTCTCACAGGCTGTTGTGCTATTCCCAACAGTGGACACTTACTTCTATGCGGCAGAGAATTTATTCTTCTCTTTTCCTCCTCCAGGCTCTCGCAAGGCTGCCAACAGACCCTCATCCTCCTGCCTGCTCTGCTTGCCATGGGCATTCCTGTGTTTGATGACCAGCTGCACCATGAAGCGTGCTACTGCTGCTGGTATTGCTGCTGGAAATGTGTGGAGTCAGAGCTGGTGAGGCAGGATACAGGGTCCTGGGGTGTTGATGGGGCTCAGTGAAGGTCAAAACCCTCTTTGGGCTCCCCCAGCTCTCAGTCCTCCACCGCACTGAGCTTGCTGTATCCTCTGTGAGCTGTTTTCACTTTAAGACAGATTAAACTTTTCATTACAATTCCTTTCTACAATCCTTGTCACTTCCTCAAGAGGTAGGGCTGGAGAAGATGAGGGAAAAAAAAAACCCAAAGCCTCTTCTCCACTGCTTTTTTTTTTTTTAGTTTGGAAGGATGAAAAAGCTTGAAATTAGATTTCCCAAGTCCATGACCCCTGCGGCTCACAGCCTGAGCAAGGGCTGTCTCCTAGGATAGCTGCTGAGTGCCCCAGCTTGCTGTGTTCCCCCTCTGCCTCCACTTCCAGTCACATTGGCACAGAGAGGAGGTGCACAATCCTCCCCTCCGCCCTCTGATCACTACTTCCCATGGGGAAGGGCACTGAGAGGAGTTCAGGCAATAATAGGGCCTTGCTAGACCATTCAGGAGAGGCTACATCCCTGAGTCCAGAGGAAGGGTCTGGTTTTGCTGCATGGCTCTGCGACCTTCCTTCCCCTTAGCCTGTGGTTTTTCCAGGTCCCCCTTTCTCTTCTCAGTTTTACTAATGGATAGAGGCTTCTGAGGTACAGCAGATGACTGGCCCTGATTTCTGGTAGTTTTGTGTCTCCCAAACCATTGTGAACCACAGCTGGAGTCAGCTTCTTCTCTGACAGGTGAGCAAGCACTGGGCAGCTGCAGAGGTGCTGGTGCTGCCTGTTTTCAGATTTAGAGAGGCAGCACTGAACTGACTTGCAGGCAGGACATCCTGCAAAAAAATCTGCAGCTCCAAGGACTGAATAGTATATATGAAAACTCAAACAATGCAGCAGATGATAGCCCTTGCCTGAAGAAGCTTGCTGCTCAGCAGGGGATCCTCTCCTTCCCCTGCTGAGGGCTGCCAACATCTCCCTCCTACAGTGTCCACAGCTGCTGTACTCCTCTATTGTGAATGGGAGATGGGGCTAGTTTGGGGGCTGCTGAAGCTAGAGGGAGATGGTTCACTCCACTTCAGGAAGACTGAATCACATCTTCACTGTGAGCTGAAAAGCCTCCATTGTTGTAAGAGCTACTTCACTGAGAACAAATACTTGTTCTTGGTCTCTTTTTAATACCAAAGGGATTAGACTGGCCTGTACTCTGGACGGTGCAGGAGATGATAAATGAAAGGCGCTGGACAGAGAAGAAAAGCCAGCTGTGATACGGTGTAGATGTCTGCAAGCAGCATTTTCCTAGCTATCTATTCTGTCCTGACTCTCACGTCCCCACTCAACTTCTGTTGGTCAATCTGGGCAGTTGCCCAGCCACACAGCCATGCATTTTATGGTGAGTTGTGGCTAGGTGGGTCCTTAAAATAATGGTTTGTAGCTCCTGGCATTAGGAGCAAAGGAGGATTCTGCCAAAAAGTCAGCCATGGCAGAATTCTAGTGAGCTGTGTCCTGGAGATATTTGTCTCTCTTTGCAATCTTGAAAAATCTCTAAAGTTCCTACTAGCCAGCCTTAATTTCTCTGGTGGCTGTTGTAATGTCCTGTCTTGTTTATCCTACATATGGGGAACAGAAGATCTCCTTCCTCCTTTCTCCTTCTGGAGACTAACTCCACGTTTTGGAGGTGCCCCCACCAGGCTCTGCACTTTGTTCCCAATAAGACAGCTGCCCAGGCTATTTTGGCCATGGATCCATCTCCACATCCCACAATAATTCCTCTGTTGCCCTGATGTGGTGAGGGCAGCAAAAGGTACTTATCCTGCCAGAGGACCACTGTTCCACAGAGTCTACTACTTGCCCATTAAGAACAGGCTCAAGCCCCAAGGAACATAGCAAAATTTGCCTCTCAGAGCTTCTTTCTGCTTCAGTCCATTTTCAGGGTCCAATTTCACTTTGCAATTACTGGCAGGGTGATCTGGTGCTGGGAGTCACCCAGACTGGTCTAGTCCTTTTCAATTAGACCTAGTAGGGCAACGAGAACACAAAGTCTTTCATTCATCTGCTGCGCTCCAGATGTTCATCTGAGTTTGTAAGCACTGGTGTGAGAAAGGAAGTTAATGGCTGCAAATGTGGGATGAGGGGGACAGCCAGACTTGAGAGGTGTGTGGCTGGACTGTCAAAGCATGAACTTGTGTATGTATGAGGAAGAGAAAAACATGATGTGTCTTACTTGTGCTGTTTGGAGCACGAGACTTTGTAATATCTGTTTGGATGCACTGTGATAGGAAGTTATGTGCTTGTAGGGACTGCAGGATGAGACAAACGCTCTGTCTATGTGGCTGTGGGTTGTGTGTGCATTTGTGTGCTGTTGCTGGCGGTGTGCATGGTGGAGACCCAAGTCTGGCCACTCAGTGCTGAGTGTGCATCAGCTCCTATTGAAACCAGTGAGCTGCAAGCTGCAACTGGTGGCTGTGTTTCAACCCAAAGTCCTTTACCTCCTTTCTGCCAGCAGTGGGTGCTGGCTCAACCAGCCTCCTTCCCTGTTACTTGGCACACATCTTCTATCCAAAGGTCCATACCCTTTCCCTCAACAATCTGCACTGCAAACACAGCCTTGGATGCCCTGAGAGATGACTTGATCCAGAAACTGGCACATGCAGAGCTTTTCTTTCTCCCTAGAACCACAGCTAAAAGCATTATTCCTCACCTCCCTTGCTTCTGTCTTTTCTCTGCCTTTCTGTCTCCCCCTCACAGCTTAGCTGTAGTTTTCCTGCTGTTCTCATTGCTCTCTCAGGTTAGTTTATAGTCATAGCGAAAAATGGCAACAGGGCTTTCTCACAGCTTCTGAGTTTACTCCCTGTGGATGGCTAAAGATGTTCCCCATCTGGCATGCTAGCCTGGTGGGCTTAATTCTTGTTAAATGGAAAGAAGAACTGACCACTGTAGCTTGTAGGAGCTCAACTCTCTCACCTTAACCTCTGTCATGTCTCATCTGAAGAACGTAATGTGCCACAAATGCACTGCCCTTGTGCTAGTACTAGCAAGAAGCCAGAGACTGCATAATTAGGCTTCTCTGCTGACATTTATATAACCTCCAAAGTGGGGTCCACCTGTACAGGACTGGTTGGGGAGGTATGTATATCACCACCACAGGGCTGGCCATGAAGGGCCAGGGGGCCTTTCAGGTATTGGTCAAGGGAAGAGGTAGATAGAAACATCAGAAGAGGCAGCCTGTAGCACAGGTCTGCTCTGGGCACAAGTCTTCCACATGGAATAACTCCCATCCTGACTGGGCTGCAGGCACCCTTTGGAGTCGACTAGTCATGCTCTCTGCTGATCAGCACTCCCAGGGATCCACATACCATAACCTCCCACGTAACCTCAGCCTAGCCATCCAAGCTGGCTGCAAACACATGGGTGGCTTTTATATATAGAAACCAAGTACTGTGCTAATAACTACCTAGAAAAGGAATAAATGATTTGCAACCAGCACTAGAAAAATGACTCTCCATACCCTGCCGCCAGAAGCTTAAAAAATTATATACCGTGGTGTATGTGACGTCGACCTGCCTACACGCATGATTTCAAATGTTCCCTGAATTAGCAGGAACGCTTCATGTAGCATTCAGTTGGGAGGGGTGTAGCTGGCTTCCAGGGTGTTACATTAATGATGATTCAAGGAGTTCAGAATATAATCACAGGAGATAAAAATAGCAGACTTCTACTTAGAACAATTCAGTATAAAACAGGCCTTCCTCTAGCCTTACTCTGCTGCACATTTTCTCCCCGGGGTTTTTTTTCCATTGTTTCTGGGGAGCTTCCTCCCAGGTGCCTGTGAGTTGTAGGTCCAAGCAACAGACAGTGCTGCCTGTCCTGGAATGCTGGGAAGAACTTAGGCCAAATTCTCCCAAGGGAACCCCTTTGGGGTTAACATCACCTGGGCTTCCCCATGAGACATGTGATAGCCTTATCAGAAGGACCAAGGTGCACCAGCTATTTCCCCCACACTCCCTATACAGCAAGGAATGATAGAGGACCTGCTAGTGAGTGATTTGCTCCATCTACCTGAGATACTTTCTTAGGAGATGGGCAAATTGCTTTATGAAGGCCAGTCCATCTTCATTGCCTGAAGATGTCCCAAAGGGCTAGGCCAGCCTGCCTGTATGCTCAACTTCTAGGCAGACAATGGTAGATAAAACAGGTTCCAGAACAGCTACATTGGTGTATGAGCTCAAGAAATCAGAGAGCACTCATTTCTGAAAGTGGCCAGGTCCTATATCATTGCTGGAGGGACCTACTCATATCTCACTTCATATTTGAATATGTGATTTAAGCCTTGTAAATAATTTTCACACTGCTCCTAGAGCCCTCATGGTAGCTAGAAAGTGCCACAGTGGTCCTGTGAGCCTCAGTGAAGGCCTATGGAGGGTCTCTGCCTGTCCTTCAATCAAAAGGACATCTCTGCTAGGACTACCACCAGATGCCTGTGGTGATGAGGAGGGACTGGGTCTGGGCTGGAGCCAATCAGGAGGAAAAGAATCACATTCTTTCTTATATGATCTAGATACTTCATTATTTTCCCTTTTTCTTCTTTTTCTTTTTTTTCTTTCTTTTTTTTTGGATCAGCTTAACCATTGTATGTGAAAATCAGTGGCTGCAATATGACAAAGACTTTTGCCTTCAGTTATTGATTAAGCTGGAGAAGCAGATGAACTCTTGAGAGAGAGAGAACTTATTTTCATACAAATGTCCCTGGTAATATAACCAACTCCAAGGGAACAAACTCCCAGGAACTATACAACTTATCTGATTGTCCCTAAATAGAAGTTTCTCAAAGTTCTCCAGAAGATGGATTTACTCTGAGGAAGGAAATGCAAGGCGTTAAGTAGGTCAAATGAGGGAAAAAAAAGAGAGAGAGAGAGAGAGAGAGATAAGAAAGGAAGAGTTTTCAGGAAGAAAGCAGGAGAGCTGATGAGCTGGAGTGGAAGGACCAGGAAAGTGAGTGAAAAATCACTGGATTTGGAACCATAACTACAGTGTCTGCTCTACTGCAGGGCACTCCAGCCACATGTTGGTGACAACATGATACATGTTCCATATTGTCTGAAAGAGTAGCTAATAAAACTGTTTGGGAGCAAGAACAATTTGTCTTGGTCAGTGTTCAAGAAGCCTGGAGAGCTGAGTGCATTGGTAAAGCCCTCCATGAAGCAGGCAGAAAACAAAAAGCACCTAACATGAACCTATCCTCTACCCTGCATATAATACTGTGATTCTCAAGGATTGAGATTTTCCATACATGCGTTGAGAAATTCATGACACGAAAAACACAGGATGCCTTATGTGACCTCTTATACACCCTGCCTCAAAATGCTGGCCAGATCCTCCTCCCTCACTGCTGCCAAAGGCAGAAGCAGTCCCAGGACCAGTGGTACTGGGACTAGAGCAGGTAAGGGGAAGGTGGGGATAGCTGAGAGGACAAGGACATGTTTCTTGCCCTAAATGTTTGTCACACAGCAGAAACAGGATTCTCTGAATGATAGTGGCCACTGCTGTTGTGCCACCAGATCTCTCCAGCTTTGCAAGGATATTGCATAGTGCAAAGGCAGATGCTCCTGTTGCCCAAACGTTCAGCTCAAGCTAAGGGTTAATGTGTTTGTGTTTGGGATGCAGGACTGAGACACTCTCTTGAGTGGATTTGCTCAGTGCCCGAGATAAAGCAGCTCATGTTGCCTGATGGTCCTGGGGCAAGTGGAAGCAGGTGGAGAAAAATTGCCAGGTCCCTCTACCATTCTTCCCAGAGGAGAGAGTGAAACTCAGCTGCAGCCTCCTGCATGCTCAAAATTGCAGGAGCACTTCCTTTGTCTCAAACTAGGTCAGCGTGGAGGCGTGATGTTACTATAGCAATCGGTATTAGATTTCATAACTTTATTTTCGCGACAGGCGTGTTGCAGGATTCACTACTAGATGGAAGGAGGATTGTCATTGAAATACCCTATACAGCTTCCATTTCCCCAGCCTCCCTCTCTCTCCCTCTTCCTCCATCTCTGCCATCCCTCATACCACATGCACACATCTGGCTTATTTCTCCCACCCCTTCTGCCTTTAGTTGTTTCTGAAGAACCTCCAATTCAGCCCTGGGCCATACTGTACCTCTGACAGCTTGCTGGGTTTTAGGGCTAAGCCAGATTCAGCATCCCATGCACCTTGGGTCTCTCTGGGCTCCAGAGCTGTCCCTCATGAAGACCTGCCAGGCAAAGAGAAAGGAGAAAACATTCTCAGATCAAAAACATGATTGTAGCGTCTTCCTGCCAAAAATCCTAGGCCAAAATTCTGATGATTAAAAGTCATGGAAGTCTAATTTACACTCAGGTTAATATGCAGGGGAAATGCTAGAAAGTATCCTATATAAGCAGGCAGGAGCAATGCTTATGGGGGAAATGGGTCCCATGTCTCTTTACCTTGCATGTGGATTAAAAGAATGGACTGTGTAGCAGCTAGGTGAGGAGGAGAATATGCAAAATTCCAGGACTAGCTGCTCAGGGGCACAGGGGCGAGCCCTTTGTGTTCTTTGGCTTTCCTTCCCTTGCTTCTGTGTCATGAAGTAATCCCACAAAGAACCTCCCTTGCTGCCTGAGGTTGTAGCTTTGTTTCTCAGCTGTGCCAGCAGCTTACTGTCCTGGACAGGAATGGTTGTGTAGCTCTTTGTACCTTTTCTTCTGAGTTGGCCACTTCACTCTGTGCCCTATGAGAACAGAGTTTTGAAAGGCAGGAAGGACAATCTTGGGATAAAGCACTTCTCAGGAGTGGCAGATTGACAGTCAGTTACCTTTGGTGTGCTTCAGCTATGCAGCTGGTAAAATCTGCATTTTACTTTCACCTACCAATTCTCCTTATTAAACTTTTGCTTTTGTGGCTTACACTGTAAATCTCTTCTGGCTGATCGCTAGGTGCTACTGTGTTGCAGTGAAAATGTTGTGGTGCTTGCCTCATTGTCATTCACCACCAGCAACACTGTAACCAACTGAAAAAAATCATTCTCTGTATGAAAGCAAAGTAAATAAATATGGGAAAAAATACCAATGTTTCTTAATGTCCTCTGATGCCTATACTTCAGAGCAAGAAAGCATCCTGGAATTTCTTATCAGTGAGATTAAATATTATTTGTGGTATATGTTAATTAATTTCCAAGGTAGGCTTGTGTGTGCACGTGTTTTTTCTTCTGTACCAAGAAGATGTGGATGCAGGGCTGGGACAATCTGGGGCATTCAGCCTTCCGCTATTGAGAAGCAAGTGGTAACAATAACATGGCAACATGGAGAACTTGGCCCTTTGTATGGTGTTTTTCTGGCTTCCTAGCTGAGTGTGAGACAGGCTATCCAGATCTTAAGGAGTCCTTCCCATAGCTGAAAGGGGTTTATGCAGTAGTGTAGTTTATGCAGATCAAGATGCTTGGTGAAAGAATGGAACAAGCATACAAACACCAACCTATTTTTTAGCAGAGCTGCATCTGAGCAGTGTGTTTGACTCCGTCTTTGATCAAGGAGAGGTAGACCAAGCCAGTGTCATAGTGGCAGTAAGAGGACAAGAACTCTGTCCCCCAAAAGAAGAGCTGGGTACTTCAGTGCACATGAGTTCCTACTCTCTTATAGATGCACCCTGTCAGCCACCAGGAAGAGGTGTTTTCTCCCCAGGATAACTCATTCTTGAGGCCTTTACAGACATCCCAGGTGCAATGTGTGCTTGGGTTATACTAGAGTGACCACATTTCCTTCCAAACATGCTCAACATTCCTCCTTACAGCCTTTAAAAAGGAGGGAAAAACTAGCTAGAAAGCCAGGTAGATCCTGTACAGGCAGAATAAGAGGACTTGGTGTTCAAGAGGCATTCAGAGACTCCTATGGATAACCCGATAGACAGAAGAATGGTAAGCCTGGGCAGAATAAAAGACTACTCCTAAAACCAGTAAAGAAACTCTTCCCTTTCCCATTAGTTTTTTAGTGTTTGAACTTCAATAGTGCAGAAGAAAAGACAAAAGGAAAGGTGTATGCTCTGGGAAAGACTAGGCATTTCCCAGTGCCTAGGGGAATGTGCTAAGACTAGGTATGATAGATCTGAATGCTGAAGACAGTCATCCAGCAGTAATTGTTCTGACACCACCCAAAATTTTCACAGCTGTCTCCATATGCCGAGTGATTTCTGTTTGCTAATGACTTGGTTTAGGATTGAGACAGTAAGCTATACATGCACAGTTTTCAGTATTAATTAGCCCAGCCAGTATCCCTGACTAGTACTTCCTACAGCCATCCAACATCAGCATCAGTGTGACTAGAATCCAGCAGCAAAACTGTTGCCTCCTGGCACTGGTGCCACCAGCACTGTGATGAAACGGACGTTATAGTCCAACACAAAAGCCATCAGCATCTGCTAGCAATGCTCTCAGCATCCTTCATGGATGCACAGGTATCTATTGTCAGTGTCCAGCTTCCTTCACCACCTCCAGTAGCTGCTAGTACTGGAAGGATCTGCTCCCAGTACTACCATCACCCACAGCCTCAGTATCTGTCACCAGCACTCTCAGAATATCCCAACAAGCCCTCTAGGAATGGTACCCAACCTGAGACCCCTTGACACAGTGTGGCTCTGATGGTGGGAAGAGCAGTGCCTGGGCTCAGGCTTCTACTCACCTTACAGCTTTCTCAAAATAAAAGATTCCGCTGAGACTCTGGAAGAAGGAACCTTTTTGTCTGTAATGCTGCTTCTGTCTTTGCATGCTATAGTTGCACCAGAAAAGCAGTATTATAATTATGTTTAATTAATATCAGCATCAATGCCCCAAGGTTATGCAAATGAGCAATTGTACCACCAGCACAATCACATTACGTTAATTACCAGCAATCCACCTCCGTCATCCCCCTCTTTCTCCCATTCTCAAGAGCAGCTTGGGGATGTCATGGCTGCTGCGTGGAGGGAGTGGGATTGAAGGGGATGTGTGGAAGGATACATACTGCTACAAGAGGCAGTGTAACCTCAGCCAAATAGATACTAGGTTGAGGGGGGCAGCTTGAGGGTCCCTGAACTTCCAGGCAATGAAGATAGTGGGTGCTGCAGGAGGCTGCCAGGGGACGTCTCAGAGTGGTCCATCTCTGTAAGTTCCTGTGCTGTTGTTCTCTCAAGTCTGTACTGGTGATGAACAGACCTCACTTCCCTTTCTTTGTTCAAGACATCCTCACTGACTCAAAGCCTCAGACATTCTGCAGTGAAATCTCACTCAAGAAACCTGGTCACTTTCTCGGGGTTCTTGGCCCTGGTCTGCTGCCACTTCTTCATCCCCCTCTCCGCAGTGCTGACATCAAGATAGGGCTAATAAGTGCAGTACCGCTGCTCATCCAGAGCCCTGAGATCAGCCCTCAGCCCTCCTGAGTCTGGATGTACAGTTCCAGAGTACCAAGTTACCCTAAACAAAGCTAGGACTAGAGGAACTAGTCTGCTTGGACTAAGGGCTACAGTGTGACATTTGGGGAACACTGTTCTAAGGGATCCAGTTATAAAGCGCTGTCCTCCCAGGCTATCAAGACTGATTGCTCTACAGTCTCCTACCTCATTCCTCTGCAGCCTGAGGCTGGCACTTTACCAGATCCAAGGCAGCTTTCTCTTTGACTAGTGCTTTAAACCAGCTGGGTCAGGATGGGGAAATTTTCTTTTTCACACCACAGGACACAGGTCTGGGACAGCAGTGCCATCTCCAGAGAGCCTTCCTCATCATTCCAACTGCTGTGAGTGACAAACTGATGGGATGACTACACTTGCAAGATTTTACAAGGGAATATAGAGAATCACAATTGCTGCTCCTCTGAGTCTTGTTCTGGAAGGAGAGGATGGACACAATCTGCCATTCTGTAGCTCATATAGTTCTGATGGCCTTGAAACATAACCTGGAGAGGTCCTTCAAGAGGAACTGATCTGGCCTTATGGCTGGCCTTCATGATCTGTAGTATTTCCACCTCAGAGATGACTGCAGCTAAGTCACAGAAGATGGCGCTTCTGTTTACACAAGGGATCCCATAGTCTGTTTGGATTGCTAGATGAAGTCTTGGGGATGAGTGTTTCAATTATGTCTGAAGAGTAGAAGGCAGAGCCTTCTCACATGGCAGCACAATGCAAGGAATTGTGAAAGCCATTGTCTCTGGCTTTCACTTCCAGGCAATCATTCTGGGGCCGCACTATTGTGGCCACATTGCAAGCACAGCAAAGCTTGGAGAGCACTCATAGTTGTTCCTGGAAGGTGCAAAGAGTGCTGCAATCTACTGAGCTAGTGAAAATACCATGAAATGTTAAAGGCTCAAAAAGCAGCTTTTCAGCCTGGGTCTGTGTGAAAAAGGGAAGTCCCTTCCTGGCTGTTCCTTCACCTCCTGCTGCAAGGATATTCTGCTTCTCTTCCAAACTTCAGAAGAGCCTCAGCAAACTTCTCATCTCTGCTTCTTGTTCAGCCTGAGAAGAAATGAAGTCCTAGTGTCACAGAACCAGCAAAGTGACCTGCCTGTGCATCTGTATTTCCCAGTTATCCCCATGCTGGATACAACTGTACTGCAAAGAAATGGAAGGAAGCATCTGAATGAACTTATCTAGACCCCGTGATATGTGAGAAAAGGCTGTGACTCTTTGAGGGAAGATCCTGGGAGCTCAGTACTGTAGGAAGAGAGGAGAATAACAGCTCTAACACATGTACAGTCAGAAATGAGTGAACAGCCAATCTTCCACTGATAGCAAGGGCTATTGAAAATGCAGTATTCTCTTCTCCCTGCTATCATCCATAACTCAGGTCCTCCCTAATACTTAGATTTATAGACTGTAAGTTCAGATACAACCATTATAAACCTCTGGGCTGCTCTCCTTCATAAACCAGGCATCTCACTGTATAATTCCGGCAATGGAAATAACGAAAACAAATATATGTGTGTTCTGTGTTCTTGTACCTCTAATCCCATAACCATTTCTCTGGATAAAACAAATAGATTGAGGTGCTTCATGTCTCTGATCAGGAATTAAATTTTGTATGAAGGGTGCTTGAGGCCTGATTTGAGAGCTATCACAGCCTGAGATTCAAGAAAGGAAAAAATGAGACTGTGGAGAGCACAGCTGTTCATAAGTGGAGAGATTTGTAGTCTATATTAAGATTAATTTGAAAGAAGTATGAATGGAAATGTCTGTATGTGGAAATACCAGAGGAAACAATAGAACAAGAGTTGAAAGAATGGTGAATATTGTTAACCAAGGGTATGAGAGAGAGCAATCAGCCCGGTAATCAGTGAGAGATGTGTTCCTCACACTGAGTCTAGACCTGTGCTCTGCTAAGGCCCAGCACAACTGACTTGTCAGCAGAAGAGCTGTATTCAGGTCATGACCAAACATGGAAACAAGGTCACAGGGAAACAAGGTCACAGAACATTGCATCTGTTATTCCTCTTCCTGCTCTCCCACCAGGAAGATACCCTGAACAAGAACAAAAAGACAACACTCACTAACCTTACCTAAGATTTATGGAAGCTGAAGTAAGCAAGATGCTTAGGCAAAAGGACCTCTCACAGTAACAGCTGACTCCTAAAGGGTATAGAAGACCTATCCAAAAAAAAAGTATGTCATGGTCAGTCAGGAGAAACTCCAGAAATGTCAGGAGGTCTCAATAGCAGTGTTTCTTTATTTTATTTTATTTTTTTGTACACAACTCATCCTGGCCACACCACATGGACACGTCTTGCAGCTTGTGATTAGATGAGTGAGAAAATCTAGGAGAGAATGTGTTTGAGTGACCGAAATCTGTTTCACTGAAAGAATATCACCCTCCCTTTTGGAATGATCTTTCATTTAATTTAGTTTCATTAATTTACTAGATAAACACCTAGAACAGAAAATTAGGGTCTGCTCTGCCTGGATAGAGATGAGCGTGGGAAGGCAGCACCAGAGAGAAGAGGAAGGGAAAGAACTCCCCTGTACAGAATCTGGAAATTACCAGATTCTTAGCATGGAAACAGGAGTTCTGAGGTTCCCAGTGGTGGTTTGGGAGACAAAGGAGAACTGAGCAGGCCTGTTCGATGCATGTGCACAATCAAGCCCACAGAAACACCCATCAAGGAAGAGGGATGCTTTTACTGAGAGTTTCTACTGAACAGTGAGGTGACACATTCCTTCTCCGGAGCATAGATACATTATATGTCTGCAAGACTGGGTAACTGCAATTGGGGCAGAAGGATTCCCTCCATGACTGGCACATCCACACTAACAATGCACCTAGCACAAAACAGCTCCTGAGATATGACAGGGAATGCAGAAGGGCAGTGATGCGGCAGGACACTCTACTAGCCATGCTGAGGATTCTTCATTCCTCCGCAGGAAGAAAGCTCCTGCACTGATGCCTGACAGGTGGCTGTGAGCCTGTCACCCTGACAGTGAGGATGTGAGCATGTGCTGCTCACATGATGCAGCAGTCCAGAAGGAGATGCTGTTCATAGGGAAAGGCTTCACTCATAGGGAGTTGGGAGCAAGGAGGGTGCAGGACAGATACATTACCCAAAAGGATATGAAACAGTGAAAGAGAAGGGCAAGTAGGGAGAATTGAGTAGCTTTCATTTAATGTGACATCAAGATATTGAGAATAAGATTGTTCCAGACAGCAACGGACTTGAAGAGGAGAAATTCTTTAATTGCCTTCACACTGACACCAGGGAGTCTGGATAATAAACTCTGCTCACATATGGACAGGAATTCGACCTAGTTGTACTCCTGAAATCTGGCTAGGAGAGTCGCATAATTGGAGTGTTAAAATCAGTAAATGTTAACATCAACACTTTTAGTGAGGAATGAGGACACAAACAGGGACATTGAATGTCATGGCACTTGAAAAGGGTGAGGCCTGGTTTCTGAGTCACATCCACCTCTAAAGCACACGATCATGAATACTTGCAGATCTGTGTCCTAGCAGAGAAAGTATACGACAGAGAATGTATAAGGCCTTCAACAACCTGCCCAGCTCATCTTGGTGAGCCTGCCAGCCTACTCTGAAAGCACCTGTGTGATGTGCATGAAAAAGTGGCTGCCTTATTTTGAGGAACCTGCCTGGAGTGATTTGTGCTGAGAGCTATGTACCAGTACATAGTCCCAAGGCCCAGGATGGACTTGAGGGATGTGATGGCTTAACAGCTGGACCCAAGATTTCTATGCAAAATGATGGTCTAAATGATAACCTGCCTTGATCAGTGATGGACATTGCAACAGAAGCAGAGTCTGCTTGTGGCACTGATGATATCTTAGTGGAAGAGCAAGCCTATTTCTGACAGTTCAATATCTGGAAGGACATTGAGAAACTGGAGATAGTTTAGAGAAGATCCATGAGAATGACTGAAGAATGTGGTTCAATCTGAGGGACACCAGGAACAAAAGTGACTTAACTATAGATCACAAGTCCTTAAAAGAGTGATAACAGAGGACTGTTCAGTGCTGTAACCAAAACTGCAACAGTATCTAGGGACAGGAAGCTGAAAATGGACCAGCCTAGACTACAGGAAAGCAAAGGTTTTATTTTTAACAGACAAGAAGAATCAGCCATAAAAAGGACCTCTGCTCCATCAGATATGGCAATGCATTCTCCATCATGGACCAAAGCTCAAGTCTTCTGGCAGATTTTTCCTGAGTGGTTTAGTTTATAGTTCTGGGACCTGAAGGATAGATTAATCCAGGGTTCTCTTCCCTACTTGCTGCTACATTTCCAAAAGTAGCAGTACTTCTGCTACATTATGACAAATGGGACACTTACACAAGCTTAGAGCCTCTGTTTTCATGTGTACATCTTCCATGAGACAGCCCAGATTTATGACATTGTGAAAGCATGTTTTTGCTGTTGGTGGTGGGTTTTTTTTTTCTTTGAAATACCACTGCAAGTACCATAGATGAAGAACATCATCAAATCGACAAGTCGTTGCTGCACTGCTCAGTCCTATGGAGAAGAAGGTCCAGATTGTAGCCCTTTTTAAGAAATGCAGTGGGGAGTGCTTTTACTGCAGCATGGTGTTTTGAAGAGGGTTGGCATCCCCTGCTCATTGGTCTCAGTCTCTTCCAGTCATTCCTGGGGTCTATGGGGGAGGTCAGCTCATCCCAGTGGTGCTTTAGACTTTGGGAATGTCCTGCCCTTCAGCTGCTGCAAAAGCTGTGAATCTCTGTAAGACAAGTCTAGAGCCAGGGGTGGCCCCCGTTTCCTGAGATGCTAGGAGCATGGGAGGTAATCCATTAAGGGCCACAAGGATACAGATACAGCCTAGCTCAAGGGGTGAGAAGGAGAAGAACAAGGCTACACTTGCTCAGTCTGTAGGCTCTCCCCTAGGAACCTGGCATTGTCCAGAGATGGGCCAGTGATTCATTCATTTGGTGAAGGCTTTCCCATGATAGTTTCTGCCCTTTCTGAAGGTTCTTTCCCTCTCCTAAATCCTGAGGGGAAGCCAAGACACAAGAGAGTGTTTGGCTCTATGTGAGAACATTAGTAGTGATGCTCTAGCACCTAGACATCATCACTTCTAAGAATCTCCGTGTTCTTTCCCAGCCACCACCTAACTTACCTAGAAGGAAAGTATGAATGCTGCTGGCTGTATCATCAGGCATGGAGGGAAAATAAACAGCTACCTGCAGTATCTCACTGATGGACAAGGCTAAGAAAGGGATCTACACCAGTGTAGCAGGAGCAAGCTTGAGACAGGGGTGAGAGGATGAGATGAAACTCTCTCAGGGCTGCAGAGCAGCCACAGGACACCACAGGTTTGCTGGCTATAGCTCAAGGCTAGGCAGGGTATGGGTTGCAGTGCTGGTTGTACACCTGGAAGAAGTTGTCCAAGAAGATTGTGCTTAATTGCAGAGAAGGACAGAAACACAGGAACAGTGATTCAACAACACTTGGCATTGATCCAAAGATAAATTAGAGCAGATTCTCATGTGCCTATGGCTCAACTGACATTCAACTGTGGATAGGCAAATGCTCGCTATTGCACCGTCTCTGATGACTTCTACTTTAACCTTCAACTGTTAAGGGAAAGCAGGAGACAGGATTTGAATGCACAGGTGGTTTAGCCAGCTGGGGCTGAAATACGGCTACAGAGTAAAGAGAAGACTAGAGGAGCTGGACTCAAGTCATCTCCTCTTCTGCCCAGCCTGCTCCCAGCCTGTGGCTTTGCACTGTCTGTTGTCTCTGCTTTCCTTACACAGGGAACCAAGCAGCCTGGTCTTGGTTGGGGTCTGATGGGGTTTCCTGCTGCAAAGTCCTGTCTCCACTCCCCTGATCCCCGCAGGAGGAAGACCTTCTACTCTCCTACTGCAGAGAAGACCTGAGTGCTCTCCTGTCCTTGCTATAGCTCCTTGCTCTCTCTCTGCTATTGCTTATCTGCTCAGGCTAAGGAGAGGTAAAGAGCAGCATCTCTCTCTGGAGCTGGACTGTAAGTGACAACCTGATGTGACTACTCAAAATCCCAGGTCATCTCCTGGTACACAGACTCTAAACCAGGCCTGCCACACAACCACTTCTGTTAGAAAGCCCCAAACTTGCTTGACTCAAAGCAGCCATTTACACTGAGAAGCCCTTTGCCCTCTCCCTTTGCTGGCCCTGGGACTCCACTGTGCTATTGAGAGTTCCACAGCAGGCCTAGAAGTGCTGGCAGAACTCCTGACATTGTATCTGGGACAATCCACATCACTTCCCATAAGGATGCCAAAGAAGTAAGAAAGCACTTGGGCCTGCTTGGGGGGCAACTCTAGGCTTTCTACTTTGCATCTGAGCCCTGTTCTGACATGGTCACCAGCTGCATCTTTACGAGGTATGGAGGAGATGAGGCACATGGAGAAGCTGTCTATGACAAAACCCAGTGAGAGCAGACTGCTCTGGTGCTAGAAGAGAACAGCAAGCCCAGAAAGACAGAGAGCCTATGTATTTGCAGATAACCCCCTTCCATACCCTCCTGGCATCTTGTTGATGACTCTGCATGTGCTCTGCTTAGGTCACATCGCTAGAAATTGATTGCACTGTGTTTGGTCAGCTTGGCCCAATACTCTTGCTGTTTTGCATTGCACTGTGTAGACTGTGCTGTGTTGTGTTGCCTGGTGTCATACTGACAGCTGTCGACTGGCCCTACTTTGCATTGGATCAATTTGCTGTAGCTCCTTGGGATGTACTGGGACAGTGGATGTGCATTTGTGCTGGGTGATAGGACATGCTATGTTGACCAAGACTGCTCCATGTGTCTGCCACTACTGAGCAGCAGTATCCTCGTTGGGCTACAGAGGATATTSCCTCTCTGGAAGCAAGAAGAGCTCTGCAGGTGCTTGCTTTTAACAAGATGAGTAATTCCCTTCCAGTCCATTAATCACTCATTTTTAACTAGTGTGCCAATTGTTTTTCCTTAGTGAACAACTCTTTCAAGGAGTTTTTTTGCTACATTCGCTAGTTTGGGAAAAGATTGTTCCCAGAAAGGCTGTCTTTTAGCAGGAGATTCCTCCTGTGGTGATGCTAGGACTAGGCTCAGATATGAAGCATGGTCTAAATCCTGCTGAGAGGAACTTTAACCCATACTAGGGATGAGCACTTGGCAGAAAATCCATTTGCTATTTTCAGGCTTTTGGGGTGCCTGCAAAATATAAAAGTCACCTCAACCTAGGATGACTATTTCCCTGACTTAAGCAATGTTTATTCACAGACAGTCTGTTTCCTGCTGAAGGCATTTCCTTGAGCCTGGAAACTGGAGAAAGTCTGCCCTTCTGATGTGGCTCTTGCCTCGCCTTGCAGTGCTCCAGAGACAATTCCACTCCTGGGCTGTGCTAGGTGGACAATAAGGCTTTCAGATGATCCTGAGCTGCAGAGTGGGAGAGAGTCTTGTAGGTCCAAGGAGGGATTATGTGACCCTTCCTGATAGCTGATGTTCAAGGTGCACATTTCTGGGATGAGGGCAGTCCTGGAGGTGCCCCCATGCCAGTGATGTCCAGGGAATTGCATTATCCATAGGTCTCAAAGACAGGCTTTCCCCTAATGTAGGCAGAGACAGTTTCTTTATCCACATCTCTTTCAGCCTTTTTTTATTCTTTTGAAACTTCTTCAACTTTGGGATTGTCGTATTTTGTGGCAGCAAGTTCCACAGGTGAATTCTGCTTGTGAAAAAAAAGAATTCCACTTTGATCACTTTAAGTCTTGCACTAGTGAGAAGAGTAATCAAAGCAGGGGAGTTCCCTACTTCGGGGCATGATCTGGTTCCCAGATCTCAACCCCATGGGTCTCTATTTCTTCATGGAGTCAGACATGTACTTTTTCCCTATTCTTTTTCCATGTGAATTTCCAAGTCCAGGRACTCTGATGGGATGCACTCATGAGTGCTGAGGGAGCTGGCCAATATCATTGCAAGGCTACTGTCAATCATCTTTGAAAAGACATGGAGATTAGGAGAGGTGCCTGAGGACTGGAAGAAAGCAAACGTCACTCCATTCTTCAAAAAGAGCAAGAAGGAGGACCACAGGCCAGTCAGCCTCACCTCTATCTCTGGAAATATGATGGAGCAACCCCAGTCCTGGTTGCCATTTCCAAGCATGTGAAGGACAAAGTGATCAGGAGTAGTCAGCATGGATTCACAAAGGGGAATTCATGCTTAACCAACTGGGGAACCTTCTACAATGGAATGACTGGCTGGAAAAAGGAGTGGATGATTTCTACCTTGGCTTCAGTAAGGCATGTGAAACCAACCCCTTAATGACCTAACCCTTAGGGGACATCCTTGAAAGACAAGAAGTGTCTCTAGCAGACAACAAGTCTGGAAGCTGGGGCCTGATGTGCTTGGTCATGATCATGCACTATGATCATGGCACAGCAACACTATGATAAAGCTGGAGATGAGGTAGCCAGCTCGACCCTCATCCACTGTGAACAGGGAAGGTCAATCCACAGGTGGTAAAGGTCCTGGAGAATGGGGCAGAGGGAGATGCATAAATAGATTGTTTTTGTTTTCTGGCTGAACTGTGAAAAAAAAACAGTACTTCTTTCAAGTTATCCTGAAATTACATCTTTGTTTTTTGGGGGAATTGGCATAAGAAAAGGGTTTGCTGATGAATGGCATCATTTTGTCTGGTCTATAACAAAATATTTTCTTTTGTTCAATTGGATTTCTTTAAAAGTTAACTCTTTTTGTTGTTAAATATTTCTCTTTCTTTAAAATATATCAAACTAGCATTCTCAGATTAAAAATTGAGATATTTCTGTTTAACAAACATCAAAATAGGAAAAAAGCTCCAAAAATTCCCCTCTTGTTTATCTGAGGTTTTGAGCCCCTCCAAACCTCATACTCACTCACACATCTCTATTGTGTGGTCTCTTTCAAGGAGACAGAGTGGTGGCTTCAGTTTTAGAGATTTGTTTATTCTGTAGTTCAAGAGTGGGATCTCTGTTGACTTAGACACAAGTTGTGTGCTTGGTGCTGACACCTGTAGGTTATTCAGATCCAGATACAGCATGAATATACAGATTCACCCTCCCCATCTCATCTCCATCACATTGAACTTCCCCCCTCGATCATACTACATCCATATTCAACACCCAGCTACAGCTCTTTGAGGCAAATCTGCCAGCCCTGAACGAGAAGTCCTGCTTTCATTCTTGATTTAAATAATAACAATGCACAAACCATAGTCTACACTGGCTTTTTCCTCTTCCCTCAGAGGACTTTTATCCTTTGCTCCCTTCCTCTCCCCTACAGAGACGGATAAAGCCACTTTCCAGTGCTGTCCCAGCTTCCCAGCTGGGTACAGGGCTGGACATAGTTTTCCAGCTATGACCAGGCTGTCCTAGCTTTTGGTGAGTCACCAGCAAATCTCCACTTCCTTCTGCATGGCCCTGGAACCACAGCGCTAATTACAGGGCAAGACCAGCGGAAACAAGCTTATTATTTAGAAGACTAATGAAAATTAATCATGCCTCCTCCTCTCTTTCTTGTGGGAACAGTCATATTAAAGCAGATTATAAAAGCATTATGGGTGACTGCTGTGCCAGTTTTCGGCGTGAGCCAGGAGATTCTGTGTACTGCAGGTTTTATTTGCAGGTCACCTGAACCTCAAAGATTAGGAGTACCTAAAAGTCAAAGTGACACTTGTTCCTATGCCTCTCTCCCTTCCTCCTCCTCCCCTCCCCTCTGCTGCTGGCCAAGGTTGCTAGCTGAGTCGGGGAACAGATGGAGCAGAGAGCCCCCAGTGGTAATCCAGACATGCTATAAAGCCCTTTGGTCCTGTTCTAAGCAGCTGCTGCTTCTCCCCATGCCTGGACCCATTGGCATGGTCCGCCTTCTTGCAGAAATGCATGCAGGGCACGGGGCTGATCCCCACCCCAGGGACTGTCAGCCCATCCATCAGAGGAGAAAGGGGAGATTCCCAGGATGGCCCAGAACTCATTTAGCTCTGCATGGGCAAACAGGTCTCAAGACTCCAGTAGCTTCATGCTCCAGCCTGCTGGATAAAGCATGGCTTGAAAGAAAAATTGTATGAAAAGCCAGATGGAGAAAAACACGTCAAGAAGCAGTTCATGTTGAACAGGTTTGGAACAACAGGGCAATCTGTACCAACTGGAGCCACTGGTTCTGGTATGAGTCCTGATGACCTCTTTTATAATGAGAGATTGAACCCTGTAGCACAAAAAATATCACACTCAGCTTCAAGGGAAACTGAGGCATGAGAAAGTCAGTTATAGAGAGAGGGAGAGACCCTCGGGCTTCTGAGCCCTGCCCAGTGCCTGCTCCTCTGTTCTCCACTGCAGAAACTGCTGCAAGGGATGTAGCATTGCACGGTCCAAGTGCAAAGCTGAGCCCAGAGCTGCCCTATCTTCCCTTGTGCTGACCATTTCCCCCTCTTTTGCAGCCTGTGAGAGCTTTATGCCAGTAAGCAGTCTCCCTCTGCTTGGGGATGAGTATGCTCAGGAGTCAGAAGAAGACAAGGAAAGGACATTGGGAGACCACTCCAGGCCACTCCTAGTCAGCTATATGGCTGATCACTCCCAGATCAGGATCTGGGCTGGAAGGAGACAAGGAACAGCCTCCAGAGCTGTGCTGAGGAAATGCTTACTGCCAGGTATGACTAGGCGGCCCTGAGTCAGTACAGTGCATGGAGAAGTCTATTCTGCAGCTCCTGCAGTAATTAACTGCTGCTTTGGAGAAGAGAGGAAATTAGCAGGAGGTCAATTTTCAATTTCCCAGCCATGTATAACTAGTTTCTAGCAAGCAGACTGAAAAAAACCCTCCATCAATCTGGTTACCGCTTAATTAACATCACTAACAATAACATGTGTTCCCTAGCCCAGATAAAGCTAAAGCTCTTCCACTACTGGTGTACAACCAGACAGAGCTGGAGCTGGGACACGGCTCCTGCAAAGTCTCTAACCTGGAATTTCAGTTCTGCTCCCCAACACGCTGGACTTTCTCCAGCTCAGGCAGGAAAGTTCTGCTTTAGCTTGCTTTGAATTGCACAGAAATGAGGACAGCTGCTATGTTCCACCCCAGAGCTGGCTGAATTTCGAGGAAGGATAGGGATGATGGAATGAAATTTGTGAAAAAAATTGAGTTTGTTTTCCTGTTGCATGGTATAGAATAAAAAAGAAAACAGGGCTATGTGGGCAAAACAGTTTCCTGCACTACTACTCAGCACAAAATTTCAATATTTCCACGTAAAAATCATGCTTGGTTTTCCTTAAGAAAGTATAGGTTTTGGTAAGTGAAGAGTGTTGGTTATTCCAAAGAGAGTTTTTGGTAAAAACATCCTGAAATTGTCATGGAAAATTACCATTTCCTTCCAGAGCACACCGGTTTTACAAGTCCTGGCTACCAAATCTCAACTCTACTAAAACCTCAGTGCCTCATGAATATTGGCCAGCAAGGCTGAATTGCAGCATGTGGGCGCTGGGGTCCTGATGCTGCAGCCTGCAGGTACCTTGGGCCTCCCTTTCACTCATGTGGAGGATGATCTGTCACAGCAGTTCAGGTTTGTGGTGGATGTCAACTGCCCAGTGCAAACCTGGTCTGACCAGCACCAGGACTGGGCTTATAACTAGCCAGTTGCATGGGCACAGGGTATCAGGAGACTCGCCCTCCTCTGCACATGGACCTATATGCTGTTCAGAAAAGCAAGTGTTGTTCTGGCATTGGTCCTCTTTTGAGGATAGCTCAGGCCATAGGGGAAGCTGAGGTAGGAGAAGGAATAAAACTGGGAGCTTGCCCTAGCCACTCAGATGCAGTGGGATTCAGCTGCAGTGCTGCCTTGCAGTCTCTGGTGAGAAATCACAAGGCAGGTATGACCTCTGTGCTCTCCTGCCCTATACTCCACTCAGTAAATGTATGTCCCAGCTACAGCTAAACCTCCACTGACTGGAAAGTTTTCCTGTGGAGAAACATAATGTTGTTCCTGTAAATAGACTAGATTAAAAATCTGTTCCAGTACAATGCCAGAGCTCCATGGATCTAGCTCCATTCTTACTCCAGCTCTCCTTGCCACTGTATCAGACCCAAAGTACCCCCTTAGGAGTGACTGGAGATCAGTGTTTCTCTAGAGTTTTGGGCATTATCTCTAGCTCCTAGGATGTAACCTGCTTGGCAGAAATACCTTAGATAAGTTCTCCTTATGGGCTGAGCAAAAAGTGTGGGTCATTAGCCAGAGGAGAAATTTTCAGCAACCGGAAGTGTTCTCTCATCAGGACTACTTAGCTCTGAGCAGCTGTTTCCAAAACTTGCCCAACTGTTGCCTCTTCAGCGGGGAAAAAAATGTCTTGCTCCGTCCTTCAGTTATGCCTATCCCTCAGCTTCTTGTTTTTTACCTTATGCAGAACAGCTACTTGGGTTTTATGAAAAGAATACATTTAGAAGAAAATAAATCTTCTTGAGGGAGGGAGCCAAGTCAGGAGACCTGTGGAGCAGGGAGGCTGGAATGTGGAAAATCCAGCCTGGCTAGTGAGACCAGCAATGACCAGGTTCACTTCTTCTGTGTCCAAAGGGTAGATATCTCCACTGAGCTGGCTGATAGCAAATTTGTCAGCAGTCAATGAGCTGAGCTCTGTATCAGCTAGAAGCACTGCAGTACACCTGCCAGCCTGAGCCAGAGAGGTTCTGGGCACAATTCATAGCCCACTGAGCTAGCCCAAACCACTGCCAACTCCCAGAGCTGTGGCAGACAGCTTGCCACTCAGACCCCACCAGGACCTGCCTGTAGCCCTTTGCAATGCAAGTCCAGACAGTAAACTGGGGCAGAAAGAGATGAAGGTTCAGTTAGTGAGGTGTTCACAGATGCTGACAACCTTGGAAGCAGTGTGCTCAGGGTATACCTACCCTTGTACCACTGTGTCTCCTTTGCCTGGCATTTGGGTCTTTGAGTGCTAAATAGGGTGCCAGTGATCTTTGGAAATACCCCTTCAAGGTACAGGTTCTCATCATGAATGTGAAGGGCATGGGGCCTTGTGAAGCAAGTGAAGATTGAATCCAGTGCCACATCACCCTGCTTCAAGTACCTCACACTCTGCCATAAGCACTCAAACCTTCTGCTCACTGCTCAGTGTCTGTGTCCGGTGGTGAGTGCAGCAGGAATGAAGGGGAGCTGAACTCTGGTGCCCTCTCCAGCTGACCATCTCCTCTCCACCTTTTTTGTTCACTCTCCATTGCTGATTTCTGCTCACTCACTATACCCTCACCATGGTTTGCGACATGAGGCAACACTATCCCTACTATGCAACTTAGTAGTGGAAGAGCACATTAGTTGTTAGCATTAGCCCAAGAGAAAAAAAGAAAGGAGACAAGATGAAAGAATCCATTTCCACTCCTACCGTCACCCTGCTTGGCACTTAATTTTCAAAGCACTGCACAAATATTAACTAATTAATCTTTCCAACACTCTTGAGAGGAAGAGACATATTAGCATGACTTTTATTTTAGATGCCTTATAAACATGAAGGATAGATGGGCCAAGAGATACCAGACAGGCAAAGGAGTCAGTTCATGCCAGTTACTTGACTCTTCCTGCTTAATACTGCAGAGTTTGTAATTCAGTGGATGTGTCTTAGGCAATTAGCTGATGAGCACATGCTTTGGAGAGTGGACAGGGAACAGAGGAACTGGAGTGGAGAGCAGAACAGAAGAGCGCATGACATACAGCAAATACAGAGCAGAAGAGGAAGAAGAAGGACTGGCCCTGTCATCTGGACAGGACAGACAGATAGTCCACCTTACAGTTGAATTCTGGAAGATGGGGAGCTCAATAGCCTCCCTAGGAGAAAAGAGAGGAGAAAGGTGAGAAGGGACCTGCAGGAGCATGTGGTTTCTGCTAACTACAATGTGTCATCCTGAGACTTGCCCTGTGGAAAAGGGGTACAGTGGTGAGCCAGTGATCTCTGACAGACACTACATGTTGATCCCTTGTCACCAAAAGATCCTTCTTCCTCACTCTCTACTGCCTGGCTTGAAGAGTTATTCATCTCCAATGACTTCTGCCCTCTCCTGGGAAAATACACTATCAAAACAGATAGATGCTGATATCTGCTGAAAAGTACTGGGACAGCACTGTATGACAGCGGTTGCAGGGTCTTTCTGGGCTGTTTGCTGGGAAGATGCCCTTACCCTCGGATCAGGCCCCAGGGAAGTCTGGCACCTCCAGTAGCTCTCCCTGAAGTGGGGTAGGTTGTGGGGGGAACCATGTGGGGGGAATCCAGAAACCGTGAAAATATAATTTTGAGCTGAGCAACATTAAAAATAACATATTTCCCAGCAACCTGGAAGGTCAGAAAGCAATCTGGGGGGGATCAAGCAATAGTTTTCATTTCCAGCTTTGAGGAAAATTTATAAATATCACAAAATTAGACTAACATGGAAGGAAATTCTGGCAACACTGCTGAAGTATCCTGGAGGAATATACTGAAAAAAAAAGTGAGTTTTGACCTATTCAATTTGGCAGCTCCACGTAAGTTTCTCAAATGCTCTGACCTCATCAAAAAAGAATCAAAATGTGAGTTTTTTCATCTTTAAGAAGATTTTAGCTGAAAAATTCCACTTTGTTCTGCTTCTTCTGACAGCTCTTCTGCCTTGTGCAACAAGGAGGCATCCTTCAGTCCCTGTCTGAATGATATGGTCATAGCAAAGTCTTTGTGTAGAACAGACATCTCACCACCACAACCCACACAGCTGAGAGACCTCAGGCTACCAATGCCTACAGGGCATGTATGGGGCACACTGAAGCACCCCAACAACTGCCCATGCCAACAAAGAATCAGTGCCTCAGTGCTGCCATGAGCTAGTGGTTCTTACCCAAAGACACGCTGAAGGACTTGCACTATGCATGTTCCCAAGGGGCCTTGCCACTGGTTCAATATGGATGATCCCTATTTTGAACCAGTGGTAAGGTCTCCTAAGGGAGCTGTGTAGTATTGGGGCATCATCAGAGAGAGGTGAGAGAAAACCAGCCCCACTCCCTCTGCACTGAGTTGTAGCCACCCTGGGTTGTGTTCTGCAGAGATGACATGAGTCCCAGCAGAGAGAAGCTAGGTAGCTTACAGCAATCCATCCATAGGTGGCATCCAGGCCTGCCACAGCCAAGGAAAGAGAAGCCCATTCCTGTGCTTTGGTCCTTCAGTGCATTGCTAGCAAGGGAGCAGGCAGCCATCTCTTGCCAATGCAGCTTGGCAGAGCTCGTGATCAAATGTTGCAGAAGTTGCTGCCTTTTTCTGGAGCTGGTGGATGGATCAATAGGAACCTTGGCTGGCAAATCCTGGGTCACATGTAGCTCCACAGCCCTTGCAAGTCCATGGGCTGGCATTGGGTCTTTGGGCTGAGACAAACAAATGCAGCATCCATTCCTGAGGCTATCAGTAAGGGCTGGAAAGGGGAAACAGAGTCACCAGTGAGTGACAGGACAGGGAAACAAGGGCTGGGTCTCTCCAGTATCTATGGTCTGTTGGTTTTGGGCATGTTTTGGGGAGCTGGCTAAATCCTCAAGATCTTGCTGTGCCTGGTGATGAATCCTTGGGACAATCTCCTAGTCCTTCTACTCCCATATGTCATGCATGGCTTCAAGAGTCAATCTGCTCCTGCAGTCAGCACTGCCTCTTTTACCATTTTCAAACAAACATCCTAATTATAGCACAATAGTTGTAACTGTAGTTACCTCTCCTTATCACTGCAATTTATTACTGCTGGAGCACAATCACCCTGACAGTGTAAGATCATGAAGCAAAAATACACTGTGGCCTCAGTGTTCAATGGGATGTTTCATGTGCTCAGATCTCTGCAGCCCCTCCTGAGGGCAGTAGGCGAGCTCATCCCATGCTCTCCACCCTCAGGGGTGACCCGTGCACATGCCAAGGTGCTTTCACACATTCACTGTTATCTTGCTGCCTGACTTCATGTTTGACAAGCAGAGAAATTTCTCTCCAGGGCAGTCAGTGTTCATCTTGCTTCCTTAGGCCAGAGATCAGTAGTCCTTAGAATTAACCTGAATGAGTATAAGTGCAGCTGTGGCTATTTGTTGTATACCTGTTTGCTCCTCAATAAACAAGGCACAATGGTTGTCCAGCATAAGCAGTATCAATGAGCTCCACAAGTTCTGTTCAGCCTCACAGGGTCTGAACACCTGAAAGGAGCAGTTGGATAATTTCTGTTCTCACAACTGATCTTGCCAGACCTGGACTTGAGAACATTATCCACGTGCATCTGCAGCAAGTCCACAGCCTGGGCTGGGTCAGGATAACATCTGGAGAACCCATTATATCCCTAGCTATGACCATGTCTAGCTTCACTTCCCAACCCCCATATGCTGCCAGTCCTCAGCAATACTCTCAGCTTATCTGGATCAAGTACATTGACTGTGGATAGATATTTGTAATTTGTGATCATGACACCCTTTGTACTGCCTAAGATCTAATAAATAAATCAAGTGCTTTAATTCTCTCTCTGGAAAGTAACTTCTATCACAAATCATTCTTCACTGAATAGTCTCCAATTTCTTAGTGTCCTTTCTGAAACATGGAGCCCAGACAGAAAAGCAGCCTCTTTAGTAATGATTTTAGGAGGTCTGGCATTGGCAGAGAGCCATATCTCTATTCCTGTTACACATCACTGGGGAAGAGATATACAGGAGTCCCTGGGTATAACAGCTCTGCTCCCTCTACAAGGCATGTCCCTGCATTGCTGATTTGTGATTTTGTCTGAATTTTCAGCTTAGACGGCTCCAAATCTTAAACCATTTCTTTCCCCCTTTAGCTGAACTCTCTTTTCACTACTCTGTTGTTTACCTAGTAATGCATCAATAGACAGCTGTTGCATCTCCTTTCTTTCAGCAATCTAAACAATTCTGGCACCCTTGCAATCTGCAGGTTGACTTTACTCTCTCAGGAGTGGCCTCACTGGGAATTTGTATTCAATGTTTCTTTTTCCTTAACTCCTAAGCTGCTTTCAAGATCGCTGCATGCCAGGATTTCACTGTTCGGTCCTATAAAGCGTGACCTGCATTCAGGACTCCTTGCAGCCATCTGTTAGAAAAGATATTGGTCCAATGAACCCTCCTTGGCAAGTGATCCAGATCCATCTATGTAACTGCCTGGAATTTGCCACCAGGGCTACTGGGGGACTGGACCACCTGCTGACAGCTGTTTTTGCTTGGTGTTCTCTGTGTCTCTCCTCTTACGGTTCTCAAAGCTAACTACTGCAAGGCAAAAGTCTGGGAACCCCAAAGTCAAGGCAAGATCCTGCTGATTTCATGGGGGCTTGATTCAACTGAACCGGTGCAATTTCTTCATGGAGAGGCTTGCCTGCTGTGCCTGAAAATACAGCCACTAAAATGTTAAACACAGCAATATACAAAGGTCAAAAACAGACAAGAGTTTCTTTCTACTGGTCTGTCCACAGATCTGGAGTGACACAGTCCCTTTGGACAAGATCTTGCAATCTCTTCACCAAGTTTTATGGAGATGGCTAGGTCTAGTTTTGAGAGGTTCACCTGTACAAGGCAGGAGGAATCTTGCTACAGAGTGAGCTGTGCTTCTGGGGTGTATCAGTTCCCTCATCTTTTCAGACTTATGGGCATTTGGTAGATGAATATGGTTTTTTTCCTCATCTCAACATGTATGGAGACAGCTTCCTGTATAATTTGTTCCAGTTCCTCCAAGGGGATCTGTACCAATCATGTGCTAATTCAGTGTGTCAGGTCAGCTATCACAAGCCCAGAGCTACCCTTCTATTTCTCCTGCTGTCTTTCTCACAACAGCCTCTCTCCTGCATGGATCTCAGCTCTGTGAACACCACCAGACACTTATCTGTAGAGTTCTACACTTCCAGTTCAGCTTTGGAGAGGAGACCCATGGGGATGGGATCTCAAGGCTCTGCCTTGCCTTTGCCTCCACTAAGCCAGTAGTAGAGATCTTGCTTGTGGGAATCTGCTTCATTGTAACTCCTTCCCCCTGAACAATCTGCCCACCTGAAGATATATCATCCCCAGGTATGTTTTCTCCCACTTTCCATTGGCACCTGCACTCTCTAGCTGTAATAATCTAAGCATCTGGTATAGTCCCTATACTGATGTGAACCTTGTTTTTATTAAAGGAACACACCCTCTTCCCCCCGTCAGTGTTTCTGGCCTTCATGCCTACCACAGGACTCTGCCAAGGCTGGCATACTGCCCATCTCTGAGTCACATCAGAGATTTGTAGCTCTTTATTCAGCTCTCTGAACGTGCTTAGCTGAATGTAGTGTGAGATGGGGCAATGTCCACAATCTGCAGCCCTGTGGGAAATGCTCCTATATCCTGGCAGGCATAGGAGTGGTGTCAGGAATGGAGAAAGAAGCATTGAAGTGACAGAAAGGGTGGGAACCCTAGAGCTATTGAGAAGACACCCGTTATAGCAAACTTATGGGGCAATGTCCTAGTGCAAGCATCAGCATGGCTGTCTATCCTGAGTGTGAGCTCTGTGCACAAAGTTTCCCTCAACACCACTGAGAGGTTTTCCTGACCCTCATCATGCCCACAGTGTCCCCATGCTACAACCCAGACCCTGGATCTTAATCAGACATTGGAGCCCAACCTTCTCCCAATGAGCAGAAAGGCCTCATCTCAAGAGATGCACCCATGTGGTGCAGAACAGGTATGGAGTGGATGGGACATGCTCTGGGAGGATTTTGGAGAGAATGGGGGAATGCTGAAAGGCTGAGCTTAAACTGCAGCTACACGGTGTACCAGTCTGCATTCAAAAGGCTCACCCACTGCAAAGACAAAGGCAATGCAACCAGGAGTTTGCAGAGTGAAGTAGCTTGAAATAGGCAAGCAGCAGAAAAAGAATAACAAAGACAGAGACAAGTCAAGGAGACGTTTGATTTGTGATTCACACGCAACAGGAAAAACAGAATGGGCCAAGGGCAGAGGAGAACCAGCCCTGAAGGGATAAGCCATGGCCAGAACCAGGAGGGGAGCTCTTACGCACTGGGCACAGAGACTTGGGCTTGGACAGTAGATACGTGGGCATCAGCTTTCCTTGCCAGTGGGTGGCTCAAAGAATCGTAGATTCATAGAATCAGTGAGGTTGGAAGGGACCTTTGGAGATGATCTAGTCCAACCTCCCTGCTTAAGCAGGGTCACCTAGAGCATGTTAGACAGGGTTGCATCCAGGTTGGCCTTGAATATCTCCAGAGAAGGAGACTCCACAACCTCTCTGGGCAACCTGTTCCAGTGCTCTGCCACTCTCACAGTGAAGAAATTCCTCCTCATATTCAGGCAGAACTTTCCGTGGTTCAGTTTGTGCCTATTGCTTCTTGGCCTGTCACATGGGACAACTGAAAAGAGTTTGTCCCCATCCCCTTGACACCCTCCCTTCAGGTACTTAAAGACACTGATAAGATCCCCTCTCAGTCTTCTCTTCTCCAGGCTAAACAGGCCCAGATCTCGCAGCCGTTCCTCAGAGGGCAGATGCTCCAGCCCTCTGATCATCCTTGTAGCCCTATGCTGGACTCTCTCCAGTAGCTCCATGTCTTTCTTGTACTGGGGAGCCCAGGACTGGACACAGTACTCGAGATGAGGCCTCACCAGGGCTGAGTAGAGGGGCAGGATCACCTCCCTTGACCTGCTGGCAACACTCTTCCTAGTGCACCCCAGGATACCATTGGCCTTCTTGGCCACAAGGGCAGGCACATTCCTGGCTCATAGTCAACTTGCTATCCACCAGCACTCCCAGGTCCTTCTCTGCAGAGCTGATTTCCAGAAGATCAGCCCCCAGCATGTACTGGTGCATGGAGTTATTCCTCCCTAGGCACAGGACCCTGGACTTCCCTTGTTGAACCTCAGAAGGTTTCTCTCCACCCAGCTCTCCAGCCTCTCCAGTCCTCTCTGAATGGCAGCACAGCTCTCAGGTGTATCAGCCACTCCTCCCAGCTTGGTATCATATGCAAACTTGCTGGGGAGGCGCTCTGTCCCTTTGTCCAGGTCACTGATGAAGAAGTTGAACAGGATGGGACCCAGTACCGAGCCCTGGGAAACTCCACTAGCCACAGGCCTCCAACTGGACTCCACACCACTGATGATGACCCTCAGCGCTCTGCCTTTCAGCCAGTTCTCAATCCACCTCATTGTCCACTCGTCTAACCCATACTTCCTGAACTTATCTAGGAGGATGCCATGGGAGACAGTGTCAAAAGCCTTGCTGAAGTCAAGGTACACAACATCCACTGCTCTCCCCTCATCTCCTCAGCCAGTCATGCCATCATAGAAGGCTATCAGATTGGTTAAGCAGGATTTCCCCTTGGGGAATCCATGCTAACTACTCCTGATCACCTTCTTTTCCTCCATATGCCTAGAGATGGCATCCAGAATGAGCTGTTCCATCTCCTTTCCAGGGATGGAGGTGAGGCTGACAGGCCTATAGTTGCCTGAGTCCTCCTTCTTGCCCTTCTTGAAGACTGGAGTGACATTGGCTTTCTTCCAGTCCTCAGGCACCTCTCCAGTTCTCCATGAATTTTCAAAGATGATGGAGAGCGGCCTTGCAACAACATCTGCCAGCTCCCTCAGTACTCATGGGAGCATTCCATCTGGGCCCATGGATTTGTGGATGTCAAGCTTGCCCAGAAGATCTCTAATCCTATCCTCCTCAACCAAAGGAAAGTCTTCCTTTCCACAGACTTTCTCCCTTACACCCAGGCTCTGGGATTCTTGAGGGCTGCCCTTAGCAGTGAAGACTGAAGCAAAGAAGGCATTCAGTAATTCTGCCTTCTCTGTAGCCTTTGTCACCAGGGCCCTCGTCCCATTTAGTAGTGGGCCCACATTTTCCCCAGTCTTCCTCTTGCTATTGATGTATTTGAAGAATCCCTTCTTGTTGTCCTTGACATCCCTTGCCAGACTTAATTCCAATTGGGCCTTAGCCTTCTTCATCGCATCTCTACATACTCTGACATATAATTTTCCCAAGTAGCCTGTCCCCTCTTCCCCACATTCTGTGTACTTTCTTCTTCTGTCTGAATTTGGCCAAGAGCTCCTTGCTCACCCATGCAGGTCTCCTGCCCCCTTTGCTGGACTTCTTACTCATAGGGATACACCACTCTTGAGCTTGGAGGAAGTGATGTTTGAATACTAGCTCACTCTCCTGGACTCCCCTTCCCTCTGGAGCCTTAACCCATGAGGTTGAAGATACTACTGGGGCTGTGAACTGACACCACTGGTCACTACGAAGGGTGATTTGGCTTTGGCAGACCTAATGGTAGGATATCAGAGGTATATTCTTAGAGAAAGCCTCCTTCAGCCTAGCCTCCACTCTGCCTGAGCTGGCCCAGCTGGGCACTGGGCATGCCTTAGGAAAGTCAATGTTTTACCCCGACAAATGTCTACTCATGCCCATCCCAAGCTGTGTGAGGAGGCTGATATCATCATTGCTGCTGCCATCAGAGCAACCAAAGTGCTGTGAAGCCTAGACCTCTCATGGGATCCATGCCTATCCCTACCATTTGACCACAACTGTGTGAGTGACTGAGAGCCAGGTGCCACTGAGGCCATCCTGTCTGGCTGGTTTTGGCAGCAGGTCTTCCACTGCCTGCCACTAGGACAGAGAGACAGCAGCTGCCCCTTACATACCACTCTGTGTTTCCAGATGCCCTGCATTCCCACACCTGTGGACCCAGCTCAGAGGGCTGATCAGCTCACCCAGCTACTGCACTTTGCCCTAGTTTGCTCTGATATCCCTCTGGCTGGACAGAGGATGCCCAAAGGACCAATCCATGTGAAGTCTGGGCATGATTGTAGCTGGCCCTTGGCATAATTGGGAAGTGACCTGTAGCACCTCATGGGTATAGCATTGGATGGTCTGGTCTGCTGCACAAAGAGGCACAGCACACTGGGATCCCAGGTATGCTCCTACAAGAAATGCAAGTGAAAGAGCAGAGTTCTTCCCCTCCAGATGATTGACAACAACATATGCCACTCGACCACAGTCACACATAACTTGGGGTCCACATTGTTACCTGTACAGTTAAAGCCTCCTACTCCTTCTCTTCTTCAGCTGCAGCCCTTTCTGTCTCTGCCCCTTGCTTCACTCCTCTGTTGCTAGGAAAGGACTGTTGTCAGGTGATGAGAAGCTGGATCCAACATGGGCAGAGAGGACCCTGAGCAAGCAGAAAGGTGGATGGGGTCCGCTAATACCACCATGCTGCACCCAAGCCCTAGTCTCCAGGGTGGGGCAGCTCTGCACTACATCTCAGTCTAATGATACCCAGCTTCTAGGCATCACATGGGTATGGCAGTTCTGGTCTGTCAGGAGCTACCAGCAGCAAGAGTTTCCCGGTGAGGAACATGCAAACACATACTGGCAACACACAGCAAGTGACAAGAAAGGGGAGCATCCCTTTGCAAGACCAGTGTGAAGCTCAGGAAGTAGCTACCCAGGGACCCTATTCTGCCATCCCTGCTCTACTTGGTCACTGGAAAGTCAGGAAAACACTGAGGCTACCTCAGCGATTGTTAAACACACAGTTATGTGACACTATCTTTGTCAGAAAAGAAAAAGTTAGAGCAGCTTTGTAAGGCTCCATTTTGCAAAGGCAGGTCCCACTGGCCTACCAAACCCCTGTGTCTTAATTTGGCGATGCTGAAGCTGCCATGAAACTCCTTTCTGTGAAAGCATACTCCACTTGTTCTAACCAGATGCCACTTCTGAGTTGCTCTGGTTGAACTGAGTTGCACTTAGTCTGAAGATTTCTAGGCATGAAACTTTCCTGTCATTTCATCCTTGTTAGAAGGCCCTGGGAAAAACTCCAAATTAAGTAAGAGGAAGAGCCCAAGGAGAGAGAAAGAAATTTTTCTGTGGGTGTTTTACCCTCTGTTTGGCTGTGCTTGGCATCCTGCAACTTAATGGTTGGCAAACTCTTCAGAAAAAGTGCTTTCTGGGAAAATTCAAAGTCTGCTTTGGCATGTAAAGAGCAGGAATATGCTGGGTGCAAGCGAACAGTATAGCTCTAGGACTTGTACAGGCACCCGCTTAATCCTTTTGGGAGCTAGTTTGTGGACTCAGATTAACAGAAAGTGCTGCACTTTTCCTGTGAAGTTAGATCTGTGCCATGGTCTGGCACAGCACAGGACCACCCAAGCTGGTACAAAGAAGGGGAAAGAGAAGGCCAAGAATGGACAGGAGTGGCAAGACAGCCTTTTCCAAAACAACTGGTTACCAGGTGCTCAATACTCTGCTATAATCCTTTGGCCCAAGTCCAGGAGGTTCCTCACTGAAGTAAAATATGAAGACATTTGAAATCCTGATTATTTCTAAAGAAAAAGTCCAGGTAGAAAGGAGGTGTAATGTCAACTGCAAGCAAACAGGCTCCATCCTCCAAGGCCCTTTCAAGGGAGCAGTGGGCTCCCCCCTCCCTCCCTTTTTTTTTTTAATCAGTTGCTTTTAAGCAGCTTGATCCCAACTTGCCATTTCTTAATATGAAGCACACATCTCCAAAGGTAAGCAGCGCGTGCTGAAGTCATGGTCCCTATCCACTAACCACACATGTAAGCCCACTGCATCCTTCCTAAGTGTTGCAGTGCAAGCCTTGGGAGGAGATCCTTGCAGTGTGCCAGTGCTTCCCACTGCTTCCACAGCAGCTGTATCCCATCTGGAAGGGGACATAGAAAAATAAGTGAATTTCCCAGTATGGCCTGTGATTCAGAGAAGATCTTCACTAAGGAATTTGAGTGGTAAAAACTACCCATTTAATCTACTCCACAAAGCATCTAAGCATCCTACTCTGGGTACTTGATAGGCAGCAGTGCTTCATGGAAACAGGTAAGAACAACCATTCCCTTTTCACAAAGGGGAAAACTGAGGCACAACAGCATATGCAGAGGTGTCTTGCAGGGTAGAAAGCAGATATCCTGCTTACCAGCTCTCTCCCTATTGCTGCATGTTGGATCAATTCAACTGCATCCCCTGGAGCTGAGAAAATTCTGCTTCATTTTTGTTAAATGGCAAGAAACAAGAAAAGAATAGGTCTACTAAGATGTTATTGAAACCTCTCACCAGAACATGCAATTATAATGTGGTTGACCAAAACTGGTGCATGAGCCCCCTTGTTCACTACCCAGCAAAGCCCATGGAGCAGAGAGAGAAGCAAAGCTGAGAAACTGAAAAATGCCCTGCTGGACATCTGAAGGACAAGATGATCAGGAGCAGTCAGCATGGATTCACAAAGAGGAATTCATGTTTAACTGATCTGAGAGCCTTCTACGATGGAATGACTGGCTGGGTAGAGGAGCGGAGAGCAGTGAATGTTGTCTGCCTTGACTTCTGTCAGCCTTTCGACACTGTCTCCCATAAAATCCTCATAGGCAAGCTCAGGAAGTGTGGACTAGATGAGTGGACAGTGAGGTGGACTGAGAATTGGCTGAATGGCAGAGCTCTGAGGGTTGTGACCAGTGGTGCAAAGTCTAGTCAGAGGCCTATAGCTAGCAGTGTCCCCCAGGGGTCAATACTGAGTCCAGTATTGTTCAACTTAGTCATCAATGACCTGCATGAAGGGAGAGAGTGCACCTTYAGCAAGTTTGCTGGTGACACCAAACTGGAAGGAGTGGCTGATACACCTGAGGGCTGTGYTGTCACTCAGAGGCACCTCAACAGGCTGGAGAGATGGGCAGAGGGGGGCAGATGTTCAAAAAGGGAAGTGCAGGGTCCTGCACCTAAGGAGGAATAACTTCATGCACCAGGACAGGCTGGGGGCTGACCTGCTGGAAAGCAGCTGTGCAGAGGAGAACCTGGGTGTGCTGGTGGATGACCAGCTGACCATGAGCCAGGAATGTGCCCTTGTGGCCCAGAAGGCCAACAGTAGACTGGGTACATTAGGAAGAAGATTGCCAGCCGATCGAGGGAGGTGATCCTGCTCATCTGTTCAGCCCTGATGATGAAGGGACTGGAGCCTCTCTCTCCTATGAGGAAAGGCTGAGAGAGCTAGAACCCTTCAGACTGAGGAAGAGAAGACTCGGGGGGATCAATGTGTCTAAGTATCTGAAGGGAGAGTGTCCAGAGGATGGGGCCAGACTCTTCTCATTGGTGCTCAGTGACAGGAGAATGAGAGGCAATGGGCACAGACTGGAACACAGGAAGTTCTGTCTGAGCACAAGGGAAAGCTTTTTTACTGTGAAGGTGTCTGAGTACTGGCATAAGCTGCCCAGAGAGGCAGTGGAGTCTCCATCCTTATGGAGATATTCAAAAGCCACATGGACAGGGTCCTGGACAGCCTGTTCTAGGTGACTGTGATTGAGCAGGGTGTTTTGGAGTAGATAATCTTTAAAAGTCCCTTCCAACCTCAACCATTCTGTAATGCTGGATTCTGCAACAGAAAAGGATCAGAGAATTAGCTACACTGCAAGAAGAGTTTGGACTGGTATTCCAAGCTCCCTTCAGACTATGGACATTTTGACTTATATTTTGGCAACATCACCTCTTCGGGCAAGCACTGGTTCCTAGCCCCTGCATAGCAGCCATCTTCATGCTGTCTACATATGAGGCAGCCTGGCTGCTCTGTCCTGCTCTGCACTCTGGCGCCACTGTGCCAACTGCTTCCTTTAAGCAATGCTTGTGCCAGCCAGAAGGTGGGAATGGGAACTGCAGTCAACCTAGCACACTGGTCCAATTTGAAAATCAGGCCAACAGGTGCCATTGCCAGCCCAGGACAGCCACACCATGGAAGGAGAGCACATTCTTTCCCACCCGGTATAGCTGGAGCAGTGCCTGTGAGAAGGCTGTCCCTCTGGGCTGCAGATGTCATGAAAGGCTCGAAAAAGATGACATCTGGCACAATCACCCTTCAGCTTTAAAAATCTCATTTCTGGTCATTTATTTCCTTGTTTCTGAGACATAAAACAAGACAGGACAGGAAGGCAGCTGCAGTAGGCTTGTCTGCCCTGCAGATATCTGTGAACAAGGTGAGCAAAGTTGCCACCAGCTGACTCCCTGCATGAACATCACATAGATCTATTCTGTTTTCTCCATCTCAGCTATGCAGGGGTTAAAACCATGTGAGAGTTGACATGCCTTTGAGACCTGCAGCCTGACAGGAGCCATGGACATGATGACACAGCTGCCTGTTGCTGAGACCCAGCATCCTGAAAGCATCTTACAAGCACTTTATCGCTCAGCAAAGGAGACTTGGATTAGCCAAAACTCACACAGCATGAGCAGGAGAAGGCAGAGACTGAGGCTGTCCTGCCATATATGCCCCTCCATACAGGACAGTCCATCTCCAAACACTACACTGCAGATGATAACTGCAGTCCTGGGACAGCTCCGTATCCTCCACAGGAGGGCAAGGGATGGGGATACATAAGCCCTTATGCTCATTCTGTCCCCAGAAGTTCAGGAAGCTGTTTCCTCTGTAGGCTCCAAAGGCCTAACACAAGTGCTCTCAGGTCCTATCAACATGACTTGTTGCTCAGTCATGCTCCAGCACAACTATGAAATAGTAGGTGATAAAAGGTCATCTCTCAGTATGTGGGCATTGGACTCTCCGGGCACAGGGAAAGAGTGATAGCTGCATTGGAAATCTTAACTGCTGTCATTTCCTCATCTTGGGAATATTCTCAGTAGAGTGACTGCCAGGAATGCTGGGAAGCTGGAGTCTGGGACTGGAACTCAGATTCATCCTCTTGCGATCAGAATAGAAAGCCTCTTTGGTGGTACTGTTACTCAGAGCTTTGCCACATCTGGCTTTAAACATTCCACATGCACCTCCAGCTCCCAGGGCATTGCTTCCTCAAGAGCTCATTGCTAGTTGATCTCTACTTTCCCTCAGGCAAAAGTTCTCCCTGATGTCTGGGGACTCAGGCTTACCTCAATGCAGAGCATTTCTGACATCCCTCCCTTGGACAAAAGATGTTTGTTCCTGAGCACAATGTTACGGTGAACTGTATGCCTACAAACTTGATAATTATCTTTAAAACAGAAGAGCAGCCAGGTATTAACTGAGGCCCCCAGTCAAATCATAGAATAGTTTATAAAGAATATATTATTTAATATTAATGGAGTGCCACAAAGACAAACACTCAATTGTTGCCAAAAAATATCTCAGATAACAAACAAGCTGTAAGATATTATCACAAGCAATCCTAACTCTGCTGAGACAGAAAAAGAGACATGAACTCCTCACAGGTGAAGAGGGTTATAAAACATCAAGACCCCTTTGCCCAAACTCTGAAGCAGACTTGTCTCTCCTCCTCCCTCTTCCCTCTTCTCTCCTCTCCTCTCCCCCTGTCTGCAGAACTAGGTTTTGTAGCTATAATTTACATTCTCCTTTATTTACTCCTAGTCTCACAAACAATTTCTCAAGTTCTGTGCTGTCCCACCACCCTTCCTCTACCTCTATAGCAAAAACAGCTTATATCTTTCCTTTAGGGAAAAAAAAAAGGAAAAAATTAGCACATCAAATACTTTTTTGTGAATATTAATTTGCAAACGAAAGCCTATCCCTGCTACCTGAGGTGGTGAGATAACTCACCTATCTCCCTGAGGCTGGAGGACCACACCATGCTGTCAGCACAAATAGCCTTGGGGCTTCTTTAACCTAGTCACACTCCCCCCCTTACCTGGGGAGGGTGTAAAGCAAGCATGGGGCTGATTTGCTGCACAGCAATTCACACCTGAGCTTGAAGGAGCCCTACTGAGTCTCCGCAGGCTACACAATCTCCGTCTCCCTGACCGAGGCCAAGAGCTTCTCTGCCACCAAAGGCTCAAAGTGCTAAAGTGTCTTTCTGTCACTTTGTACTTCCTCAGGAAATTTCCAAAGCTTTTCTCCATGCTCAGAATTCACCAGCTGATTTTTCCAACCACAAACACATGCAGTATCGGACCAACTCATGTCAACTTAGCAGCTCACAGAATTTGCTCTGGGTTTCAAATGTTGCAGCTCCAGGAGCCACAAGTTTATGTGAAAACCCATCTTGATTTTCTTTATTTTAAGTAGCAAAGCTCTATGCTCCTGATCACAGTGGTATAATGGCATGCCAAATAGCTTGAAAAATCAAGAAGGTCGATATTTACTGTTTTCAAAATGTATGATCTCTGTCTTTTTTTCCCTAATTTTCTCTAATTTCTGAATTTCTCTGATTTCTGAAAAGCTGCACATGTGACACCTGAGCATCTGGCCTTGATTGTCCTGTTCTCCCATGTATGGAAACATGAGTTGTTTCTAAAGACATGTTAATACCTTTTTTTTCAGACCTCCTTCCCAAGTCTTACAAAGCACAGGCAGCCTGGAGCCATGGGCTGACAAAATCTGTCTGATTCAGTTAGGAAGGAGGAAGCCAGGGCTGACTTTAGATTTCCAACTACAGTGCCTCCATCAGCAATCCCTGCAGAGGGGGACACAGGCTTCCAGGCATTCATGCCCACACTCCCCATGGCCTCATTCAAAGCGCAGTCACTCTCAAGAGCAGTGCTGGTAAGATACTATTCTAGATAATCTATGTTGTGGAATTACCTCTCCCCTTCCAAGCATGCATGTGCATGCACACATGCATGTACACACATATACATACACTCATACATACACACATGCACATACACATGACTACACACATGTGCATATGCACAGGCACACACATAGGGTGGATGCTGGCACAATTCCCCAAGCTGTGACACAATGTACCAGAGACACCAAAAGAACCCAAGAGAAGGAAGAACAAAGAATAGAGAGTGCACCGGGGAAAATCTGTTGAGAAGAGCCCAAGAGTGCTTGGGTGACAGTGGCAGGCTGGGGAGAAGTAGGATTTTGCAGGCTCTGAAGGAAGAGCTCCCAGAGACTCACTAACAAACTCCCTCTGCAGTCTCCAAAGCTGTCCTTGCACATGCAATGGACACTGGAGGCTTGCATGTAGTGATATGGGCTGCATTAATGAACCTCATTAATGTCAGGAGATAACCTATTTTTCTAACCTTAGCATCAGTTCTGTGCCAGCGTCACCTTCATCTCATGTGCCAGATTGTTAGGCCTTAGTGGTCACCCTCCCTGGAGGAGCTGGGATAAGCCATAAGGCAAGGAGCAGGAGGGGGAACAGCACTCTACCAGGCCCTGCAGTATCCCTTTGGCCTGAATCAGTCCTGTCGGTCTCTCACTGTAAAGGGTAGCTGCGGACAGACTAGAGCAAGGCCTGCAGCATAAAGTGCTAATCTTGTAGGTGCTGTAGGTACCTCCTATTTTGCTATGTCAGTGTTTCTGTACCATCCAGTGCTTTTGATGTGGTGCATGTTTAAAGGTCATGCTTTCTTCCAAGATGCTTCAGCACTCAGATTCAAGAGAGTATCCTTTCAGAATCTTGATTAAGTCACGTAAAGCTTTTGGTGTCTCAATTTTCCGTTTGTAAAGTGAGGCTCATAACACTTCCTTTGTCTGTCTTACCTGGACGGTTCATAAGCCATTTGGATCTAGAAGAGTCTCTTAATGCGAATTTGTGTCTGCTTCATACAGCAGGGCCCTGGGATATCTAGGAGTTAATGTGATATTTGTTCTGTGTCTAGCCAGGAGAAATATGACACAGTGGCTACTTATTTCTGTGCTCATAGACAGGAATGGCAGAAGTAACATAACACGTGCTCTTCTAAGCTGTTGTGTCATTCCAAATTGCATTCCAAAGCAATAAGCATGGTGGTCTCAGCTTAGGCATTCCCAAATGCTGCTTTATCTTGTGCTATTACGTGACTACAAACTCTTTGCTAAGGGGGTGCTTGTCGCAAATATCTTTCAAAGACATGGCTGCTACAGTGTGTTCACACATATTTGCGCTGTGCAGAAGTGCAACACCTCAGATGAGAGTTATGTTCACCTAAAGCTGTGATGGACATCTTCCTTTCACGCTTTTCCTGCCACTTTGTTGTGCTTGTCCTTCCAAGGATACCTAGCTAAGAACTACCCGAATAAACAGAAAGTAACCAGAATAAACGAGAGGATGTAGACTCAAGCCAACCTGGCCCCCTGTGTCATCTGCCCCTAAGCCACCACAGCTGAGCAATCAAGTCATTGCCACTGTGGCAAAATCCCTCAAGGTGATTCAACAGAAAAAAAGTCTCTCTGGAAATCTGGGCAAACTAAGGGAATAGGAGTACTGTGGGGTGCTGTGAGAAGTTTGGAGACTGAACTAGAGAATTTTGGGATGATACAAGACTTGTTACGAGATAGTTCAGGGAACCAGTGTTTCCTGTCTTCTTATTTTCCTGTGTGAGTGCATTTCCATGTGTATGTGTGTGTCTATGTGATCCAGATCAGATCCACTAATGAACTCCAAGCCAGGCTAGCCAATGAGAGGGACAGGAGGTGATGGTGTTAGATCCCCGAGAGACTGAAGGTCTGGGATCCAGATAATAAAATGACTTATGAAGGTGCCTTCCCCTCAGCAGCAAATCTTAGAAGTAGAATAGGGCTGTTCCTACTGCCTGCTTTCCTGTAGGCGACTGGACAAGCAGAGTCCTCCTGCCTGTGCTGATCTGTTGTGTTCAGCCATGTCTGCAGTGTGTTTGCCTAGTGGGAATCTGGCTCAGGCTTGCTTCTGGAAACAGGAGCAGCAACAGCCACTCATCCTGACCAGCCTCAGGGAAGAGGAATCCACTCAGACCTTTAGTCCATAGGACTGAATGACCTTGAACAGTCCCAGCCAAGTATATGCTTAGAAATGACATCTGAGACAGGATAGGCTGAGAATCCTATTAATTGCTTGGTTGCTCTGTGATTTATTTGCATGTTACACCTGAATAAGTACAGCTCAAATGCTTTGTAGTCAAAGTTGCAGCTGGGATGCAGGTCTGGCATCACAATCCTGAAAGCATGCCAGAGAAGCTGATTTTTGGCACCTGAACCTATGTGTTAATAGTAAGATGAGAATATATTGAGCCATACCTAGTCCTGTCTTTGAAACTATTTATCATAAGGGCATCTTGTGCTGCTGATTCATAAGTGTAATGTACTGCCAAAAAGCCAGGATGAGTTGACTTATCATCACAAGCACCTTCAGAGATGAGACAGCATCAAGACGTCATGGAGCACCAGCCTAAAATGGATTCTGAGGATTCCTATAACCATCTCTCAAGCCCCTGTGCCTCTGCACACAGGGCTATGCCTCTGGGAGTTGACATGGCCATTCCATGGTGTTTGAGCATCCCAGAGTCCCTRGAGGATTTTACTTTCTCAGTTATTCCGTGAGGCAGGGATGCTCCAGTCTTGCTTTATAGAGCAAGGGGCTCATTTAAGATCCTGCAGGAAGCCTATGATGAATCTGGGAAGGTAAATTCACTCCCCCCCCCCCAACTCCAGTGCAACCCTTTATTCCAACTTGTGGGGCTGCTCTCTGACAGGGTCAGCATCAGCTGAAGCCAGCACAGCTTCCTTCAATCCCTGCCTGCCTGGCAGCGTCTTGAAAGGTCAAGAGGGTGGGAGGCTGGCAGCACTGGTCTGCGCTGATCCACATGCTGCAGACCTTCACTAAGGTTCTGGGCATCTGTGCCTGCCACCTTGCATCTGCCAACTGCTCAACATGATTTAAAGCAAGTCTCTGAATAGGTGTTTGTGTGTGCAGCATGAGAAGCCAGAGCACTTACTGCATGCAGGCTACCATGAGACAAGGAGATCATGCTGCTGCCTGGGGGCACAGGGCTCAGATGGACAGACAATGCCTGCCTGACCAGGTGAAGCTGAGAGCTGTTTTCAGCCCAGGCTGCCCTGAGCCTGGAGACCGGCACAGCAAGGGAGGATGGGGCTTAGCCCCAGTTCCTGCCACTGCCAAGAAAGTTGGGGGCATCAGAAGGGGGTTTTGTGAAGTGACAGAGTGAAGGTGAAAGGACATTGTACATTACAGGTGGTTGCTTCAGTCCTCATGCACTTTGCAGCAGCAGTACCAGCTGGCCTTTCTCTGTGATGAATAGTGCAAAGGAAGACAAAACAATGAACTATTTAAATTCTTCTGAGCCCTTTTGATATACAGATCCTAGAATGCGTCTGCACCCTGCTGAAGGTGTACCAGGACATGATGATTCAGTCTTTTCTGATCTGCCACAGCCTGGGCTTCTCTGGAGAACTCTCAGGCTGCACTTAGGGGACTAGTGGCAGTGGGATATGAAGGGAAATGCATTTTTTTTTCTTGCTGTGGTGCTTATTAATGTAGCAGTCTAGGGAAATGTGACCAACAGAGACTACTGTACAGAAACATGCAGCACAAACACACTCTGCATGAAGAGCAAGCACCCCACTGATATTGACTAGGGACATGCATGTTCCAATTTCCAGGACATTAGACAGGCTGTGCACCCCTCATTTCATACCATGACTGCATTCCACCCTGTATAAAGCAGAATTACAGCACCCCTGAGCCCACAGCTCCTGAGCTGCACCGTCAAAATCATAGTATCAGCTTAAATCCAACACCATTAAATAAAAATGCAAACTTCATTTTTATGTCTGTTGTTTTCCTATTGAAAGGCATCTCTGTAAGCATTTTTATGCCACCAAGAGGATAATGTATTTTAGGAATGGGAAAAACTGAATTCCTCACCTGACTCCCAGTGCTGGGGCTTTTAGAGAAACCTTCCATTCAGGGAGGCCACACTCCCATCAGAGCTACCTGGTGACAGTGACAGCATTTGGTCTCCTTTACCTCAGAGAGGATAGGAGTGCAGATTTAGGCGGGAGGAAGAAAAAACTGCTAGGCAGAGATGGGATGTTTGTGCTGTCAGCTGCCTTGGCTTCCTGTACATCTGTGATTATCTAAGAACAGCTGTTAATATCATGCATAGCCAAAAAAGGGAATCGGAAACACAAGATGTATGGAAAAGTGAAAAAGGACAGGATGCACTGTTGCTTTCCTCCTATTCCTTTCCTTTCAGCATCAGCCAGGCAGCCCATTGCTTGAGCTGCTGCTGCAGCACATCCCCCACCACACACACACTTTGAAGGCTTCTGCCTGAGGCTGCTGAGGTCCTCAAGCAGCCAACGTTATTTTTTAAGATGCAGGTGCTGGGAGCAGTGGCAGTGGGATGACAGGACCAGGGAGATCAATCCAGTAGAAACCTATAAGTAGCTTTTCTGGATAGGCATCACTGCCTCCATTAGTGAGCACAGCTCAGCATGGCTCACATGATCCTGCTGTGAGCTCAGCACTGGTTGTGTGCCTGTATGAGCCCCTGTTTTGGCCACTCTCTCCTCCAGAGAGACACTGGCACTAGCTTTAACTTAGTGAGCTGAGACTCAGGCAAAATTAGCCTGCACAAGGCTCCATGTTATCATGGCCCAGGAGCTGATGGAAGCCAAACTGGTACATTAAAATTCTCTTTGCTTTGAGGTCTCTGCACTGCACAGCCATGGCTGATGATGGAGAGAATGGCAGGCACTCCCTACTTAGGCACCCAAACTCAGAGTACTGGGGCATACAAAGTTTCTGAATTTACAGGGAGCTGAAGCACTCAGCATCCCTCAGGATATGTCCCCAAGCCTCTCATGCAGTTTACCAAGTGCCTAGACATGTAGCAGGGTTTGAGTCACGAAATCTGGCATCCTGCAGATAGAATCATGACTGGTTCTGCAGCAGCATCTCTCTTTGCAGGCCAGGGCATAGAGGGTGAGACTGCCTCTTGTGTCTGTGCAATATCAGGAGAGGTAGGGGACTGAATACTTCAGGGAGAGAAGAAAGTTGGGGATCTTGTCCATGAGAGTGAAGATCTGTCCAAACAGCAACAAAGACTTGAGCTCTGAGAACCCTGCTGATTTTCTACCTAGGTAAAATAACCTCAGAGGGAAGCCAGCACCCAGTCTAAACAGGGTTTAATTTGTTGTTGGCAATTCAGATGGTAATTATATTACCAGGTACCTGACTTTTCATTAAGGCCTCATGCAGATGTTGCCTTTCTAGTGCTGACATAAGTGTACTCATTTATCTTCATCAAAGCACTACACACACTCCCTGCTGTCTCCCTAGTGACCTGGTGCAGCACAGGCACGGTGCCCCTTTGCAAAGCAGCGCTCACTGACATTGATAAGTTCCCTTATGCCCCCAAACAGCACATGGGCGATGCTCTCTGCAGCCACTGTCACCAGCTTTGTCCCTACCATCAGCCCTGCCCTTACCACCAGCCCCAGCCCCAGCCCTGCTGTCAGCCCTGCCCCTACCATCAGCCTCAGCCCTGATGCAAGCTCTGTCCCTGCCATCAGCCTCAGCCCTACCATGAGTACTGTTCCTATCGTCAGCCCTGGTCATGCTGTCAGCCTCCAGCTTAGCCATCAGCCTCTTCAACAAGGACCAGGCAGGGCAGTTCGTTTCCCTGCAGGCAAAGTCTGTCACATCCAGGCTAGTTTTGTGGGTGAGCCAGGTTGCTTGGCATAGGGGAAGCTGTTCCATGCTCTCCAGCACCTGTGATTGCTCTTGTCCCAGTGCCCAGCTAGCCTCACACAGCACATCCATCCTATTCTCCCCTCAGGAGCTGGGACTGGGGCCAGAGATGAGGCCAGAATCCAGTGCAGAGTGTCCCCAGTGCTGACACCTGTGTGGTTGCTCACTGCAGACCTAGGCTGATCCAAACAGAGCATCTGGCACTGGCCATGTGGAGAAAGGCCAGGACTCAGTCTGCTGCTGAAGCCCCATCACTGTAATAGCACAGGGTAGACGTCTGCCAAGAGCAGTAGGGCCTAAGTGTCAGGTCCAGGCTGTGCAGCTAGTAGTTTAGCAATGCAGGTGACCCTTTGGTCTCATTAGAGAAACAAGAAACCAGCAACCCAAAGAGCACAGGCAGCATGAGGGGATGGCAGCAGAGTCTGCTTCCACCTTTACCACATGGGATCCCTGTCTGCCAGGAATCATCAGGAGGAGTGGGGTGGGAGCAGGCCAGCTTGCATGCTGACAGAGATGGAAAGCCACAGGCCAAAGACCGTGTACTCTCCTGGTGTTGTTCATGCAACCTTCGAGCTCTGGGGTGGGGGGAAGGGACTTTCATACAGAAATATAACACCCAGGGCCAGTTGAAGGCATTGCTAGTGACAAATAACCTCTCACTCTTAATTTGCTTAAAAAAACCTTTGGAAAACATTTCTCTGGCAGCAAATGTCACTAGATGCTCATTAAACTACCTGACCCCTAGAATAAAGTGTAGTGAACCACAAGTGGCTCCAACTACTTGCTGCTGCCATGGGTTTGATCCCTTACAGTTTGGGAACCACTGTGATTTTTCCCAGAGATGCTGATTCCTTTCAAAGTCCCACTTAGGTGGTCCTGAGAATGCCCCTTGCTCACAACCTTCTCCTGTTTACTTCATAACTGAGCAGGATTGGTTTGTATTCATGGTGCTGAGCTCCACCTGGGGCTCTGCTGGGTCTGTCTTTTGTGGACCAGAGACAAGGGCTCATCTGATAGTGTTTAATATCCATTTCTTCTTTCTCTCTTCACATGTTCCCCCGACTATTTCTGCTCACCTCTGGAAACTTTCTCATGCTGTCCACAAAGCCCTGGAAGCTGGAGCTGTTCTTTGACCATTGGCCTTAGAAAATCAAGCTGCCAGGCTCATAGAGATGCACTATTCTCCTACAGATCTTCTACTTGGGCCATGGGTTGGAAGACACAAGGCTAAATAAGTAAATAAAGATTGGAACACACAAGCAAGCACCTCCAGGAGCTAAGAAAAATGTCCCTGTGGAGAGGCTGATTCTTTGATACTACTGGATCCACAGTGGGGAAGATGAACTGCTAAGCCTGTCTTTAGTTGCTGGAGCTCTGCTTCCAAAGAGGCTTGTTTGCTGCCTCACACCCTCCTATTACTTCCTTCATCCTCTCCCTGCAGCAGAGCTTTTCCTTTTTCTGCTGGAGCACAAGGCTAACGACGGTGCAGGCTGTCCTGCAGCAGTGCTGGGATGCTCTGTAAACACTACTACTTCTGCCAGTCAGCTCATTTCCCCCTCTCCAAATCAGCAAAGTGCTTGCCCATGTGCTCACAGACTTTTACCTGGTATCTGGCAGAAAAAAGTTTGAGGTTGGTTCAAGTTCCCTGGGAGCAGAGAAGCAATTCAGTGCAACAGTACGCTGAAGCGGACATTTTAGCAACCGAGAAGGTGACAGTCTATAGATTTAAACACATCACATGTCATGCTCACTGAATCAAGACCACTGTGTGAGATGTCTTGTATCTTACACTGAATTGTATCAAAGCTGTAGCCTATCACTCATAGTAGTTGCAACACAAAGGCCTGTGTGGAGGAAGGAATTAAGCTCATGGAATATGACTTGCAGCAGGGAGTGCTGGAAGAGCACAGACACATCCTTAGGTACTGTGAGAGCCACAAAAGATTGTGACATGCTTGCTTTCTATGAGGCAGCTCCAAATGCTCTAGGAGCCTCATCAATCTTGTCAGAGGAGTAGGCACAGTGTGGAGGCTGGCAGGACTTCTGGCTCCTCAGGGAGGCTCATCATTTCTCTCCAGCTGTGTGTGTTGGGAGGCTGACAGGACACACAAGGCTGTTGCTGGGCTCTGGTGAGGGCAGGGTGATAAGAGAAGTACTGTGGCTTGCACTGACACTCTGGAGCATGACAATCATAAGCCAAGCCTGAGCTACTAGCCTCCTCTTTGGGGAACCCTCAAGGGATCATTGTACCAAAGGTGAAATTGACCACGAGAAGGTAGGCACTTCCCTTCCTTAGGTATTCCTGTGAGAACAAGGCACCCACTATGAGATATGCTATCTCCCTTCTCCTGTAAGCCAGTAGGCCCCACGTTCAGGTCTCTTTTGGATGACCTGACTGGAGCATGCCACCTGATTCCTGTTTCCTCACTCGAACAGCCTTCCATGGAGTAGATTTTGTTCATCACTCTCCTGCCAGTGATGAAGAACCCACTCTACTGGGAACCTCTGGCCATTGTTTCTGACAGTCCTATAGTGGAAACCTTTTCCTCTCTTGTCAAATGTGGCTTTGCTCATATGGCATAGTCACTCTGCACTGAGTCTGGCCTGAATTGTTAACAGCCTCTGCTTATGCAGACTCACCCTGTGATTCCCTGCCTCCTGCTCTTGTGGGATGACTGGAATGACTTGTGCAGAGGAAAAGCTCATGGTTTATTCCTTTCTGCTGCTGCCAGAGCCACCCTGGAATGTCTCCCTGCCCCTTTGAGGACTGCCAGAACTCCACAAGGAGCACAGCATGGCTCTTTGTGCCGTATGGGGTGAGTGTGTGTGAAAAGGCTCTATATGAGCTCCCACCTATGAGTGTCAATGGAGAAACAGAGAACAGAAAGCCGAAGAAAGGGATGGTGTATATGGAGAGGTTGTGTGTGAAAGCCCTCCAAAGAGCGATATGGTCCAGAGACTCATAGTTATGTTGAAACCACAAAAACTGAAAACCTCAGGACACCAAGAGCCTACCAAACCTCTACAAGGCACAAGCACATCAACAGCGGGTTATGTAATTCAGATCATATCCAAGAAGGCAGTGACTGCTAAATGTAGACCAAGACTACAATTTATATGCACATCTGGTGACTCCCTGAGGGACATTCTGAACTGAAAAAGGCACTGGCACATCACTACACTCTGCTTTGGAGTATACAGTCTGAGTCAGTCTCCATGCTGTGGTTCCAGTCAGGGAACGGTGAGTGTGTGAGCTGGTGGATCTGTTGTGTGAACAATTATCTGCTATCAACAGGTTGATTCTGTTAGCAATAGTAGCTTAATTAATAAGAGGTGTTCTAATAAATATTGGTTGTGATTTGTGTCTCCCCTGACCCAATTCCCTGTCTGCAAAAAGGAGGAGGAGGAGGAAGGTCACTCTTGCTCTTTATTCACAGAATCACAGAATGGTTGAGTTTGGAAGGGACTTTTAAAGATTGGCTACTCCAAAACACCCTGCTCAAGCATGGTCACGAAGAACAGGCTGTYCAGGACCCTGTCCATGTGGCTTTTGAATATCTCCATAAGGATGGAGACTCCACTGCCTCTCTGGGAAGCCTGTTTCTGTGCTCTGTCACCTTCACAGTAAAAAAGCTTTCCCTTGTGCTCAGACAGAACTTCCTGTGCCCATTGCCTCTCATTCTCCTGTCACTGAGCACCACTGAGAAGAGTCTGGCCCCATCCTCTGGACACCCTCTCTTCAGATACTTAGACACATTGACAAGATCCCCCTGAGTCTTCTCTTCCCCAGGCTGAAGAGTTTCAGCTCTCTCAGCCTTTCCTCATAGGAGAGAGAGGCTCCAGTCCCTTCATCATCTTTGTAGACCTCCGCTGGACTCATTCCAGTACCTCCATATCTTTCTTGCACTGTGCAGCCCAGACCTGCACACAGTATTCCCGCTGTGGCCTTACCAGGGCTGAAGAGACAGGGAGGATCACCTCCCTCGGTCTGCTGGCAATACTCTTCCTAATGCACCCAGGATACCACTGGCCTTCTGGGCCACAAGGGCACATTCCTGGCTCATGGTCAACTTGCTATCTACCAGCACGCCCAGGTTCTCCTCTGCACAGCTGCTTTCCAGCAGGTCAGCCCCCAGCCTGTCCTGATACATGGAGTTATTCCTCCTTAGGTGCAGGACCCTGCACTTCCCTTTTTGAACATCTGCCCCCCTCTGCCCATCTCTCCAGCCTGTTGAGGTGCCTCTGAGTGACARCACAGCCCTCAGGTGTATCAGCCACTCCTTCCAGTTTGGTGTCACCAGCAAACTTGCTRAAGGTGCACTCTCTCCCTTCATGCAGGTCATTGATGACTAAGTTGAACAATACTGGACTCAGTATTGACCCCTGGGGGACACTGCTAGCTATAGGCCTCTGACTAGACTTTGCACCACTGGTCACAACCCTCAGAGCTCTGCCATTCAGCCAATTCTCAGTCCACCTCACTGTCCACTCATCTAGTCCACACTTCCTGAGCTTGCCTATGAGGATTTTATGGGAGACAGTGTCGAAAGGCTGACAGAAGTCAAGGCAGACAACATTCACTGCTCTCCGCTCCTCTACCCAGCCAGTCATTCCATCGTAGAAGGCTCTCAGGTCAGTTAAACATGAATTCCTCTTTGTGAATCCATGCTGACCACTCCTAATCACCTTCTTATCCTTCATATGCTTAGAGATAGCATCCAAGTTATTGGTAGGACAGACTGTGGCTAGCTCCCATCTGGAATTATCTGTCTCTGCTGTAATTACTCTGTGGAAATGGGAAAGACTCACACTGTTTCTGCAGAGTCTTCTGCCCTGGATCTCCAGAGCTTTTCAGTTGGCCTATAAGGCAAATTTTATCTTTTGCCCTTTTCTCCCTGAGTCTCAGTGCTCAGGGCAAAAGCAGCTCAAGTCAAAACGCTCCTGGGGTCAGAACATATAGCATGCCACATTCTGTGCAGCAGCCTGAAGGGAGGTCAAGGCACTGCTTGTGGATTATTTCCACAGTTTGAGAAGGCTGCTCTGTGAGTAGCTTCCAAAGCCATAGGGGATGATGGCAATTCCCCTGCATGACTGATGGATTCCTTTGTTCCCCATCTCCTGCAGAAAGCTGTCAGCTCCAGTGCACTGCTTGACTGCATTTGGGATTGTATCCAACTTCACGCTTGACAGTCCTGTCTGATGAACCATCCCTAGGATGTCATACTACTCCTGCCAGCTCCATGGATCAAGGCATTCTCAGTGTCATCTACCTGAGATATGACTGGACCACACTGAACTGAGAAGGTATGCATTCTGCAGCTCCAGGAGCTGCCCACAGGCTTTGCAAAGCTCCTATACCAGGAACAGCTTCAGGGACATCTACTGACATTCAGAACCATGGGTTCAGATGCATGAGATCTAAATCTCCATAGAGTTTGTGGTAGGGAGATCAGAAAATTCTTTTTATTTTTGCAAATGATGAGGAGCTATTTCAGCTATAGTTTTTCCACATTCACAGCTCTGACCAAACAGTCATCTTGCTCCTCATCTATGAACATGCATTTTTCCAGTGACCTCACTCCATTAGGCCTTGTTCCATTAGACGTCAACCTTCCTACTAGTTTCAGTGCAAAAAAGAAGTGTGCAAGGCACTTGGTGTGTGACACTTCAGCTGAATGGCATGATAGGAGTGTTAGCAAGCAGGGAATGTCTCAGTGGTTCTGGGGTAGCCAGCTTGGTCCTCTGTCTTGTTGGCAAAGTTGTATCCTGCCAGGCAGGAGAGTGCTGTTTTAGGTAGTGGTGCAATGCAGGGGTGCTGTGATTGCAACTGTACATGCCTAAAAATAATCCTTGCTCCTTGCCACAGTGCATACCACACCTTTTCCTAGCACCAGACCTCTAATTGCTCACACAGTCAAAGGGACTGAAGAGGAGATGGCAAACAGGTATAAATACCCAGTAACAAAGATTAAGCAGTGGAGCCTGGAGGCCTTCACAGAACCCTCTTGTCGTCTTGTTTGTGAAGAAATACCTTTGAACTGCCTGTACAACGTACAAGCTCCACTAGCCCCTGCTGTTCAGGAAATTTTGGTAATGTTCATGCCAACAGCTAGCAAGACACCAAGGTAGAAACAGACCAGCCTGTCAATGCCATTAGTAATAACTGGGTTTCCTCTGTTCATCCATGAAGGTGACTGCACCCAACCCTTAATTCCTGAAGGGTCTCATGGGTAAGAGACGCTGAATCTTTGGTCTGTTCCTGGCTAGATCTTCCTCTTCAGAACCCAGCTAACAGCACGTGTCTTTGGGCTTTATGCAATAACATCTCAGACAAACCAGGGAAAACCATCATGTAGGAGAGCCTTTCGTCAGGACCAGTTATTTTGAAGCATCAGCTTATCCCACAGTACCAGGTATCACAGGTGCATGGACCTCAGCCTTCTGGATGTTTGAGGACCAAAGTGCAAAGATGCGTCTGGTGTAACTGCACTGTGGGCACTGCAGTCTGCTTACCCTGCTGAAGGTGGTAAGGATAATGTGCAGTACGCTGTATTTACTATTATTGCCATTAGGACAACATTTTGTCATGTTAGAATAAATGGGGTGTACCATTGCTGTAGATTACTAAATAGCATTACATTACACAGCTAATCAACTCTTGTTTCAATAAGTCAGAAAATGCCCTGTTTTCCTCTCATTATATGTGGTGTATTAATAGTAGTAATTTATTTCCAGGTGGTTTCCCAGGGACTTTGTTTTCTCAGGTTTCTTACAGGAATCCACCTAGTAATCACCTCTGTGGTTCCTGAGGATCGTTCTGACTATAGATTCTTCTGCAGTGGCCCACTAAACCTTGACTCCAGACTATACATGTATCAGTTGCAGCAAGGGAAACAACTAAATAAAGAGAAAAGAGCTACCGTGTCTTGTGCTTGCTTGGACCATTTCCCTACCTGAAAGAAGACAAAGGACAAGGACTTCATCTGGAAGCTCTTGGAGGAGGATACACAACTAGTAAACAGTAAACGAAAGCATCACCTATGACTTTCACAAGATCTCTTTAATCAGCAATTTCTTGACAGGTTTGACCTCATGCTTTCTTTTTGCACACTGTAAAATGTATGTACTAACTGAGAAGTGACATGGCAACGTGAGTAAACTGCTGTTTCCAAGTAAACATTTTTAATTACTTTGTTTAATCATGCTGAGCATTGTCCTACAATAGCCTGTGAGCAGCTGAGCTTGGCCGCTTACCTATTCTGCCTTTCAACAGAAGTAAAAGGGCCAACAACATCCCTTGAGTGCTCCCTGAGGCATCAGCATTGTCAGGTCTCCCCACATACTGCCTTTCACTGTACCAAGTGGCTTTAAGCCTGGCAGCTGCTGTAGCAGGGTCTCCATCAGAACTGAAAATAACTCTCCTCACTGCAAGAAATGTCCTGTTAGTAATTTCTAGAAAGCTGTTGCAGATGCAGACAGAAGCGAGGAGATACAAGGTGGCATTCGGAAACCAAAGCTTCCTGTGCATGCCTCACAAAACTCCTAGCATGCTGTGTGACATGTTGCAGCTTTTGGGCCCATTAAAGCAGCTGGATGTGGACTGAAATTTGGCAGGCAAAGGGCACTATCTTAGACTTGGATTTAAACCTGCCCTCTCCCTACTCCAGCTATACACCTCGCTGATTGAAGGCAGAAATTTGGCTTATTTGGCTTTGCAAATTTTGCAATTTGCACTGTATGCAATTGGCTTTACTTCTGCACACAAGGAAAATTTCTAAAACATCCCCCCCCTAGATCTGTTTGCTTGTCCTAGTCATGAGGAGTTTAAATTCAGCCACCTGCAGACATCTCCTTGAGAGGTCCTACTTCTTTGCGTGTTTCCAGAGGAGCACAAATCAATGTGTCTTCCTCCTGTCTACTTTCTTCAACATTTCTGTAATTCATATCTGCAAGAACACAGCCAGTCCTGGCCTTGTTAGGCCATTAGGGCTTCCAAGTCACACGGGAAATAGGAGTATCTACCGACTGGCCCACAGGAATATACTAGAGCTGTTGCTGTTTTGCCAAAACTCTGCAAGGCACTGGGCTTATGTGAGATGAGAGAAGGAGCCTCCTGCAATATGAAGAAAATAAGGAGGGAATAGACACTTGGTCATTTCAGAAATGTTATTTTCCATAGCTGCAGCTTAAAACCAATCTGGTGCTTTACAAGGGAAGGCAATGGGGCGATCTTTAGTGCCTAGCGTGGATGAAGCATTGGGGGCTTTTCCAAGCTGTTGTTTGATTAGTACAGTGACAAAGTTGACTCCTGGAAGCTGCTGAGTTTCCTAAAATCCCTGAAATCTATTAGGTCAGTGGTGTCTCAGCACCACTGAGCATCTGGCATAGGGGATCTCTTAAAATTAGCTAATGGTCAGGGACACTTTTTGACATCCTCCTGTGCATTATTATAATGATGCTCTCCCAGAGCACTATCATGACTCATGACGCTATATATATTTATACATATAAATTTGGAATCAAAGATTCATCAAGTTATTCAGAATCTGCTTTTCCTGCATGACCCTAAGTTAGCTAGTGCTCCTACCACTCCCATGTATGCAGCAGGGAGCATAAGCTCTCTCCTAGCCCTGCTTTGCCAAAACTGGAGGAAGAAGAATATGATTTCCAAGAAGAACGATGGATTCTTGAAGATCTTCAGTAGCCTGGAGGACAGCTCAATATCCAGTGCACTTCCAGGGATGGCTGCTGCAGGTGATTTGGGTGAGATGAAAGGGAAGATTGTACAGAGGCCTACTGCCCAAATGCAAGCTGGGCACCTTTCATTGCAGTGCCTGGCCCTCTACAATCTCTGGCTGTAGGAGAGAATGGGATGTCTCACCCCTACCCCCCTGTATCATCACCCCAAGATGTAGCCTTGCAGATTAGCCTCAGGATGAGGCAGCAGCCTGTCATGTCAGCTTCCATTCCGACCTGACTTGCCATTTACATTTGTCATTTAAGGCGACCATTGCGGTACTTGAACATAGTTTCTGTGGTTTAGCACCATTCCAGGAGATAAGTGCTCTGAGACATGTCCTTCTGTACTCTCTGATTTGTGTCTAAGATATCTTCATATGTTGTCTGCAGTGTGAGCAAGTGCCTGCATTCTAAAGCAGCCTGCTGGATTGCAGCCTGTCTCCCTTAGGTCAAACTAGGCTTCGGTTACTTCATGTGAACCTTCATTTTACTCTCTTTGCCACTCAAGCTGCTGGGCACACCCCAGAAGGTCCGGAGACCCAACTGACTTCACTGACCACAGGTGACCCAGTGTCATGTAGGATCACCCTTTCAGAGGTGATTTTTGCTCCTGTGCCTAAGAAAAAAAATGTGGAAAAAATAATCCTTTTCCTTGTTAGTTGGGTCCCCCATGAGAGCACTGGAAATAACAGCAGCCTTTTTAATCTCATTAGCTCTCATAGGGATCCTTTAGAAGACGGGTAAACTGTGGCTGGAATGACCTTGGTACTCTTGCTTCAGGAATCAAGCTTGGGAAGCCATTAGAAACATCCTCTCACCATAAAGCATCTCAGTGGCATGGCTGCACATTTCTTTCTTTGAGTTAGAATCTCCAGAATATCATCTGTGTCCACCAAACAGAACAACTTAGATTCAATTTTAGCACCCTATTTTAAAGTTGAAATACTTTAACTGAGTTTTCCCATTTTAATCTTTAATTTTATTCATTTGGATGAATTTTCAGTGAACAGCCCTATCAAGCTTCTTGGCCATCTTTGTGGGAAGTAAGGTTTTCTGAAACGATAAACAATACAAAAGGGAGAAAAGAAAGAGAAAGAAAGAAAAAGAAAGAAGAAATCTATTGAAGATAGGAAGCCTGTGTTCAAGTTAGTCACAATATATTATTCTGTCACATGTAATTTATCTTCTTACAGATGCCACTGTAGCATATAGCATATGTTTAAATGGGGGAAATGTAGAATTAGGAAAAGGCTGAGTTCCTGCATGTTACCACTTCTGATGAGGCTGTTAATATTTTGTTACTGTATCCACTGCAACCCAACCTATGGTAGGACCTTATCTTCTTTTCTATATGATGCAAATACATGTCAAATGCCATTCCTGCTCCAGCCAATTCCTGTCTATGATGTGGCAGTCTGGCTCACATATCCCTACTTGGGGTACTTCCTCCCAAGTACTTAGGTACTTCATCTCTAGCACACAAGACACTAAACATGTTTAACTTTAAGCAGGTACTCAATTTATATTAAAGTCTATGAGATTTAAGGCTTTACCTAAAATTATGCGTGTTTAAGTGCTTTCCTGAAAACAACCTGCAGAAGGAAGGGACTAAATATGAAATAGTGGGTGGAGGAGGCACATAAGCGACAGGGCTGCTAACGATTTACCCAAATACAAGTCCTAACTAAACTCAAAGAACAAAAGTCCATAACCCAACTGTTAACACTCTACAATTTCATTGCCAAATAAATTGAGCTTCTGCTAACTTGTGACACTTGTGCTTGGCAAACCATGTCCTTGTGGACATCTCAAGCAGACGAAAGAGAACTTAGCCTCTTTGGTATGAAACTGCACAAATATCCTAAACTACCCACTTTGTTCTCCTTAGACAATGTGACTTACACTATCGTTGTTATCATTTCAGGCTTTTTGCTTTCACTTAATCATTTTGCAGAGAATATCTTAGCAAGCCCTCTTTAGTGCAATTGCATGCAGTCTTTGATGAGATGGTCACAGAGAGACTCCAGCTCTTCTCCAGGAAGCTCTTACATGAGGATCTGAGGAGTGCTGTTCTCACCACAGTGCTCCTCAGACTCACAGCTCAGCTTCTGACACTGCTGGAGATTGGCATATTTGTTTCCCAGCATGTTATTCATTGACTTTATTTTCTAGCCAAGAGAGCTTTGGAAATAATAATAAGAAAGGATAAATGTAATGGCATGGGATGATTAAGCAGGATTTTCAAAGAAGGGCCAATAATCTGGATTGCTAGCACCACAAGCATCTCACGAACAACGATTCATATCATGCATCCTGTCCTCCACTGGAGAGGAAGATAATCCAGCAGCCATTTGCCCTTAAGTAGATCAGTCAACAATGATTATCTACCATATCAAACAGAACAATAAAGCTGTATTTTCGCTAACAGTCTTTCCCTTTTTGTTGTTGTCAGGTTTTTTGATCTTCTTACAGAAGAAATGCCTACATTTATTCCTGCTCTCTGAATGCATTGCCACAACAGTTGGGATTTGATGCTGTTATAATCTTTCTGGACTATAAAAAACAAGTCATGTCTTTCCATGGCATATGGTTCTCCCCTTACAACAACAGACACCAGAACTTTCAATTAAGTTTCTGGGAACAGCACTGAAATACACATGACTCATTTCAAAAGTGCACTAACAAGTGAAATGATCACATTTTTTGCCAAATCTCCTCTCATCAGGAAACAAACAGTATCTAATGTCTTTCTTTCTTTATACATTGACAAAAACAACACCCTTCTCTGTCGACACTGAGCTTGAGTAAAAATCGTCCAGTTAAATATTATAATATTTGATAATAGTCCTGCCAGCATGGAGCTGACTCATTTAATGTAATGTGCTGCTCCCTGAAGATTGCTTTTCAGCACAGAAAACAATTAGCTAGTTCATTCATCCCAGCTTGAGAATGGTAGATACTTACAGGACCATGGGTACTCTCCTAACTGGAGCTGATTTATCAACAATCATAGTTGTTTCTCCTGTAATTAATCTTATGCTATTTTCACACACACATATCCCTCTGATGACATGCAGATCCCAATTCCTATCTGCTTTTGTATACTCAGAATGATACAGAAATTGTTTTGATTTCTGGTCACTGACATGGAAATGATTAGGCAGGATCAAGCTGTGATTCACAGGCTTCACTCTCCAGCACTCCTTAAATACTGTCTATTGCTCCCAAGGAGAAAAGCAAAGGTGTTCCAACTCCCATTTCCCATCCAGTAGAGATTTTGGGCCAGCAGTGCATTGCTAGGGCAGTACTACATGTGCCTGAGCTGGGCACATGCTTGATTTTACACCAACTACCTCTGTCAGAGGTCTTGCATTGTCATCACACCAAGACACATGCTCACATGCTTTCCCTACCCCTCTGGCACCCCACATCCTCACACGCTGTGCCTTCACATACCCCTCAGTACCCTACCATCCACAACCCTTGCAGCCATGTGCATGCCTGCCTCATGGACAGACACTGCCCCTCACATAGACATCCCTGCACAGACATTTGCACACAGACATGGAGGGACATGCTTCCCAGTGCAAGCCTCCTTTCACCTCCCTTCCTTCAGAAATCCCTCTGGCTCCAGTTTAAATGTGGTTGCTTTTTCCCTGCCAGCATCATTCCTCCAACCCTCCCCCTACCTGGTGGCTGGGAACATCCTCCCTAATTTCAGCCTAAATTTATTCCTTGCTGTTTATTCTTGTGACAACACAGTCTGTTAGCTTAACAGCTCCTCGTCCTCTCTGGGGCTTACTCCGGAAGGATTTATAGCCAGCAATCACAGCCCCTTAGTCTGTGTTTGCTAGGCTAACCCAGGCAATTGCTTCTGCATGCCTCCTGCACACTGTGGCCTCTGTTGCCCTGTTCAGCCTTGCTGCCTTTAACTCCATCTCTTTCAATTTCATTTCATCTGTCCTTAACACAGTTTGCCAACGCTTCAAGGCCTTAGTGCTCTCTTGCACCCACAAATCCCTCAGCTGCTCATTTTTGGGACAATGTTTGTCCTATTCATGGCTAAAAAACATTGGTGGCTCCACCAGTGCACCTGGTCCCATCACATCCAGCCTTCCTATTGGACTAGGACAGCCTATTTGTCACTAGATGCAGGTGTCAGCCTTTGCACTTGATGTTGCTGACTTCCCCAGAGCTCTTTGGACATCTCCTTCTGCCTGAGCTGCCCCAAACCATCAGACTCCTTTGGCATGTCAAGAAAAGAAAGAAGCAGTTCCAAGCTTGAGCACTGATGAACCCCTTACAAAAGTGTGCAGCCCACCCTGTTTCACTATGCCAGACATGCTGACCCATGCACACACTGGCTCACATGGCCAACGGCACTCATCCACACACGCCTGATGGACAACTGCACACAAAAGTCTTTCAGCTTGCCATACCAAGACACGTATCTTGTTCCTCCTATGGCCATCCTAACAGACCACCAACCTCAACTCCAACACACCAGCAGACAGTCCAGCATCAAGTAACAACAAACCTTGGAGAGTTTTTATGTCTTGGCCTTGAAGAGGATTAAAAATGTGGGGGACTACCCTTGTCCCAGATGCCAGCAGGCGTAGATGCCAGAGGAAAGATTAATTTGTCCAAGGTCATTTGGTGAATGAAGAAGTTGTCTGATCTAGTGAGATCTGTGATTCCCAGTAAGAGCTTTTAGGAGATGGAAGCAGGAAGCTGTTGATAATGCCTCTGGTGTATCTGCCTGCTTTTTTGCTCTGACTCCTTGTTGCTATTATTTTTATGACTCTGCACTTCTGCAGTGTGCCTGGGCACAGCTAGCACAGCCAAAGCTTTCAGCACCGACAGGGCTGCTCTCCAGTGACCCCCCACCTCTAGGCAGGACTAACATCCCTCCTCTGAGATCTGTTTTCCAATGTGGAAATGTGAATCCCTGGCTAATTTAAACCCTGTTGTACCATTCCCCTCGGACACCATTCAAGGGCACATTTGATGTTTGTGTGCTTCAGATTAGCAGGAGAAAATGGCAGCAAGGCACCTCCTTGGCAGTGAGCATCTTTTATCTCACATCCTTGCAGGAGACAGTCCCTCCTCCCCCCCCCCCCTTTTTCTCTTTTAGACTTGGGCTTCAATTGGAGATTTATTTTGGTGTGTGTTCATTGCAATAATTATTTCTAGTGTGAAGATGATGACCTCAGCTTTCAGACAAATGAATATAGCAATGAGTTCATCTGCAGCATCCTTATATTTTCTGCCCAAGTAAACACCATGGAAACCAGGATAAAATGGATTTCCAGGTATGAATGGGAGGGAATATCTCCATTGCCCTCAGAGGCAGCACCATGTAGGCCTGGTTTGCTGTAAGAACCCAGCCCAGCACTGCAGAAGGCCACTCATAATGTTCAGGCATCAGCATGGGCTGTGAACTCCTTCTAGGAAGGGGCAAGCACGTCCATGCCTGTGTCATTTCCACACAGTCATCATTACTACTTCTGCAGTCAACAGAGTCTGGTAGGGTAGCAAAAGTAAGAGATTAAAACAAGGAGTGCACCTGCTGTGTCCCAGCCACAGTTCTTGCTGACTCCCTGATGCCAGGGCAATAAGGGACAGAGAAGGGACAGCTCAGTGACATTTTCCTGTGGCCCCCAACAAGGCAGGCAGTACCAAGAGAGGGCTCTGCACAGCCCCTCACTAAATGACACCTGCATATCCATCTTTATTGCCCAGGGGCTATGAGAGACTCCAGGAGGAGACAGACTGAGCTTTTCCCAGGATGTGAGAGCTTTTCTCTGCATCTCAGTCGCTTCACAGACAGCTCTGGCTCACTGCCTGTTCACGTCCTGCTTTCTCCGGGGCTGGTCTGAGAGCCTTTTTTCACAAGGACAGCTCTCTGCACTTATCCTTGGCCAGCCCATGTTGGTAGGTAAGAGAGAGTGCCCCAGCAACCCCTGCCCCAGGAGCAGCTATATGGCCCAGCCATTGCAGTTTCCAGCACAGGCAGGATGTTGAGCTGTTTGGGGTTTTCTGGGGGGAAGTCTGACTACTTTCTGTTCTTGTTCAACTGAACCAATTTCCTCTTAGCCTTTCAGGCTTAGCTGAAAGTATGTGAGAATTGGGCTGTGACACAGGCTCCAGGGGTGCATCATTTGGCTTGAGACTGAAAACTGGTTTCATGGGGAGTGAGGAGAGAGAAATGTTGYAGCAGAAGTTGGGGACTGCTGGCAGGGGTTTGTTTCACCCCTTGGCTCCYGTTAAGGCCAACTAAGCTACCTTGCTTGTTCTGCATGCTGTTGAGTTTGGCTGGTGAGTGAGGAGGTGATGGTGGAGGGACATTTCCCTGAGATCCTTTCTTGTCATCCACCCGTTCATGAGGTAATGGCAGTCCCCAAGAAATTCTGCACTCATCTTCCTCTGTTTCTAACCTGACCTTGTTTGATTCCCATTCAGCAAATATCCCTCCCTTCCTCTCTCCCTTCTATCTTCTTTCTTTCATTCTCTCCTTTCTTCTGTTACTCCTTGTCTCCTCTTTTCTCCCTTCTATCTATTAATCTTCTTATGTAGAAATTATCTGATGGTAACATCTGCCATCAGCTAAATGTTCATCCAAACTCTGAACGAACAGGGTCCTTCAATGCTTAATTTTAAGCATTTGAACCATTCAAGAACTATCACTATATCTCTTCATAAGAACAGTGTTTACTGACTGTTTCTGGATTCTTCTCCTGAAGCACTGGCTAACTTAATATCCAGCTAGGGAAACCATATAGTACATGCTTAATTTGCTGGAAGGTTAGCATTTCCCCAGATGCCAACTGGGCTACTCATGAGCCTAAGATAAGGCTGTAGTTAAGAGTTCTGCTGGGCCAGAGAGAGTCCTTGGTCCTTGGCAGGATCCAAGAGCTGAAGGAGGTCACTAGCCAAGAGGAAAAACACCGGCATATAGCTGCTTTGACCCAAACCCAGGCTGACTATCAAATATGCCTGCAGAACCCTGCTTGTGTGATCTTAAATATTAGAAATACTGACCACTAATGCTGGACAAATTGTAGGGAATTGATATTAGCTAAGAGACAATCCCCAGACTAGAGAAGAGGCAGAATTAACCAGCTTATTATTATTATTTAATCCTTATATTGTAAGAACAGATGAATAATTTGACTGCTAGACTCTGCATGCAAGGCTGTTATGAAGCTGAATTCATTAGTACTTGTAAAGTGACTTGAACTCATGAGATGAAAGGTGCCCTCTGAGCGCCGAGTACTACTATGGCTCCAGTACTGTGGATCTTTAATAAGCATATTGAATGACTCCTCTGAGCTAGCACATTGCTTTTTAACTTCTTTATGGCTGTTTTCACAAGCACCATCGTAGAGAGCCAAAAAAAAAAAAAATAACAGTTACAAGAAAAAAATATCATAACAGTGCACAAAACTTAATGCATCTGCCAATTTTCCTCTCCACAGGGCATCGCAGCAGGGAGTAATACACTGCTGCCTGCCTCAGCTGTGGAGGGCTGCAGGTGTAGGCATTGCAGTGACCTTACTCTGCACAGCCTATGGACCTAGGTGACATTTCTATTACACTGATCCTTGCTACCTAGCTGGTTTGCCAGCTGCAAAGGGATGGGTTTAGCTAAGAAACTAAGTCACCCAGTTTGGAGTGTGAACCATGAGCATCTGGGTGTACAACAGCCCACAAATGGCCCTGCTTTTTATCTCCCAGGTCTGTTACAGGCACTCTTGCCATGACTGAAAGCTGGGCTGTGACACAGGCTGTAGGAACATCATTTGGCTCAAGACAGAAAGCGAGCAAACTGGTTGCATGGGAAGTGAGGAGAGAAAAATGATGCTGCAGAAGTTGGAGACTGCTGGCAGGCGTTTGTTTCACCCCTTGGCTCCTGTTAAGGCCAGCCAAGCTACCTTGCTTGCTCTGCATGCTGTTGAGTTTGGCTGGTGAGTGGGGAGGAGATGATGGGGAAAATTTCCCTGCGGTCCCTCCTTGCCATCCACAACTGCCTGCTCTCATCTCCTCTGTCAAACAGCTTGATGAAGGGGTAAAGCACTTCCTTTTCTTCTGACGTGTCAGGTGTGCAAGCAGAGGCCCAATTCACCATGCCACCAAAACTGTCCCCCTATGCTGAGCAGTGACAGTCCCTTTCCAGTTCAGTTATGTCCGGCTCTGGAAGGTCCTGGTGAAAATAGTTTCTCCCATGGTGGATGTGATGGATTTGGCTCTTACATGACTCTCCTGCAGGGAGAGGGATTCAGCTCCTGCAGACCTCAGAAACACAGGTGAGTTGAATCGCTTCACTGGAAAAAAGAATGGCCCAGCTTATTTCCTCTTGGCTTGCTCTCCACCAGTACAAATGCTGTCAGCCTTTTGCTCCCCTGGTGAGTGAGCAGGTTTATACTAGCTGATGCACTTTGCTTGCTTCCCAGTGGACAGAGAGGACTTTCATGGACTCCCTCTATTGAGATTTTGCATCAGCACCATTTCTCTGTGAGGCCATATGCTCCACAACAAAGCTGTTCTAACACTTCCAAGCTCCACTGTCTTGGCTCCACTGAGCCAAGGCACCATGGAACTGTGCTCATCCTCTTTTGACAGCCTTGTTCCTTTACATTCATCTTCCTACAGCTATTGTTGCTCATTTATCAGGTAAAAAGCCCTGGATATGAATCCACAGAAAACTCTTCCCTGCCTTAGCAAAGTAGGAGGTTTTTTCCCTATCTAAACTCCCACCTATGGCATCTCTAATTGCTACTGCATTTCCCATAAACTGTAATGGGTTTTGGAAAAAATGCTTTCTACAATTTCTCCATTTTGAGGACAGCAGAAACTGTCGATGAAGCATACTGAACACAGCATGCCACCATGCAGCAAGTGCAATCTCCAAATGACCATGAAGGTGGCAGCTTCTTTCATTGAGGGAAAAATGACCCCTCCAAAGAGAAAGCAGTGACCTTCTCATATGCACTTCTCTCTTTCTTCTTCAAATACTGTTGCAGCCAGCAAAACTCACTCATTATCTATGAAGGCAGTTTCCATAAATTGCTCAATAAGGCACACAAAATGCAGAAAGTGTCTGGCCAGCCTGTGCTTGGCTAGATGTGTGGCCTAGTGTGGGGGAGAGATTGGGAGCATGAAATCTGGGGAAGAGAGCCTTGGCCTGAAGGCAGATGCCTCTGCTTGGGCTGAAGTAGAATAAAGGACTGTCATTCTCATTAATTATTCCAAAGCCTCTTTAGTTGGAGGGAAATAAAATATTTATCATCAACTCATGGCTTTGGCAAGGGAGACTAAACTCAGATTAAATTTTTAGATGCCCATAAAATTTAATTGGTGTTAGCATAGGATAGCCTCTGTCTCTGAAAAATAAAAAGGCTTCTCTGACCAGGCCAGGCTTACCTTAGGACAGCTATCTCTTTCCAATGTCCTCAGTGTTGCCCAGGGACCAACCCAGGTTGGTGCCCCTATGCCACTAGGTTCCCTTCCTAGACCTGCCAGCAGTAACCACCTTAGATCAGACAATCAATATTGCAGGTAGAGAAACAGCCCTTTTACAGTGTCCTAAAGAACTTACTTGGCAACTGTGATATGGACTAGTATTGGAGATGAGATGTGCTTGGGAGAAGGTGGAGCTGGTCAGCATTGACTGGTCATCCTGGGATCTGATGCCTGCCTTCAGCAGGTCTGGGATTCAGATCCAGCTGCAAACTTTATCTCTGATCCTTTACTTGATCAGTGTGGCAGATGCTTCAGCTCCTTAATACACAACTCTGAAAGAACCTAGTCCTGGTAGATGCCTCTAACTTCTCTGAGTTTAGATGCCTCTAACTTCTCTGAGTTACACAGAGTGGGAGGGCTTGTCCTGCCCATTGAACCAAGATCCAGCCAAAAAGCGGTTCGAATTTTGCCCTGACTTTTGGCTGGCTCCAGCATGTCTCTGGTAGTAGAAGGTCTGCTCCACAGCTGTCCTCTAATCCCCAACAGTTGCTCGAGCCACCTGTTTTAGTGTCAACATTGCCCTTTCTCAACTTGGGCTGTTCTTTCCTTTCCCCCCCYTTTTTTTTTTTTTTCATCTTGGTGTATTTAGGGATTTTTTTTGCAGCCTTTGTTTGTGACAGCCAACAAACTGCCATCCTCTAGACCCCATTACCAATTTAAATACAGTTCTTCTCCAAGTCTGAGACTGGCTCAGCCCTTGCCTTACTGGAGTCATTGAACAAGCTGCCCGTGAATATGTACACATGTGCTTCCCCCATATGACCCTCCAAAACCCTCTTCTAAGGCCAGGCTGCTGTATCTCTTCCTGCTGCTTTGGTCCAGTATCATAGGCTGTTACAGATAAACACAGGAAGGTTTTGAATAGTGGAAGAGCGGTAGCAAAAAAGCACACTAAGCAGAAACTGCCCTGCAGCTCCTGAGCCCATGGCTGGTGTGGGCTGAGACTAAGTTGAATACAGAGCACATGTGCTGCAGGGTAAATCCCTGAAGGTCCCACATCAGGGTATGCAAAGTATCTGTATCTTGGGCAACCCTTCATACTCCTTATACCCAAGTTGTCCTCCTGGAAGTTGCTCAGAACAGGATGTTGGCACAGCAGGCTGTACTGGGGTGGGGGAAATGGCCCCACAGCAGAGCTATGGCATCACGATGCTCCACAGTGTCTCTCGTCCATGAAAGACCCGCAATCATTCCACGGTATGAATCTCTCAGTTCTCCCTTCAGACCATCCTCCAGACAGCTGGAAGACAAAGCACATTGTGGCAGTGCATATGCATACATGGTAAGGAGACAAGCGATAAGCACCCACAGCAACTGTACACACTGTGGGGGAGGGAGGGCCACATATCAGATTATACTGGCTAAACTGCTAATTATCCTTTGCCAATCTTGCAGAAAATCTACTCTCTCTCTCTCATGTGCGCTTAACAGTATGCTCCCTCTTACTCGATTTTTCATGCAATCTTTCATGTTTACTATCAGTTTCACTGATGTTCTACTTGCCTGGCTGTACTCTGTGGACATCTTGGGCTCAGTTTGCCCTGCTTATCTGTTTCAGCACTCAGCGCAGGGAGGAACTGAGCTCTCCCAGCCTCTGCTCCTTGCTCTCATACTGTACTTTTCCCGTTGATGCTGACAGCTTTGCAATAGCTTTTGAAACAAGATTTCACTTTGCTCTTATGCCTGGAGTGCAAACTCACAACTTCCAAGAAAAACATCTAGACAGGCTGAACTGCAAACTTGAAATCCAGTGGGCTGGATTCAGTTCTGGCATGTTAGGAATAACCTAGCCGTCTTACTTCCAAGAAAAAGTCATGTAATTGAGATCAGAATCAGTCGAATGAGTTTTAAGACATATCATATCTTTTCCTTGCTGTTATCTGTTCCTCCACTATGTTCAAAAACCTATATGTGCTGTCCTAACTCTCTGCCTTCGACAGAATGGCTGCCTTTCCAATAATTTAATGGTTGCCTTTTTTTTAGCCTACCTTGACTATGTAAACAGCAGATTTTTCATTTCAGGATTAATCTGCTCAACTCCACTCTTCCCAAAGGCTTCCACAGACATTAAAGAGGTAACCCTTTGTTTTCCAACAGGCAAAAAGCCTCTCTAGTGTCACCTGACTGAATTAAGAAGAGTCACCGAAAGAAACTGTCAAATTAAATATGACCAGATGGTGAGTGGAAGTCAGAGAAGTACTGAAGTAAAGCAGAGATTCAGGATACTGCTGTAGCAGATTTAAAAGGGGACAAATCCCATGGAGATCTTCTCCTTCAAGGGAAAAGAGGATGAAAGTAAAGAGGTTCAAGCAGCCCTGAAAACGCAAAATGCCACAATGCAAAAGCAAGGTAGAGCTGTGTGGCTAACAGGCCCTCTTTGCTGCCCAGATCATGTCTGCTGCACATTTCCTATCAGAGGCACTTGGAGCTACTTTACTGCCAAACACCAGAGCTTCCTATGGGCCCCAGAGGGTCAGTACTGGCTTACACAAGAAGCACTGAGGGGAGGTGTGATGTAGCTGCCTTTGGGAGGAGACCTGATGCAGCCAGGAACAGACCCCTGCAGGCTCCCCTGGGACATGGCTGTCCCATGATATCAGTTTGGCAAGTAGGTTTGCATCCCCCTTCCATGTGTTCCAGTAACACATGCTTGAATTCCATTCAGAGCAACATAAACTTCAAATTATAAATACATGGTCAACTCCCCTCCTGAATCACAGCTATATTCCTGTACAACATAATCAGCCAACAGACAAGATAGATATACAATATGAAGCTGAACTGTATCCATAAAACAAGCTGCCTTGTTGTAAAATACGACTTATATGAATATAAATCAGACAGGCTCTGATACACAAGGTTGCTGTGACAGTGATACTTCAAGATTGTTTCAATTAATTATCAGTTAATTAACTTTAATGCCCTGAAAAACTCTACAAGTCATACAAGTTGGTCTAGATGTTGTCATTCATGGCTCTCCACCTGTTTAGGCAGCCTTGCTTAAAGGGAAGCTGCAAAGTAAAATGCATTATTAATTCAACCTCTATAATCCTTTCATTATGTCTCATGAGATACTTCTTATTATCAAGCCTTCCAAGATGAAACATATGGAGAGGCCAGGGTTGCAAAAAAAGATTGTAATATGGTGGGGTTTCAAGTCACTCTTTGAATGCCTGCAATTACCATCAGGCTGGCAAAGGCCAGAGAGGGCATGGCATAGTGGGGAGAGATGGCTGTGAGCACCAGGGGCTCAGTACAGTGCTCAGCACTGTGGAAACCACTTCATTCCTCTGGGCAGGTGCATGGTCCACAGACATTCCCACTGGCTGCCACCAGGGAGATGCAGGCAGGATGTCTGTTTGGTTTGAGATTGGCAGTACAAGACTTTTCAGAGGCACTGAAATGGGAGACATGATGAGGACTGAATGCTGGGTGAGACATCCCTACCTTATGTGAGCTGTGGAATCCTCAGAAAAACAGAGTGGATCCTAACCAGAGCTAGGAAGTGTGAAGTCAAGATTATTTTTCCAACTCCTACAACACATGCTAAAGCCACAAGCCTTTCTCTTGTCTTGCTGCCCCTGGGCAATATGGGTGACTGTAGCTTCCAGTAATTGTCTAGTGCCAGGTACACCTGGCACAGCCAGAAGCCTTTGATACCTTATCAACAACTCATCCATCCTTGGAGGGGAGGTTATAATCACCAGTAAACAACAGAGATGAAGGGAGGCATGAATGATAGACTTGAAGAGGTAGTGAAAGCCAGACTCTCTACTAGGTAAGTGTAAAAACCTACCAGCACTGCTTCAGGGTACTCATTAGCACACATTACTAAGTTAACTTTATATTGGACATAAAAAAACGTCGACAGCTGGAGATGAAATCTCATTTTCTAGCAGAAAATATGAATAAAACAGAATGTAACTGCTGTGCATATGAGTTTATCCTCTGTCAAGCACTTGTTATTTCTCCAGTGTGGCCTCTGTCACACTGTAGAGGGTAAGCAAGTTAATATGTTTTCATTCCTGTCCATTTTTCTGCCAACTGCCAAGTGTCAGCAGAACAAAACAGCAGCAAGTCAAGCCACCATAACTGCAGGCTTACAGATGTCCAAGCTAGAAAGTGCAAGTATTTTAATCACAGTCATTTTCAGTAACTAATTCTTTCACAGGTGAAGGACAAATCAATGCTCAATCAATGCTCTGTTGGCATCTCTTGGTCAGATTTCCATGGGAACTCTTGCAAGCCACCTTCCCTGAGTGATTGCAAGTAGATTGCTTCCCTCTTTTACACCTTCAAAATGCAAACATGCCCCAGCTATGCCTCTGCACCTCACTTTAAAGGTCTTCTATACCACTGGGTTCCATTCTATGCTCCATTGAGTTCTCCTCATCCTTTCAGGAACAAGTCAACTATTCTCTTCACTCAGCAAAGAGTCCTGGGGGAACATGGAAGAAATGCTCCACACTTTGGAAAATGCTGGCCCGCAGGGCAGTATTTGTCTGACACACATAGGTGTTCCCACAGGGAATGCAGGCTACTATGCTTTGATCAGAAATTGCAGCTATTGGACCAATCATCTCTTCTTCTCCCAGTCTCCTCAAATTGCCCCCTTAGTCACCAAGCCAGGTGTACGCAGCAGAGTCAAGAAGCCTCCACTTTGCCCAGTGTGGGATGTTCACCAGGTCTCTTGTTTTGACAATGGGCAAATGAGTGGTGTGAGTGCTCTGCTGAGGAGCTACCACAAGCCAAGGGCACACAGGAGCATATAGTTGGTCACTCCGGCCAAGAGGGCATCCAGGGAGATCCAAGCAGAATTTCCCCTTCAAAGGGCAACCCTAGCTCTTGGTCAGCTCACCCTTCCCTTTGACACAGCAACAAAGTGCTTTTGCAGGAACTGGCACTAAGCATTTGCAACAGGATCCTCTGATGTGGGAAGGAGAATATGCTGTGTGGATGGACAGTCGCTGGTAGGGGCAGAGATGAATGGACTGCTAGTTGCAGAGCAACTGAAGGCTGGAAATTTGCAAGTGCCTGAAGGGTAGAGCACTGAGCTGCCAGGCTCCTGAATGGCAACACTTGTTCACAGGTGCAAGTCCAGGTAGATCACATGCTGGACAAGACAAGTTCTAATCCTATTTTTAAACTGTGGTAGTAAATGTGCCCTGCAATACCCAGTGTGGCTTTTAGAGAGAGAGAGACATCACACACAGAAATGGTAAAAAAAACATTCCAAGTACAGCAGCCAGATAGATACAAGGACTAGGAGAGGCTGACTTATGGGCAGAGAGTAAGGGAATTTAATTTGTATAGCCTAGAAAGATGATGCCTGAGGGGGAACATGATAACACTATATAAATATCTAAAGGGCAGTTGTATGAAGAAGCGGGGGGGGAGGGGGAAGTGACGCATGCACTAGTTGTGGGAGTGATGTGATGGACCGAGGAAGGGAAAAACTTCCCAAGGGAGCATGGAGGGCTGTTGTACCCTAGTGGGCAAAGAGCAAAGCAGCGTGCTTGAAGCCCACATGTGGTTAGTAGCAGTATCTGGGATCAGATCCAAGATGATTGGGAAGGAGCAGCTGGCCTGGTACAAGCAGTAAAGGTGAAGTGTTTGTGGCCTGTGCACTCTACACCATGGGATGGGCACGGCCATACTGCAGGGAGGAGATGGGCTGGCATGGGGCTTGCCTACCCACCCCACTGCAGATGATAGCAGCTGGCAGCCAAGCACACAGGAGCTGTGCTAGCACCGGGCTTGTTAGCACAGGCACTTTTCCTTCTGGTTCACTCAGCAGCACAGAGCTCCCACACTGCTCTCTGTGGCAAGGCAAGGGCAGGTCCCCTTCCTGATGCTTTGCTATCTGAGCTTTCTGAAGGATCCCAGAGGACCAAGGCATTTAAACCCTAAATGCTTTCTAGCACAATACTCCAATAGCCTCCCTCCCAAATTCTGTCTGTGCAGTGTCAGGTTGGGGGCACTTTCTACATGTTTTTGGAGGGAACAATACACTTGGCACCCGCATGCCTGGCTTTTTGAGAAGAGCACAATCCATACAGGGTCTCAAAATGGAGAAGGATTAAGGTATATTGACGTCTGTGTTCCTGCCCCTTTCCCCTATCTTCTCTGCAAATTTGAGTTGCTTTTTACAATCACATTTGCTTCTTCTTCTTCTTCTTCTTCAAAAAAAAATTCTCTCTGCTGTTGCCATGTGAAAAACCCACACAAACAACAGGAAAAGCTGGCTACCTCTACGCAGAACCCAGAACAGCGACTGCAGAATGCACTGTCACACAGGCAGTAGCCTAAAAAAACAGAGAGAAAAATAGATTTTTCCCTTCAGCCCTTTCAGACACATGACTTTGAGACTTATTATAGTAATAACAGGCAAAAGATTTTTCAGAGAAGAGGCTGATCTCCATTTGTTTATTTTTACTTTGCTGAAGTCCATTTACCATATTAAGCAGTCCATATTCTGCTCTCAGTTGCCATTGCTTGAAGCCAAACATTGCCATTCAGTAAAATACTTCTCCAACACAAAAAAGCCCTCAGAGATGGGTCCTCATGATGAGAGAGGTCCATGCCATTGGACAAGGCCTTTATAAGATGGCATTCCATTAAACCTGCCATTAATTACTCTCTACCTATTTACAGCTAATTTACTTGAAGCAGAGCCCAGAGCATTCTTTGCAAACCCCCAGTTTACCAAACAATGCAAGGCAAAACATAAAAGCCCTGAGTACTGGCACCAGCAACTTGCTCTTCCTCCAGCAAGCCTGTTAAAGAATATACAGATGAGGTTTCACCACTCACATCCATTGCCCAAAATGAAGGGAGGTAGGGGCCCTAGCAGAAGATAAGCCTTTTGGGTGATTATCCTTGTATTTGTTTATCTCCAAAGGATTTAAAATGAGAACATGTTTGGATCTGCACATTTTCCAGCACGTTTGTAATTATCCAAGTCACTAGCAGTAGATGAATCTGAGCCCCTGATACTCCATTGAAGCACAGTGCCCTTTACTTCCTTCCTAGCCAGCTGTGGGTTGTCATGGAAACTACATCTGTCACCCATTTGTTCACAGGCCTTTAAATAACCCAGACTAATGAGACCTTTTCTTTTTTAGTCTGTGACCAGCCCAGATTTTGCTCTCTCCTCTTTCTTTTTATGCCAAAAATTGGGTTATTCCCCAACAGCCAAACCTGCTGCAAGGCAGGTCATTTGCAGCCCTTGGTCAGGCCACCAAGACCATGTCTGGCTGCAGCTACTAGGGTCAGTATGAGCCAGCCCTTCTCCGTCTCGGTCTTGGGCTGGAGCAGGAGGTTTGTGTCTGGAAGGTATTTTGACCCTTGTGAGCTTGAATCAGGAGCAGATACTAGCCCAAGAGCAGAGATGTCCCATGCTGAAGTTATCTTGATTAATACCAGCAGCTATTCTGGATTACCATCACTATAATCAAGAGTGGATCCATGCCCAGCATTGCTGCAGCTGACATCAAAGTTGTTCTCGGCTAGACTAATCCATTCCCCCATTCAGGAGTTTATATGATGGTCGGTGTATGGAAGGAGCACCAGCTCCTTCTCTGCTATGCTACATCTGTGCTGCAGGATCTTCTTACTGAAATGAGGGATCACTGAGGAACCACAGAAGCAGGGTTGCTACAGATTAGCAGGAATACTCAGCTCAGGAGTCCTGAGTGGCAATTCAGGAAATGCTCTTTTTATGGCTACAGGCCTGCCTTGCAGGATTCTGCTTCCTAATTTTCTGGCACAGAGTTAGTGCTTGAGCTCTTTACTATCCTGGCCCTGTCATTTGGACAGGAACCAGAGTAAGGACAGCATGGGAGGTGGTTTGACTTCCCCAGCACTGTGCTTTCTGCTCTCATGAGGACAGAGAAGCACTAACCGAATATTAGTTTGCTTGGGGTGCAAGTATGGTTGTCACAGCCCTGGAAAAGAACCAGTTTGGGAGGATGAGATCTGGCAATGCTGTCCACTTGCACACACATACACTCTTACTGGGAGGTGGCTATGCTGCTGGGGAAGACAGAGGTTAGATCTGTGGCAGCTTTCAACAGTAGCAAACCAACAAGACAAAAAAAGCCCAGTGTCCTGCACCAAGGGGTGTGAGTGTCCTTTGCATGGCTTATGCCACTAACTTGATCTGTGAACCCGAGTCCCTCTCAGCTCTCTCCACTCCTCTTAGTATGCTTCAGTTTCCCTTTTGCACTGCTGAACTGAGTTGCAGGAGGATTGTCAAACTCATCTCTGCATGGCCTTTGAAACTCTGGAATGGGAGATGCTGTGAAGTAGTGTATTCTGTGTACTGCTAAGCAACAGCCTTAGGGTGACTTTTATTTCCAGTAGTCAGAGAAAGGAGAAAGCATTTCAATGCCCAGGCAAAGAAGAGAATTTATACTCCAATACTAAAAAGAACAGCAGTAACAACAAAAAGATACCATGGAAAGTTTCACTCTTCATTTAATCCTAATATATCTATTGTGGCAAAGCAGTGGATAAAGTGGGTCATGAACATGTATATGTTTCTCTTGGCTATTCTCAGACACCTTTGATTTTATGATTGAGCAACTGCTTCCACTTATTGTCCTTATTGTCTAGCCTGAGAGCAGAGCTCCTCTGGACAAAACTTCTGAAAGGCCCATGGCCTTGCCATGGTGCCAAGGAGAGGGAAATCCCTTGTGTAAGTCCTTAGTTCCTCATCTCCTCTCAGACTTGTGCACTACTACTTTGATTTTAGATCTTTCAGTTAAAATAAAAAAGAGAAGGGGGGTGGATAGCAGCTACAGATGACCTGCAGAGCCCCTTTTCTGTCCTAGAAACTGTAGGGAGCCGGGCTAAAGAGCTTTGGGAGTCTCTAGGTTGGCCACACATGCAGGGTGCAGTGTGTTTCCAACAGCTGGCCAGGCCAGCAAAAGGAGTACTGAGAAAGGGAGGCCCTACTGGAGCAGAGACTGGGAAGTCAGAGCTGTGAGGAATGGAACAGGCATATTGACAACAGTTAGGAGCCTTGTAAGGTGAAGGGGGCAGGGCAGCAGGCAGACAGGGTGGATGGTGAGGTAGGACTGTACTGCAGCAGGGTGTTTGGAGGACCTTTACTACAGTGGAGACAGAAATGCGTCCTCTTTGGATAGGGAAAAGAGATGTTAGACCCAGTGCAGGGCCAAGGCAGTCAAAGGTCCCCTTCCAGGGGCCCAAAGCAACATCCCTTTTCCAGGGTAGTCTGCCCAGGCTTCTGCAGCAGACATTAACCTTAAGGAACAGGGCTCTGCCCAGATATCTCCTGGATCATTCACATTGCAACATCTCTAGCCCTCAAGCCTATCCTGAGGCAAACTTCACATAAGAATCCCTCAGTGCATACAGCAGAAGACCATATGATGCTCACCTGGCAAATGCAGCCAGGGAAATCCAAAGCTAGCCAAGATCAGAAACCTCTTTTGCTACTTATCTCTCCACTAAGCATGCCAAGGAGGGGTGGCAAGTGGGTATTGGCAAAACGGTGCAGGCCACAGGAGACCTTTCCTGTTGGACCAGCACAGGATGTCCACCTGTCCTCAGAGCCACGGGGCTTTGGTCATATCACTGCTGGGAGTGAGACTCCTGTTTGGCTTTTGCTGCCAGGGCCCAGAGCACTTTGTATCACTGCAGAGCATTGGGGGGTCAAATAGGGGTGGATGACAGAGTCTGTCCCACCATCCTGCCTTGATCAGTAGGAATCAAGTCATATGGAGGTGCAGAGAAAGCAACCAGCACATCCAAACTGGACCAGAACTGCCTGGAAGGACTGTGCCAGCCAGTTGATGTAGATCAGAATGAAAGAACAAGCTCCGCCTCTTCCTTGCGGAGAGGAATCATGCCTTTTTCACCCTCAGAATCTCCTCTGAGACAGTGCAAGCTTACGTCATGAGATCAGGGAGTAGAAAGCGGGGAGCATTTCCTCCTGTGCAGTGGGAGTGGTGCAGACCTAGCATGTCTGCAGTGACATGGGCAAGAAGGAGGATCCAGGCAAGTACAGGCCGATCAGCCTCACCTCCATCCCTGGAAAGGTGATGGAACAGCTCATTCTGGATGTCGTCTCCAGGCATATGGAGGAAAAGAAGGTGATCAGGAGTAGTCAGCATGGATTCCCCAAGGGGAAATCCTGCTTAACCAATCTGATAGCCTTCTATGATGGCATGACTGGCTGGGGAGATGAGGGGAGAGCAGTGGATGTTGTGTACCTTGACTTCAGCAAGGCTTTTAGCACTCTGTCTCCCCTAACATCCTCCAAGGTAAGGTCAGGAAATGTGGGCTAGATGAGTGGACAGTGAGGTGGATTGAGAACTGGCTGAAAGGCAGAGCGCTGAGGGTCATCATCAGTGGTGTGGAGTCCAGTTGGAGGCCTGTGGCTAGTGGAGTTTCCCAGGGCTCAGTACTGGGTCCCATCCTGTTCAACTTCTTCAATGACCTGGACAAAGGGACAGAGCGCCTCCCCAGCAAGTTTGCGTATGATACCAAGCTGGGAGGAGTGGCTGATATGCCTGAAGGCTGTGCTGCCATTCAGAGAGGTCTGGAGAGGCTGGAGAGCTGGGTGGAGAGAAACTTCCGGAGGTTCAACAAGGGCAAGTGCAGAGTCTTGCACCTAGGGAGAAATAGGCATCTAGACACCCAGTCACCTAGGCATCAGTACAAGCTGGGAGATGACCTTCTGGAAATCAGCTCTGCAGAGAAGGACCTGGGAGTGCTGGTGGATGACAAATTGACTATGAGCCAGCAACGTGCCCTTGTGGCCAAGAAGGCCAATGGTATCCTGGGGTGCACTAGGAAGAGTGTTGCCAGCAGGTCAAGGGAGGTGATCCTGCCCCTCTACTCAGCCCTGGTGAGGCCTCATCTCGAGTACTGTGTCCAGTCCTGGGCTCCCCAGTACAAGAAAGACGTGGAGCTACTGGAGAGAGTCCAGCATAGGGCTACGAAGATGATCAGAGGACTGGAGCATCTGCCCTCTGAGGAACGGCTGCGAGATCTGGGCCTGTTTAGCCTGGAGAAGAGAAGACTGAGGAGGGATCTTATCAGTGTCTATAAGTATCTGAAGGGGGGGTGTCAAGAGGATGGGGACAAACTCTTTTCAGTTGTCCCATGCAACAGGACAAGAGGCAAAGGGCATGAACTGAACCACGGAAAGTTCTGCCTGAATATGAGGAGGAATTTCTTCACTGTGAGAGTGGCAGAGCACTGGAACAGATTGCCCAGAGAGGTTGTGGAGTCTTCTTCTCTGGAGATATTCAAGACCCGCCTGGATGCAACCCTGTCTAACATGCTTTAGGCGACCCTGCTTGAGCAGGGGGTTTGGACTAGATGATCTCCAGAGGTCCCTTCCAACCTTACTGATTCTATGATTTATGATATAGCCCTGCCATTTTGCTGAATGGCTGCACTGTGGGGAGCTGAGTGCAGTTTGTACCTAGGCATATCGCTGCAATTCTGTGCTGCTCAGTTTGGGCAGAGGGAGGTGTCAGGTCCCATTCGCTACCAAATGAGAATAGGATCTATTCATTTCCTATGTTTATTTCCTTTCCTTTGCTCTCTCCCTGGCTCCAGGACCCACTGTCAGCTGCGCATTGATGCATTCTGGCCCCTTTCTGCCCCCAAGTTTGGCCCAGACATTTCTGTTTACAGAGGCTGAGCAAAGTTGAGCACGGAGGATAGTGGTAAACACTAGCATTTGCAGAGCTGTGGCTGGGAGGCTCTGTTTGAAGATCTAATTAGATCACAGCAAACCTCCTGAATGGTAAAGTTACAGCCCTTTCTCCCTTGAGACATCAGACTATGCCAGGATTGCTGTCTGATTCTGATCTACATAATTCGTCATAATCCCTAAAACTGACTCAAGCAATGAGGTTTATTGCACAGCTCACTGGATTTAATCCACCACTCTAGGAGTGCTAACGAAGCTAATGGCATAGGCAGAGAAGGAACACATGTATAGCTAGGAGGCAGAGATAAAGCATTAATCCAACCATATGCTTTCAACCCATTTCACTCTTCTACCCTCACCCCAATGTCCTTTTGCAGCATGGGAGAGAGGAAAACCAGTTGGAAGAAAGTATGAGGGAGGAAGAATGCCCCTCATGGACAAGTGGCTGCACGTGCTTGCATCTATGTGCAGCAACAGCCATCAGCGGTTTGAGCCAGAGCTGTGGGCACAGCAGGGCAGGGGCTTGGCAAAGTCAGAGAGCTGGGGGAAGTGAATGGAGATTTTGGGAGCTGAGAAGCAAGAACCACTGATCAAAAGTTTGGCATCTAGTCTCATTTCTAGATACAATCCATTTATCCCAACCTAAATAGTTTAGACAGATAGGTTATCACAATTCCAAACCTGAGGGCAGTATTCCTACTAACACTCAAGTCTGAACACCCACTCATCTAGCACTGCCCCTTACTGTCACCTGTTCAACAAGTAAATGTGCTGTCCCCATCAGTGACATTCATCAAGGGTGTAATTCAGCCCCAGAGCAACAGGATCTCATTAAGAACACCATCTGGCCTCCATCTCACTGATGGTATGACAGGCAAGAGAGCAAGGGGGCCTGCTGCAGAGAGAGGGTAAAGACTGAGATCTAAAGGTCGAAGTACATACAGCTGCAGGGAGAACAGAGAGACGGGTGTAGAATGGAGAGAGCCCCCTCCAAATCCCCTTTCCTGTCTGGTAAACAGCAGACCCACTAGTCCTCTTCTGCCCTTTCTGTCTCTGTGTGCACCCTCTTCCAGGGTGAACAGCAGAGGAACAACAGAGGGGCAGCTGTCATGAAGCTGTTCAGGAAGGACTGATACCAAGGAACTTCCCCACAGAGACTTGGGAATGAAGAAAGATGATGGTGTTTTGGGATCATTTCTATTGCCACAAAACAGATGTTGCATGCCTGCTGGACCATGTCACACCTGCTGTCTGGCACTGCTCTTGCTGTGAGTGAGCTGCCTGGAGAAACAAACATGTGAGGAGGGGGTCGGCTCCTGGCAGCAAGGTGAGAGCTTTGCCCAGCAGGAATCCACGGTCAGCATAACTGGGGTGCTCCAGCATGCTTCCCACAAGCAAGGCATGAGCAGCATCTGCCTTTCTGTCAGTTTTAAACTGGATGGGCTTCCTTATGTCTGTGTACAGCACCTAGCACAGTGCTGGCAATGCTGCCATGCATAAGGTAGCTCTTATTCCTTCTTTGTTATCAGATTGTCATTTCAGACCTTCAAATGGCCAGTGTGTAATCCGAGAGGGTAAGTGAGGAAGACCCCAAATGGAAGCCTTGAATGGCTCATCACCCCAGTTCAGCTCAGTGTCTGCCTCCCTAACCATCAAGGCCAGGTGGGACGGATGCAGGGTTAGCCTATGCTGGCAGTGAGTTGGAAGGGAGGGAAGAAGTACTATTTTCAGTGAGGTTTCCTGACAGTATGGAGGAGGACATGGAGAAGGTCAGGACACAACAGGACAGGATAGGAGGCAATGGGCACAAACTGAGCCACAGGAAGTTCTGCCTGAATATGAGGAGGAATTTCTTCACTGTGAGAGTGACAGAGCACTGGAATAGGTTGCCCAGAGAGGTTGTGGAGTCTCCTTCTCTGGAGATATTCAAAACCTGTCTGGATGCAATCCTGTCTAACATGCTCTAGGTGACCCTGCTTGAGCAGGGAGGTTGGACTAGATCATCTCCAGAGGTCCCTTCTAACTTCAACCATTCTGTGATTCTGTGATTGGGTCAGTGACAAGGGGAAGGAGATGTCAGGTGTCAGGTGTCTCCCACAGGAGACTGAGAGGTTAGCATGACGAGTCTGTGCCTCCTCCAGCACCTTCTGCCCTCATGACAGGAAGAGAGCAGCTCAGGAAAATGAAGGGCCTGTCCAGGGAAAGGCCTCTTCAGCTTTTGTGGATGTTGAAGAGAGCCTTGAGCCATCAGGCAGTAACCTGGTTGTTTGGGAAGCCAATGGAGACTTCATGGGAAACAGTATCTATGTGGCCGAAAGCCAGCTGAAACTGAGGTGACCTTGGGCTTCTTGCAGGTACACAGTGAGAAGCTCTGCAAGCATCTAGGAGCCCTCTGAGGCAGAGAAAGTGATTCTAGTGTTTGCAGATACTGTGTTTCCCCACCCTGAACCAGGACTGTGCTGCAAATGTTGCCCTTTTCCCTGGAGGAAGAGCATATCCCTTTCAGCTCTCCAAGCCTGGCCAGTGCTCATGCCACCTCAGCTCCAAGAAGCAAAGCTTGCCATTGCAGCATTTAGAATCTGTCAATGAGGGAAGGTGCTCTGCAGAGGCAAGGCATTCAGAGTCTAAATTAGCCGCACTGGGCTCAATCTGAGATTTTGACAGCGGATGCCAAATCTATTTCCAAATGCACTCTGGAAATGTCACCATGCTGGTCGGAAGGAATTGGGTACATGCTCCCTTTAAATAGTACCAAGCATATGGGAGGAGGATGATTAGATGGCTTCCAAGCTGCCAAATTTCTTTGCTGCAGCTAAAAATCTTCCCCAAAATGTCCCAGCCCACAATGTTTCCGAGTACAGAAGTCTGTGCTGAGACTCTTCCACTAACAAGTGTGCCTAAGCAAGAAAACACATCCCTCCAGTGAGGTCCCAAGGGGTCCCAGCTCTCAAGAGTTGAGGGAGGTCTCCTGCCTACCCTTGCAAGCAAGAGGAATTTCTTCCCTTCTCTGACATCTACGCTGGGGGGAGCAGAGTTTACTTCTCTCTTTTACTCTAGTGAAAAACAGTATTGATCTCAGTCTGTCTCCTCTCATCTCCAGTGTCACACCTGTCTGTTTTTGGCAGACCCTCCTCAAGAAGGGACCATCTCCCTGCTGGGGTCCATACAGTATCCCACTAACAATACCCAGTGATAGTCCTGTCCATGAGTATTCAAAGCATGGTGTCAGACCCTAGCATGCTGAACCACCAAATCCCATGCATCTCTGGGCAGGGGAGCACCAGCTGTCCTCTTCCCAGGTCCCCCAGAAATCCACTGCATCGTGATAAAGACTGGCAAAAACAACCCAGTAATCACTCACAAACCAAGAAGGGAGCAGTGAAAGCTCTTCAGTTCCTGAAACATAAGCCCTGGGCTTTCACATTACAACTTGCTTCCTTCAGTGTCTTCAGCAGCTGGACTTCCAGTGATCTCAGCTGCTCACAGTGTGCATGGACCGCAAAGGACCCAAGGCCAAACATGGACTTTCCAAGGTCACAGTGTAGCATGACCACTTGGGGAAGAGAAGTGTTTCTGCTGTTCCCACTGCCCAGAGTCAGAATTCAGGCCTTGCATGCAGCTCCGAAACATGGTAAATAGAATGGGAGGAGAGATGGGGCAGCTCCATGGGTCTCATTATTTAGTTCTGTATGAATGATGCCAGGCTGTGGGCACCCTGAGTCAAGTAATTACAGTACTTTATCTGCAGATGACCCCCCGGTTCACCCTCAACTTGGGGGGAAAGCAATGTAAGTCTACTGTCCATTTTGTCCAGGCTAGGAACAGGGTAAGCAGCCCAAAATTCAAAGCAGCACCACTGTGCTGTCCACAGCCACAGTGAAGGGAAGTTCTTGAGAACACCTAAACCTTCCCTGTCCTTGAGACTGAGAAGGCGACAAATAGCTTCCTGGCAGGGAGTTTCCTTCTCTCAACAAATAACATTAAAGTTCCTCTAGGGAGACAGAGAGTATAGTGGTCTTCTGAGGAAAGGATGTGCGGCCAGCACTGGCTTTTCCAGATCTAGAGACTGGGCCCCTTTCCACTTGGCCTGCTCAAATTCTGCCAGCCCAGTGTGTGGAACAGCCAAGACGAAGCACATTTTGTCTCTTCAGCATCAGCATCCACTGGGCCAACCTCATTTTCTCAGCAAGAAAACAAAGCAAGCCCAAACCTGAGAGGACCAGGACCAATACTTTCCCTTCTGATTCAGGACTAATCTCTGAATCCTCCTGGCCCTCTCTCTAAGGTCCCATTGGTAAGGTATCCCTCTTCTTTCATGAGTAACATACTGAGCTGCTGGATCATAGAGACAAAATCTTATTGTCTAGTATTTGCTTCTATCTCCTCTATAATGCTTTCCATGCTCAGACCTCCAAGAAAGGTACAAGGTGAATCCAGTTGCCCCTGTTCAGCAGACTGGGAAAATAAAGTATGTTGCAAGGAAGCAGCTAGCTACAAAACAGCTGAGAGAAGATCATCATTCCCTCCCAAGCCCCAGGGTACTGCTTGACCCTCTAGGGCCTCAGAGAGGGCCCCAGAAGGAACATCACAAGTCCACTTGGCAGACTCAGGATCGCAGGGCCAGGAACCAACCCAGAACATGCTGAAATGTGGCAGAGCCCAGAGGGCACAAGCAGGAGGACTACTCACCCCAAGTAGCTAAAGTGGCACAGCTGCTCCCAGCTCTGCTCTCAGCCCACACACTGCTTAGTGGCAGGTAGGAGGTTTTTCTCTGCATTGCAAATCTCTTCCTATTTGATCTGATACTGCAGTGCTGCTTGGAAGGAAAACAACCTCTCCAGGGAGCAAAGAGTTCCAGAAGAGCAGCAGCACCTTCTCCTGCTCAAGGCAGGTCCTAGAAATGGCTACAGGATAGCCTGGCTTTGTAGATAATGCTAAGGCTTCCTTAGTAGATAGCCTGTCTAGGATCAGGAACCATCCATCTCCATTTTACTGTGTTTGCTTCTGGTACAGATCTGTCTGGGATCTCTGCTCAAACTTGGAAATTAGGAGGAGAGGAGAAGGCAGAGAGAACACTTCTAAGTCTGCGGAGGCTGATTGGCAGCAGAGTGAGAGATGTGAGAAGTAGTGGGAGCTATATGGCAAACTGCTCACAGAGTGTAGCTGCACTCCCTTTGCAGCACGGCCTAGAGTACTTCTGGGAAGGTGTTAATACCATGCAAATGCATCGTCTGAGAACTAGTGTGCAGCAGTGACCCCCAACCCTTTCTGTGCAGTCCCTATTCCAGACCAGTTGGAGGACTACAGCTGGGAAGGAACTGGACCAGTGCTCATATGCTGCCAGCCATTCATATAGCATAGAATAACAAAGAACAGACCTACAGTCCCCACCTAAATGCATGGAAGTGCACATCTTCTCCAATGCCCAGCATCCACATTACACATTCAGCAGCAAATCCCCATGCTGGACACATGGCACTACTTGTCTATAAAGATCTTTAGGGAATATGGAGTCCCCTGTGTTTGCTATAGATTTCCCATAACAAAGTTTTGGGGAGCCATCTTACTCAAGATTTTCCACCACTATCCAAGGGAGAGGAGTTGGCTTTGTGCTTCCTGCTGCAGGTTCTCAATGACTGGGAGAGTCTGGGAGTCCAGGGAAAAAAATAGCATGGTCTGTTACAGAAAAGGAGCTTTTTTTTTTTTTTTTGGGGGGGGGGAGGAGGGGAAGGAAGAGGAGGAGGAGAATATGCCCCTGCATGACTAAAGGGAGAGCAGTGCTATGGAACTGAGATTCAGTAAACATGTAGAGGCTTTATATAGAGAAATCCCATTTGGACCAGGAACCTTCTCAAGAGGAAGGCATGCTTCCTTCAAAAACCATGACGCTTCCTCCCTCCATCCTCTTTAGAAATCAAGACAAGAGGGTGGAGTGAGGGAGGCAATTCTCACAAACCGGCTTTCACCAAAGGACCTAAACTACTTGCACTCTTGGTCCAGCCCACTTGTCTCCTAATAGGACTGTCTGTGCTGATAAGTGCTTAGGAGTAGAAACAATAAAAATAGAAAGCTCTGAAAATAAGCAGGGCAGCAGTCCCCAGCAGCAGAAAGTCATCACTGTGGCAGGGACCTCAAGGCTGACCATGTAGGATTCCACTGGGGTAGAGACAGCAGATCAAGTGAGAATACTAAGTCCAAACATAGCCACTGCAAGGCAGATGCTTTCCTCAGCTCCCTAGTAATGGCATGTCACTTCACCATCAGGAAGGGGGGCTGATAGCCTAGTCCTAGACCAAAGGCTTTTGACAAGTATAACCATGAATTGAGGGGTCTGGAGACTCTGCAAAATGCATTTTTCCTTAGCCAAGCTAGCCATGCAAATCTGCTTCTTCAGCCATTGGGTCCCATCTTCCCCATCACAGCCATCTACTTGTTCACTTACAATTTTTTCAGCTCATCTCTTTAAAACAAACCATTCATCCATCCACCAATCTCTTCACCTATCCATTCATGGTTTTCCCTTTTATCTATACACACCTCAAATCCACCAGCTGTCTGGACTGCTTTTCAACAAGCAAGGCAGCCAGGCAACTCTTAGGATCTCCATTTATCAGTTCCAATAGGTTTCTTTTGCTTTCTCTGCAGAGAAGAAAGTGTACTTTAGAGTGTCAGCTAGAGGATGGGATGTGCAGACATCTAGGCTGAGTACTGCCACAAGACAACAGTACTGTTTTGAAAACAAGTGGCCTTGGGCAATGGACACCAGGCCTGGAAGTCCTTTTTTTGCTTTTATGCAATCTTTAAGTAAGTAAACACCCAGAAGAAGTAATGATGTTTCTAGCAGTGGCCTTCAGAGTACAAACAACAAAATAACTCCACAAACTCATAGTGTACGATATGGAGCTGACTCTGCCAGCAGCCCAAGGTTTCACTGCTCCACTTTATTCATATTGTGCTATGCTAGCATTTCTCCATGCTGAACACTAACTCAGAGTACCCCCTCCCCAGCAGACTCTCACCTCTACCAAAACATCACTGCTCTGGGCTGTGCAAGCCCTCTGGAAAAACAGAGGCTCTCAGCCACACTTCGTTACAGACATACACAGGAAATAATATGTTCTGTTCTCAAGAGGAAACCTGGAGGGTGTATCTGGGCAAAGTGCTGGGCTGAACAGAGTGAGTAAATGCCATGCTATCCTCTTCCATCCACCTCCTACTATATTTAAGGAAGCAAGGAGGACGGCAGGTCTCTAATCTCTCTCAATCTCTCATTCTCCTGTCACTGAGCACCACTGAGAAGAGTCTGGCCCCATCCTCTGGACACCCTTTCTTCAGATACTTAGACACATTGACAAGAACTCCCCGAGTCTTCTCTTCCCCAGGCTGAAGAGTTTCAGCTCTCTCAGCCTTTCCTCATAGGAGAGAAAGGCTCCAGTCCCTTCATCATCTTTGTAGACCTCCGCTGGACTCATTCCAGTACCTCCATATCTTTCTTGCACTGTGCAGCCCAGACCTGCACACAGTATTCCCGCTGTGGCCTTACCAGGGCTGAAGAGACAGGGAGGATCACCTCCCTCGGTCTGCTGGCAATACTCTTCCTAATGCACCCAGGATACCACTGGCCTTCTGGGCCACAAGGGCACATTCCTGGCTCATGGTCAACTTGCTATCCACCAGCATTCCCAGGTTCTCCTCTGCACAGCTGCTTTCCAGCAGGTCAGCCCCCAGCCTGTCCTGGTGCATGGAGTTATTCCTCTCTAGGTGCAGGACCCTGCACTTCCCCTTTTGAACATGATGAGGTTCCCCTCTGCCCATCTCTCCAGCCTGTTGAGGTGCCTCTGAATGGCAGCCCAGCCCTCTGGTGCATCATCAGCCATTCCTCCTTTGCCACTCCAGCCACTTGCTGAAGGTGCACTCTCTTCCTTCATGCAGGTCATTGTTGATTAAGCTGAACAGTACTGGACTCAGTATTAACCCCTGGGGGAATATCACTATTTGCAGGTCTCTGGCTAGACTTTGCACTGCTGGTCACAACCCTTTAAGATTTGTCTTTCAGCTAGTTTTCAATCCACCTTCCTGGTATATCATCCACTACTTCCCCTGCCATGTTAGCACCTTCACCCACAGACCAACACACCTTGCAGCTACAGCAACTCCTAATACCACAGTGGGATCCACTGCCATGCAAGCTCAGTGGTTATCTGCCAGTCATACAGAAGGAGGCCAGGCAGGAAAGGAGTACATGTCCTGTGCATAAATACTTGGCCCTGATCCTGAACCCTCCTAGAAATAGGAAGAAAAAAATCTATAGAACTTTTCTTCTCTCACACTACAGGGCAGAGAGAGGAGGAATCAGACCTGTCTCTGTCCGCCTGCACTGCCTGGTGCAGCTTCTCCAGCACCAGGCATGTGTAGAGGGCACTAGGTAACATGATATATATATTGCTCCTCCCTGTCTATTTGGCAGCCCGTTGCAGGAAGGTCCAGGGCACAGTGGGGGGCCTGGCCACAGGCCTCCCCCCTCAAGCACTTGAGCTCTGTGCCAGAACATTTGGCATCTGGCTCTCACCTTCATGCAGCTGCCATGCCAGTAAGGTGGGATTGGGCTTGACACTAGCAGTGCAATTTACCTTCCAATTCCAAAAGAGTTGTGGTGTATCAACAGAACATCACCTTCCTGCTCTGCTGGAAAGGCTCATTCCTTCCTACCAATGCTCCTCCATTTAGGAGCTATGGCAGAGGGTGGACCTGGAGAGAGGCTGGTTACACACATGATGGAGGTATCAGGTTTTTTTTTCCTCATCCTTCCCTTACAAAACAGAGAAGAGGAATGAAAGGGGGGGGGGAAGCAAAAAAAAGCAAACCTGACAACTCACATTTTGGTCTTAATGAATAAATGAAATGCATCTCAAGAGGTAATTAAGTGCTTCAAACCAAACATGTGTCACCTACATCAAAAAAAAGAAAAAAAAAAAAGAAAAAGAAAAAAAAAGAAAAAAAATGAGCGGAATCAAGCAACTGCAATTAAGGGAAAGAGACAGATGGGCAATTACCAGGGAGTGGAAAAGAAGGGATAATCAGCTAGTGAGGCCCCTGCTCCCACAGTCCAACATTCTCATGGTGGGAGGAGCTGGGGCTGGCTGCAAAGGCTGCTCACACTGTGCCATCTGAGTCCCATGGAAGAGGGGCAGACTCACATATGTGCACAGTGTGGAGGTGTCCCCATGTCCAGAGGAGATCCCAGTGATTACTCCTATGCTAAGGACATATTCCTCCTCCATGTACCCATCTGCCTTTGTGCCACATAGGAACACTTTGCTCTCAGGACTCTGGGGAGACTTGCTTTTTTTTTCTTTCGTGGTATTTCCCCTCTATTTAAAGTCACACAAAATAGAAGAGACCTATGGCCCTCCCAAGGGCCTAGAGGGTGTGGGACATGATAGAGCACCAGGGGGAATTTGGCAGCAATTAGGTGCAGAATCACTTTGTCACAGGCATGGATTTGCCAATTCCCTTCCCAAACCACACAGCAAGCTCTTTCTCACCCATCCTGCTGCAGCTGTAACAGCCAGAAAAAACTCAGGCCCATCTGATTTCATTTCCTTCTGGTCTTTTCACTGTCTTCAGCATTATAGTGTGTGAGAGCTGCCTGTGTTTCAATCATGACCAAACCACAAGCTCAGTTTGTTTTGGTAGGATTTACTGATTTTTATATATATACATATATATGTGTGTGTGTATCCTGTTCTGGAGGAAGACTAGAGAAGGTCTTTTCCAGAGAGTAGAAGGTTTGGGTTGTGTGTGATCTGTTACTCCATCCAGTGCAGCAACCATCCTTGGTGCACAGCCCATCCCTGTGCATACTCATACTTAGCCTCTGTCCCATCACTGAATCTCCTTGCAGGTCTCCTCTCTGCCAACTGGAAACCTGACATCAAAAAGTAATCTCTCTGTATGTCACCCCTGGGTCTCCAGAAAGCCACACACCTCTTCTTTCTAAATAACTCCAGAAGGCTACAAAGACTATCTTTCATTGGCCCAGATGGTGGGCAAAAAGACTAACTGAATTACAAAAGTATCACATATTTTCCTGTGAAAACATCTCAGAGAAAGTTTTTAGCAGCTGCTGTAACTGTGGAGAAAGTAGCATGCCATGAGGCTCATGAGCTCTCAGGTAGTCTGTGCTCTCTGGCAGAAGTGGTTCTTTGCCTTCAAATGGAAACAGGGCCCAGACTGGGTCCCCATGCTAGAACCTGCACTGTCTCCCATGTTGCCACCCTTTGGGGCTCCCTAGCTGCTTGCTGTTATCCTGGGTGGCAGGGCCAAGCCCCCAGGACTGTGGAAGAAAATCCAGACAGTCCCCTAACATGCTCTTTGGTGCTCTCTGAGATTTTGCCCATCTTCCACAATTTAGGAAAGCCAATCAAAACCTTTTGAATGTTTGGACTTGGCTGAGCTGCTAATGGAGCCAGTGTCACATCCCAAGGCATGGTAAGGGCTCGTTCCTGGTGTGAAACAAGCATGTGATTTTTCATCCTTAAGTTTACCCTGCCTATTCACCATCTTTCAAGTGTTTGTTGCTTTCAGGACAAGTTACTTCCTCAGGGATCTTAGCAGCTGTGACAACACTCCTTGAATTCAGAGCCCCGTCCTTGGGTGAACGGAAGTTCACCTTCTCTCTCTTTGGGGGAAAAACATAGGCTTTCCACATGCTTAAGATGGCTGCAGAATCAGATGGCCCTTCTCAGAAAATACACAGTATCCAGTCTCTGCCTTATGCACAGACATGCCAAAAATATGCCAGATGGCAAAGCAGTGGCTTACAGGCAATCTCAGCCATACTCTGCAGAAGCCTCCTTCTCTGGCTCACCAGAGGAGATTAAGCAGCTGTGTTCTCCTCCCACCCATCTAGCAGAGGCCATCACACACATCCTTCTGTCCCCCAGCTCTGATGGACATGATTTGCTTAGGCACTGGGTCTTGGGGCCCACTGACAGTCAGTCACACTGCATGTGGCTGAACTCACTGCCATAGGCTGGAAATGGAGCAAGAGCTAACAGAGTTGAGCATCCAGCAGAAAGCAGAAAGCAAACCATGGCACTGCTACAGTGAGAGGCAGCCCTACAGCTCCTACTGGGCCTACATCTGGAGGATGTAGAAGTTTCCCAAGTTCACTTGCCGCCTGGCTAGTGATTGGCCTAGCCTCCATCGGCATGGCCCAGAAGGTCCCAGGCAGAACCTCCTTCAGGGTAGCAATAGCCCTGGAGGCTACCATACTCTTGCTACATTGTTCCAGCTACTCTCTAGCCTAATGGGTGTCATCCAGAGCAGACACGATCACACACCAGCCCAGCTCTCCCTAACTTCTAGACACACCAGTAACAGAAACTCCAAGCTGCCCTGTGCCCAAGTCATCTGCCTCCCCAGGAAACTGAGGCCATACAAGCATTTCATAACAGCTCACTTATGCATCCCTGAACAGTGCCCTTCATCTTCCCCTACACTGCCAGCAGTACCTCTCCTCCCTCACTGCCACTTCTGCACTCTGGCTCTTGTTTTGCCTCACAGAGCAACAGCATCATGAGAAAAAACTCAAGAATTTTCCAAGTTCCTTTTACTTTTCACTCAAAGGAGCCCACCAGGAGCAGGAATGAGACCCCTTACTGCCTTCCCCACTCCTGTGCCAGACCCTGCACCCACCACAGTTCCCCTGAGCACTCACAGTCTGAACGCTCCTCTGCAGGATGCCCCTCTTTCTCCAGGATGCTGCTTTCATTCACGAATTGGGGAACGTTGCTCGTCCATGCACAGGCTGCAGGGTGGGCACAGCCAGTCAGTGACCTTATGACAGTGCTTACCCGTCTCCTTGGGCTGTGAAGGGCAAAGAAAAGCGTGAGTTCAGAGAGGTATAAAACAACCTCAGTCCCTTTCCCCATTACTGAAAAATCATTTTCTTTCCCCACCCCATATCCCTTCAGGCCTACACAGTGAGGGAACAGATCCCAGGTATGTCACTGCCCATCAGGCTTGGAGCACACTTGTGTACCCTGTGTCTCGCACAGATACAGCTCTCCATCAGCCCTCTGTGGCCCCCGTGAGCCTTCATATCACTGCTGTTCCTGTGAACACACCAAGCAAGGCTGTATAAATGCTGGTAACTACGTTGGGTTGTGCTGTGGGGACACAAAGGTATGCTTTGCTACTCATACTCACCCCAGTGCCACAGACTGGCATAGTCCCTGCCAGTTTTGCCCTCCCTAATGCTCCATGCAAATTCAGTGTAAGAAGGGCTAGTGGGGAAGGTGCTTCATCCAAGGCCATTCCAGTCAACCAAGTAGGAAGTCACAGTGTTCTGGCTGCTCAAGAGCATTCCTAACACTCTGTTCTCCATTAGGTACCCTGAGGGTGCTGACACAAAAGTCACTCATCAGATGGATCAAGAGATGCCTTGCAGAGGGACAGCCATGTAGAAAGAAGTGATCTCAGCCCTCTGGTCCCTCAGCAAGGAGGACAGAGGCAAGGAAGGAACTTGGCAGGGATTCAATACCTTCCCTGGCTTCTCCAGCCCTGTTTCAGGTGCAACTACTGATTCTTGAGCTAACTGGAAACAATCAGTCACTATGACTGGGTGGCCGTCACACTGCAAAGGCCAAATCCTCAGATGTCACTTGAACCTCTGCTGAGGTTTCCATCTTAAGGGTGGTATTGAGATGGACAGTCCTATTCCTCTGACTCCAGGGTCTTTGTGGCTGTCAAAGACTGGACTTCAGCTTGATGAGACTGTCCAGGAAGACCAACAGATCCCAGTATGCTGGGACAGCACATTCTGCCCAAAAGCAAACCTTTTGCCTTGTGACTGCTGGTGTACTTGGTACTTTACCTAGATGTTCCCTGGGACCCAGAGGAGAAATGGGGTTAAAGCCATGAAAATAGCTAATGTGTTACCAAGCTGGAGAACAGGACAATCCCCACTGCTTACAGTCACAGCACCAGTGTCATGCACATCCATCCTCCCCATGCATTTTGAAAAGAGCAGCTTACACTGTGATCAGATTAGAGGAAGAAAACTGCATTGCAATAAATCCAGGGAGGGGACTGCCTGCCTGTTTTTTAATCTGAGGGGAGCCTTCAAGAAAATAGTATTAAGAAGTGGAGATAAAACACCCTTGGTGCAGGAGTAGCCTGAGCTGGTCGCTAGCCTGGGAAGTAGCTCAGTGGAGCTGTCTGTGGGGTGTCTTGGCACGGGAGAGGAGTGCAGTATGTCCCTCGAGGCATCACATATCTTTATATGCCTGCAGCCCTTCAGTGCAGGAGATGGGGGAGCTCTGGGAAGGGCAGACTGCAGGAGAGAGGATTGCTTCAGAACCTCTTCTTGCAAAATGGAAGGCTGAAACCCCAGGTCTGAACAAGGATGTCACAATTTCCATTGTGAAATCTTGGAATGGAGCAGGCCCTTCCCATGCCCCAAGACTCTCTCCATAGCTCCTTTTCTCCAGTAAGGGGATCTGGCATCTCCCAGCTCTAGAGAGGTTTCACTTCAGTTCAAGGTTGGGACTTCATTCTCCTGCTCTGGGAAGTCCTTCTTCTGCCTCTTGAATGTGGGATCAGAGGCAGCATTGTTTTCTCTCTTGTAAGGTTTGCTCTGCAGAGGACTCTGCTCTTCCCTCAGTGCTGTGCCTTGCAGAAGCATTTACTGAGAGTTATCATTGCCTGGGTAACATCTTCCATCCCCAATCCATGCCCCATGGGCCAGACAGGAGCTCAGCAGCTGCTGCAGCAGGAGCAGACACAGGCTGCTTGTTCTCAAACTTGCTGTTCTAAGAAAACCAGGCACCTTTTCCTCACATCTTCTGAGATGCAACCCCTACACCTGCACCAGGTGGGAGAGAGGGAATAAGACAGAAAAAACAACCCTTCTCCTCTGATGAAGTCTGAGGAGCCTGGTCTGCTCACATACTAAGCCTGTGCCTGAAGGATCCATGTGTCAGATCTGAGACATGCGCAGTCATGGAACCTGAGGGTGAAGCCACCTCTCATATTAATGCAATCTCTTAGGCATAAGTGAAGACTAGCACTGCATGGGGCAGTAAGGGCTGTGTTGGTGCAAGGTCTTGTGCACTCAGCTGTATTTTGTGAAGCCCCAGGTGAATGCACAGCTTTAGTCTCCCATTGTGCTCCTGAGATGAATGAAAATAGCCCTGCAGCTTGTTGTAAGTAACTGAGGAAAGAATATTCACAAATCAGGAGACAGCTGGATTAAAAAGGTGAAGCCCACAATCAGCTGAAAAGAGAATTATCAATGATGAATGGGAAAGCAGTACCTGAATCCAGTGTTCTCCTGGATGCACTCTTGCACAGCAACACAGACAAGGAAATCTGAGATCAAGCCACTCACTGACTGAAAGAACTAGATGAGCCAGGAGATCCTAGGAGTTTTCAGAGCCTGATGTGGTGCAAGAAGCATATCAGCTGCTGAGCTCCAAGTGGTATTGCCTTGAGAGTCTCTGCAACTGGTACTGGGTCCTGCAGCGCAGGGCTAGTCTTCTGACCAGCATTAGGACTAGTGCATGCAGATGCTCTGCACATGAGGGTGTACTCAGCTGAAGTTCAGCAGAATGAGGTCCAGAGAGACCTGTGACCACTATTGCCTGCTCAGCACAGCCCCACCTGCACACCTCCCACTGCACTTTGTCCTGTCCTGGCTCTGTGTTGCAGAGCAGAAATCCCAAACATCTGTCTCATTCTCCTTCAGGGCATCCAGAGAGTCTGCACAGAACACACTATAATGGTTATTACTGCAGTTTGCTTTGTTAATTGCTGCTAATCAGGCAGCTTTCTTCGCAAAGAGGGAAAAACTTTTGGATGAAAAAAAAAGAGTTCTTAAAACAGAAGAGTTCAAAATTCCTCTCTTTGCTCAAGGTACAAGCAAACAGGCCATTCCTGCAAAAAAGAGGGTTTCTGACCATGAGATAGGCTGTTCAAGAGCCTCAGCCTAAGTCACAGCCATGATGCAGGGAGAGCAGGAGAGTCAGGGTGAGCCAGTGTGCAATAGTTGCTGCAAAGGCAGACTGACAAGTGGTCAAAATTCTCAGGCATGAGCAAGGGGCTCCCCCTCTACTGGTAAGGACACAAGGGAAGGCCACAGCCCTTCCAACCTCCACATCCCTCCCCTTTGACTTTACACATCCTTATACCACAGCTGGAGTTACTTGCCATCAGACAGGGCAAACTGCTGTTCTGTTATCTCTGTCTGGCATCAGGCTTGCTCTCCATACCGCCAACCCATACCTTCCTGACACAGCCCAGAGACAGGACTCCCCCATTCTCCACTGCCTTTTTCATCAGGACTGACACAGTCTCCAAGGGGTTTCAATTATTTCTGCCTAATACTAACCAGAGCTCTTCCATCCCAGCTCCTTTCCAAATCAATTTTATCCTTCCTGCTGGGGCAGAAAAAGTAAGGATGATTGTCTGGACACAAGCAGGCCACCTGCTATACAGCAAAACATAGGACTGCCTACACTCTTGGGCTTCTTAAAATATCAGTTTGTTTCAGTAACCAGGACAACCCCAAGTATTTGTAAGCCACTGAGAGGGGTTCAAATCCAGAAGTACTTGCCATTAGAAGGAAATTGCACAGGCACAGCAGTGCAAGAGTCTCCCTTTTCTCCAGAGCAGAAAGATTCAGTCCAACCTCATCATTTCCCAGTGGACAGGAAATAGTAGCATGAGGCAGGCCCGGGGTTTCACCCTCATGCTATAGAAAGGGGTTGTATTGCCCTTGTCGTAAATGCTCTACCATGCTTTGGCTCCTGCCACTGCAAGACACCAGTACAGAGACTTTTCGCCGTATGTCTGATGAGCCCTATATCTGTTTTGTGGATAGGTAGCCTGAGGCACAGAGTGATAACACAACTTGCCCAAGAGATCAGAGGGAGTCAACAGAAGACCCGAAAGTGGGGCTTGCATCTCCCATACCTCAGACTCATAGGATCTTTTCCAGCACGCTGTGAATTAGTGGGCTGTGATCCAGAGCAACTCTAAGAGCATCCATCTCAGAGGGCTCTGGGTAATGTTGGTCTGTGCAGCACCATCTCCCTAAAGAAACACTACATTTCATCAGCATCACGTTTTGAATAGCAAGATCATGTAACAGAGAACTCACATACCATGATCCATCCACTAAGCAGAGCTGCTGGGACTGGTATGGCCAGGATATACCCCCTAATAGCTGAAACCACTGACAAAAGACGTAAGATCCCTGCTGAAATATTAATGGCAGGGTCCAATCCTATAGGACGCAAGTGCAGCAGGACCTCTTATGTCAGGATCTGAGCAGCCAGCTCCTTCTTTCTTGGGGTATATCTCCCATTGGACTCAGCAGGAGATATACCCATTACCCAAAGCAACAGGCAGTGGAGCCCCACAGACCAGTACCCAGCCAGCCTCTGCACTAAAAATTATCAGCATAAAAGAGACTATTTGTGCTCAGTCAGACCAGTAGTCACTCTACATGGTCACCAATGTCTGTATATCCTTCCACAGGCGCTGCTGGTTCCCATTATTTACTGGACAGGTGAACATTAGTGTATGCCATCATAAAGACTTTTTTTTCTCTTTTTTTTTCCTTTTTTTTTCTTTTTTCCCCTCAGTCAGATACAGAGTAAGAGGGAGACCACAGACTAGGTTGTGCCAGGAAAGAAAGTGCTTTTGAAAGCAAAGCTTTTCACCTTTCCCATTGGCCAGAGGTTTGGGCCCTCACATCTTGGTTTGGATCAGGTTACTGTTCCAAGGTATGACAATGCTGCCATTGCTGCTGGATAGGACTGGCCTAGGTTTGCTGGTCTGTTCCACAGAGCACCTTTGTCAGCCTGCAGAGACAACCGTGCCCTCACTTCCACAGAAACAAATGAAGTAAGTGACAAAGACCATGGATGCACACCAAAGAGCACGTCTGATCAACATAAGTTTCCCTCTAGCCAAGTTTTTTTCAACTTGCCATTGCTTTGTAATTAAAACAAATGACAAAACTCATTAGGGTTTTAAATAAGGGAAAGGTCCAGTATAACTAGTCTTTGCTGTGTTGGGAGGAGCCCTGACACACAGAAAGTGGAGGAGCAGATAGCAGTGTATGAGTAGAGATAAATCAGAGAGGTCTCTAGCAGAATCAACTTGCTTTTGTCTGGCTGAACCAGTTCATTGTGGATCAACCACAGATTTCCTCCTCCCAGTGCTTGAGGAGGAAGGCTGTTAGTGCCACTAACCTGGAGATGAAAGGGCCTCTATGGGGAAGGACAAGGGCAAAGCTTGAGGGCAAGGCTGTCCTAAGACTTCTTTGTCCTTAGTTGGAGGGCTTTCCCTGCTGATGCAGAAGACATAAGGTCTCCCTGGCTGATTTTGAGGTGTCAGTGAGATGGAACAGATGAGGGAGATGGATTTCAGTAGTGCTTGAACTCCAGAGGTACTTCAGCATCACAGTGCAAAGTAAACAGCCTGTAAAATGTTCATCTGGCAGCTGTACTATATTGCATAGGTCCATTCATCTCTGTTCCCGAGACATTCCTTTGAGATGAGGAATGCTTCTCACCACTGTGGAAGCATCCAGCAAATCTACAGCCTCAGTAAATGCCAGTGATTGGGAGAATCTCCGGACCCCCCCATCTCAGGCTGCCTGGAGGCAGTGGGAGCAGCTCTTGGCACTCAGCGCCATGGAGCTTTGGGGAAAGCAAAGCAGTGGGAGAGCAGCAGGAACCCAACATGGACCTGAACCATGTGTCTCACACAATACACAACTGTGAGCACTGGAGGGAAAAACCAGATGAGAGCACCAGGCACAGAGCCAGATGTGTTCCCCATCTTCCATAGCACTCCTCCAAGGCCACAAAACACAGAGAGACCCCCAGCCTTGCTGTCCCCACAATGCCATGTCTGCGGGGCAGGTGCACCCCACGTAGCAGAGAGCAAGTTATGTCCAAGAGGGCTGCTGCAAAGCAGCTGTTGTGAGCACTTGCTGTGAGGCGCTGCCTGTTACTCATCTGATATGCCAGGCTGTTCCCTCCATCTGCTGAGCCTAGCACGCCTATTTTTGTATTTCCAAGTTTGATCAGATCGACTCTTCCACTTAAATCTAATGAGCACACTGAGCTGAAACAAACACAATCTGTCCATGGAAGGCCAGGGAAGGATGTCTGGGGGCATTTTGGGGGAAGTATAGGGGGTCTGCAGTACTCTGATGCACAATCCAGAAACTGTTTTGGTAGTAAGCACATGTTCCCATCCCTCTTACCACAAGCATACTCACGCAAATTCTACCTAGCTCTCTAGGATCTGAAAACTAGAGCTCTGTGACAGCCTCTTCTGGAGAGAACAGTTTCTTCAGGGCATAGCTTTGCTATTTCTATTTCTTTCCTTGTCCACCTCCTATGTCATTGACCTTCTTTTCAGCTAATTATACAGAGGTGCTATGGGCATGAACCACATGGCAGCAGGCATCTGTACTGGCTCCCAGAAATGACCTTGGCCACTCAGAGAAAGGCAGGAGCCTTTTTGCCTTTCAGGCACCCTCAGAGTCAGACAAAAAAAGCTTCAGTGGAAAGAATGACATGTACACAAATTCCACTCCTCATGGTTTGCTGCTCTCCGGTCATGAGTTCCTTTACATCAGCTCTGCCAGCTCTCTGGCATGTGGCTGGATGTGTCTACTAGCCAGTGGAGACTGGCCCACGCTGACCTTGTTGTAGCAGTGCACTGGGACCAGTCACCTTATGGTAGGACTCTCCTTGGATTGATCCCTTGCAGAAATGCCCCACCAGGATTTGCCCCCAGCTATAGGCTTGGAAGACTTCCTCCTCCTTTTCCCACTCAGGTTTTTCATGGAGGTATTTCACTGCAGAAGTCAGGAAAGCCCTAGATGGTTTGTCTGAATTCTCACAGTGTGTGGATGGGAGGAGAAGAGAGCTCAGATATGCTGCTTTGGTATCAAGAGCTTCAGGGGAGAGCAAGAGTTAAAATTGGGATTCTTCAGGAAACAGTCTGGTCAGCACAGTCAAGACTGGCTGGGCTGCCTGGCTGCCACTGTCCCTGCAGTGTGGTGGATGCTGAGCTTTTTCTCTGGTGTCCAAACCATGGTCTCTAGCCCCAGGAGAAAGATGGAACAGAAAGAAGGAGGATCAGCAGAAGATATTATCTTCAGCTCTCCACAACAGAAATGACAGTTCACGTGAGACAGAGACTGCTTCAGAAAAGGGAGAGTCCTCCTATTGGTGGCTGCTCCAAGAACAGAGAGCATGAAGAGTGGCAGAGGATGGATAGTATCATACCTTTCACCATAAGAGCTGGCAGGCATCGAGCTTGTCCTGGGAGCCAGGTTGCTGCCAGAAAACCTCGAGCTTTGGGACCCAGAAGCACTGTGGCTGGGGGACTCCTTGGGGCGAAAGGAAAGCTGCTATCTGGCAACCTGTGGGGGCTGCACAGGCAACAGCTGAGAGGCTGGAGGCATGGCAAGCTCSCTCTTGGCTGCAGCTGCCTGGCAGCAGTTCAGCTGGCTCTGCTGGGCTGCCCAGCTGGCCCCCAGAGGAGTCAATTGCATGCAAGAAGAGGGCTCAGCTGCAAGTCACTGGCACTGCTAGAGCATGCAAGGGGACAAGATGGTTGGCAGCTCACACAGGCAGAGGAGAGGGAAGTTGAGAAGGCCCCAGCAGCTCATCACCGTTGGTGGTGGGCAAAGCCCTCCTGCCCGTGTGTGGAGCTGGGACAGTGCAGAGAGAGGGCAGGGCAGGAAGGCCTACAAGGATCAATAGCAGTTTGCATAGGCTCAAAGGCTCAGTAGCATCACAAGCTCATGTTGGACTTCAGGGAATACCTGCACTTCATTCTTTCTAATTCCAGTGCTTTCGCAAAGCAAAATGCTAGGAGCAAACACACAACTTCACACACACCCCTCCCTGTACATATACACGAAGACACACAACCTGTCACATAGACGCATAGCCTGATTCCCCCCCCCCGCACACACACCCGCTGTTTGGCACAACACACACAGCTCCCCCCAGACTCACAGGCAGACAGACACCCCCCCCACAAACCCTGTCTGTCACACTGACACACCTCCTCACATACCTAGACATGCACACTCACAGCCCCCACCCACGCAGAAACAGTCTCAATACCCCAACGTGAGCAGATGTACACATGCCCTGCATGCCTCTCACACAAACACACAAGTGCACACATGGGTACATGCACGCACCTCCCCAAGCTCACACACACACACCCTGCCGGATGCACAGCCTCACGTTTGCACAGATGCATGCACACTTATGTGTGCACACACGCAGATCAGTCGGTGTGAAGTCAGCCCCTGGCATGGTGAGCAGTGCTGGGAGGTGCTGGGCAGGATGCTGTCCCTCTGCCTTCGCAGGCACCTGCAGTCCCCCAGCAGGAGCAGAACCTAGGTAGGGTCCCATCCCCGAGGCCAACTCGAACACATGCATGCCTGGAGCTGGCCTGGCCTGGGCCTCTGAAGTCAGGGATTTCCATGCCGTCATGAAGCCTACACGCAAGAAGCTCTGCAGCTCCAGCTGACACATCAAAGCTCCCAGGATTGCCATAGAAACAGGGAGTTTGTTCCTAGGAGAGGAACATCTCACATCCTTCATATGCAATTTAAAGTGACTGCTCATGTCCCCAGCTGATTGGATTTCTAACATCTCAAAGTCCTTCCTTACTGTTCCTCCCAGCCTGCAGTGAGAAGGAGGAGGTTGATGCTGGCTAGGGGGCTGCCCTGCTCCTCCAGCTCCAGCAGCAGCTAGCCATGCACTGGTGTGCAAAGCCATGCAGAGGTGTGGGTGGGTGGCAGAGAGACAGAGGAGAAGCCAAGCTTAGGGGGCCCTAGTACTTTCTCCACTGGTTTGGCTTTAAAATAACAGCAGCTAGAGCCATTCCAAACACTGTGAGCTGCTGTGGAAAAGGGTGCTCTCCACCCTGTCCTCACCACCATAGTCCACACACGAGCACTCACAGCCCACCAGCACTTGCTCACCATGCCAAACCCTCCTGTGCCAGGCCAGGTCCCCACCCTGGCACTGGTAGCATGCAAATGACCGCCATCTCTTGCTGTTGACCAGGCAGAACCAAGATCAGCCACCAAGCACAGGGCAGGAGTGTGTGGCTCCCTCTGGCCATCAGCTGAAAGAGGATTTCTGCAGAGATCAGCAATATTTTGAGGGAAGTATATGCAAGCCTGGGCTCTGCACAGTGATCAGCCATTCATATGGTGCTTTGCAGTGACAGCCAGACTCTTTTACCTGACTCTTATACTTCACAGCTTGCTGTTCTACTCTGACAGGAATACCTTCCCCTCTATTCAAAGCTTTTCAGTTTTCAAACACTTCTGCCCTTCTCAACATTAGTGTCATGATGGAAGAGCTTTGGGTAATGGATACCCAGGAGACAGCAGCAGAAATCCAGGGGAGACCTTCTGGAATTTTTGCTGTACTAGACACATGGCTGCACATGGCATCTGAGATTTATGCTAAAATTGTTTTTTTTGGGGGGTCTCCTCCACTGCAGTTGGGTGTTTGTCATTAGCACCTTATCTTTACACACCAGCTAATCAGCCCTCGCAACACTTCCTCTGAGACAAGCACCCTATTAGGGTCTGTATCTGCCAACCTATTTAGGCATTTTAGATCAATGGCGGTAAGAGGCTTGAATACCTTTGGAGGCTGAGTCTAGAGTCTGGTTTTAGCCACGGGTTCAGCTTGGTGCGAGTTTCAAGGAGGTCAAAAAGATGAACAGAAAAGATGAACCAAGCCAGGAAAAAGGTTTTAGGTGATTTTTCTGCTCTTTTGTTTGAAAGCAGCCAGGCCTCTGAGTGCTGAGATTCCTGGGAAGTCCAACTCAGGAATCTGAACTCAGACGTCAGACAAAATGAAGCGTTCAAATGCTCAAGTCACCCTGGGACAGGTTGTCCTCTGTGACTTGCTCAAAACCTGCCTGCAGAAAGCAGTGGGGCAAGCTAGGAGCTCCTGCCTAGGGCACAAGACTGTGGCCTCATACCCTCCCCATAGGCTGGACCTTCCTGGGCTCCCTCATACACACCCTGAGGTGCTCCAGCACCTTCCTGGGCTCAACCTGCTGGGGTACCTCAGCTGCGTTGCCTTAACCTTGAACCTCACTGCAGGAGAACTTTGTCTGCAAACAGGTTTTCTTTGGTGTCCTCACCATGAACACCTCCCCCCAGGCTCTCTCCCAGCTCTCGCATTTGTTCTTTTTCTTTAAAATAATAACTCCATGCAGTGAGAGATTCTCTCTCACCCTGCTTTAATAAAGAGTGAAGATGAAAAGACCAGGAGAAGACTTGCTTTTGCAGCTCATCACTGTTGTTTCTAGTTGTACACTCTCTGTCCTTATTTCTCATTCTCCTTTCCAGGAGCTGCCTGTAACCCTTTGATAATAATCTTTTCTCTCCCAAAAGCAGGCAGTGTCCTTTCCCACCTGCACAGCCAGAGAAATGTCACACACAGTCTCTTTGATATCAAGATAATGTATAGATGTAACATTTTGTGTATGTGTGTGTGTGTGTGTGTGCGCGCGTGTGTGCATGCATGTATGTGTGTAACAAATACAAACAGCCAGATCTTTGTCCTAGATTTGTAATTTAGAGATAAAAAGGAAAAGATAGAAAAAAAAAATCCTAAAATGAATCCTTCAATCCATTTATTTATCCTATAAACCTTTCTGTTTGTTCCCTTCCTAGTGGTTTGGGATGAGCTCCCCTACTCACATAGAGCCACAGGCACACCCAGCTCCTGCTCCGTGCTTTACAGGGCTGTCCCACCCCATGCTTTTAGCACACGGCAGACCCAAGCCATCTGCTGTCATTATAGGTATCTGATATGCCAAGTAACCCAGGGCATTCAGGGTCCATAGTGAGCCAGAGGACGTACAAGTTAGCTCCTTTCTTGGTTGCTGTGGCAGAAGAGATGTCCAGTTGGTCCCTCCAACAGAGCACTTGGGGGGTCACATCCTAGCCTACCCCCAGCAGGATTTTGTGTCCCCAAGAATACAGTACCTCAGTCTAGGGAAGTTAAAAGGTGGACAGAAACTACCTTGCTTCAGCAAAACAAGCAGATCAAATGCAGTCTACTCTTTTGTCAAAAGCATTTTCAAAACTGGATCTGCAAAAATACCTTGTCCACTCACCTGAGGCACTGGGTTATGCATGTGCCAGGGCTGTGGACCTGGCTTCCACAGAGCCCCTAGCTCCCTGGGTACCATGGCACTCCCAAGGCAAGCTGAATCTCAGCAGGAACCTGCACAAGAGCAGTGCTCAGCCTGCAGTCAGGGTCCTTTCCAGTGATGCTCTCCCAGGACAGGTGCCCTGGATGCTCCTCAGGCTTCCTGCTTGTGGCAAAGCAGGTGAGCAAAGGGGTCTGCAGAGCCCTCAGAAACTTTCCACTGTTTTCTCCTCCTCAGCCCTGAGCTTTCTCTAGGCCTCTGCTCCTCACCCTGACACAGAGGTATTGTCCAGCATGCAGCCCCAGATTACCCTCCAGAGCACAGCCTGGTCCCCCTCCAGAAAACATCCCCAGCCCCAGGTATCAAATGTTGGCTCATCCAGTCAATAACATAGTTTTTGGTTGAATTCAAAACATGTTTTCTGAGGTAGCAAATGCAGGAACTGTTCCCAGAAGATGTTTCAGAAGTGGCCCCTCTGTGCTGGAGAACAAGAAAGTTTATTATCAGAGACAGGGGCCTTTCCTTGACCCTTGGCCTCACATCAGCATGGACACATTTAATTGCAGCCAAGGCACAGTTTGAATGTCAAAGATCAAACAGGGCTGCATCCACAGCCTTCTTGCCTGCCCTGACTGTGTAGCCCTCTTCAGCCAAAGGAAACAGAGCAGCCTACAGTCTCACGTCTCCAGATCCCACAGGATGCAGCAGGTATGTGCTGGAAGGAATGGTAGAGCCCAGTGGCTGTAAGACATAGCAAACAGAGATCACCTTCCAATTTCCTTTCCCAAGATCCCCTTCCCAACCCCATAGATGGCTTAGCTGTCACTCCAGTATCAGTTTCATTCCCGTCTTCATATCCTATGCCTGCAATGACTTCATGACCTTCCAAGCTTGTGCCATCCCAGGGTTCTCATACACAAGTCCAAGCTTGCACAGATGTGGTCATGCAGTAAGTCTCTCGCAGAGCAGAGATCTGAATCTAAGTCCTCAAAGGCCTTAGCAAACACCCTAAGCATTGCCGCTGACCTATGTGTGCTGTTGACACATATAGGAAATGTGTTTACATTTTGCCAACATCAATATGTTGCATTGGTTTATCTAAACCACTGCCAAAGCTTTTCAGGTAGAGTGGCTTGATTCAAAGCTTAAGCCAGCTTCCTACAGCTGGAGGATCCATGGAAGGTTTGACTCTGATTCGTCTAAACCAGTCAATCCACTGCAGTGTGTGGCTGGGAAAACCAAGTTGTCTCTGGTGAGCATGTCAAGGATGGCAGGTTGGAGGGCGAAGCTCACGACAGCGATGACAATCTTCAAATCTTCAGCAAATATTCACTCACTCTAGCATCATGATTCACTGCTTTGGTAGCAGAGTAGCAGGCTGGGGGCGAGAGCCCAGCAGCACAAGGTGGAGCAGGTGGGTACAGGAGGAGTGACAACATAGCCAGTAGTCACATCCCCAGAAAGATCACAGGCAGTGAGCTGGCCAGGACTCAGCAGACAGGTTCCTCTCCACTGTTCCCTTGCTCCACTGTTTGGAGACCATCAAGCACCAGCCCTGCATCAGCAGTTCAGGCTGTGGGTCAGGCTGAAATCTCCTGCAGTTAGTACACAGTGTTAGGCACATTTTACCCATGCCAACAGCTCCTTTGGGGCATGACCAAGGAAGGGGGCTTAGGCATCTCAGGGGCACATATATTCTCTTCCAAAATGCCAGAGCCCATCCTACTCCAGATCCAGCCTATGCTGATGCACACTTTGCATGGTGACCCTGTCCAAGTGCCTTGTTCTTCACAAGACACTAACAGCAATGGCCCCTAATAGCCAGCTCTGGCTTAAAACTAGTCTTCCTGGAACTTCCCGCTTGTCCTCAAAGCTGCCTGGCCCCTATAGACTCATCTCTTTACAAAAGGCCAGGCTGCTCCTAGTGTTCCCCAGCTCCCTGCTCCAGCCCCTGTGCTCCTTCCTTCCCACGGCCAAAAGGACATATTCTCCTGTGTTCCCAGCTCCTCCAGGAACTTCATATCTACTCCAAAGATCCTGTTCTTCTCCAAAGGAGTGCAAAGGAAGCCATGCAGACTCAGTGTCCCAGCCAGGTTGCTGCCCGGAAGGAACATGCTGTGCAGAGTCCAGGAGGTGGCTATAACTACCCTCTCTATGACATGTTGGCAGCTGTCTCTTGAGTGCAGTTGCATGGGGGACATCTGGGGGAATTGGGAGAATCTATTTTCAAGGAGTGGCAGCACCTGAAATGGAGCATGTGACTTCTGCAGCCTCTACATACTTGACAGTCCAGCCTTCTTGCCATTTCACTTCCGTTCTCCTTTTTCTCCTGGCTCTGATGCAGACTCCTGAAGTCCGGGATTGGTGAGGAGAGGGGAAGAGGCTGTAAACTAGGGTAAAAAGATGCCCACCTTCCTCATACAGCCTGCCACCTGCTCTCTCTTAATGACCCAGACCACTCTTCCATATTAATGGGAAGCTGGGAGAAAGATTGAGCTTATTTAAGCCAAAGTCACTAAGAGCTCTGGAACCATGCTCAGTCATTAACTGGTGAGTAAGGAGCTCTCAGTGAGTCACTAGTGCTATTATAAACACTTTCTTTTAAAGGCTGTAGAAATGCAGTAGGAAAGTAGTGTTCCTTGAAGTCTCTGGCTGTAGCTGCCTCTCTACATCAAAATTGCTGCTATGTGACCTCGGACTGCTTGGCTCCCCCTATCCTGCCCCATCAACTGTCTCCTGCCCTGCTCCACCAGGGCTGTGGATCCTGGGGCTGGGCTCTTCGTGCCCTCTGTGCCTCGGGTGACAACAGGAACTGTGTCTACACAACTTCCCCAAGCCTTCCCAAGCTTTGAAACTTCACCTAGTGTTAAGTCATTTATAAAGGTTAATGCATGTGAGACAGATATGCTTTTCCCAGATTAATTGATGTTAAAGACACCAGACAGTGTGTGTCTCAGTGCCATCTGTAACATGGTCAGTGCTACATGACCCCCTCCCAGCATGCTAATGCTACTCCTTGGCTTCACTTAGTCTGCCCAAGTGTCCTTCCTGCCCATCAGAACTGTTAAATAATTCCTGAGATCTCACTGAGCCTCAACACCAGCCACTCCCCTCTGTTTGCAGCGCTACCTGCCACCCCTCTCCTGTCTCAGCCCCACCCCTCATCACAAACACCCTCCCCTCCCCTGCTTTCCTCCATGCACAGGAACCACTCTAAGTTCTCTGTGAGCCTCTCACTCCTGGTTGAACCTCTGCCTCACTCCCTAGAGAAAGACTCCCTCTGTTCCAGGGCTGTATGAAGCCCCTGGCACTTGGAGATCAACTGCATCCATCACACTGAAACGCTATACTCTGTGCTTAACTACTCCCAGTCCAGCCCACCTCCATGCTGGTCAGGGGATTTCTGTCTCCCTGTCCATCTAACAGGAATTTGTTCCTGCTCCCTCTGCTGAGCATGGGAGTGTTCTCCCACCTGACCTCTGCTCACCACTCTGCCTTCTGCACATCTCCTGCCCTCATTCCCTTTCTCAGGCCCCTGAAAATGCAATTTCTGTCCATTTCATTTTTCACCTTCTTGTTTTTTTTTCTCCTTCTGCTCCCAGGTTTGATATTATTCTCAGCCTTAAAAATGTATTTAGATCTGCCAGCTCACTGCAGTGCTGTGGGGAAGGCAGCTCAGGCAGAACTACATCCTGAAAACACTCACTGGCACACAAAAGAGAACCACAGGCCAGTCAGCCTCACCTCCATCCCTGGAAAGGTGGTGGAGCAACTCATCCTCATTCCCATTTCTGAGCATGTGAAGGATAAGAAAGTGATCAGGAGTAGTAAGCATGGTTTCATAAAGGGGAAATCATATTTAACCAACTGGAGAGCCCTCTATGATGGAATGACTGGCTGGGTAGAAGAGAGCAGTGGATGTTGTCTACCTTGACTTCTGTAAGGCTTTTGACACTGTCTCCCATAAAATCCTGCCATAAAAGGTCAGGAAGTGTGAGCTAGATGTGTGGACAGTGAGGTGGGTTCAGAACTGGCTGAACGGCAGAGCTCTGAGGGTTGTATGGCTCAAAGTCTAGTCAGAGGTCTGCAAATAGTGGTGTCTCCCAGGGGTCAATACTGAGTCCAGTATCATTCAACTTCTTCGTCAATGACCTGGATGAGGGGACAGAGTGCACCTTCAGCAAGTTTGCTGATGACACCAAACTGGAAGGAGTGGCTGATACACCTGAGGGCTGTGCTGTCATTCAGAGGCACCTCAACAGGCTAGAGAGATGGGTATAACATTCAACAAAGACAAGTGCAAGATCCTGTACCTAGGAAGGAATAACCCCATGCACCAATATAACGAAAGACTGAGAGATCTGGGACTCTTCAAACTGGACCAGAGAAGACTCAGGGGGGATATGCTTATAAATATCTGAAGGGAGGGTATAAAGAGGATGGGGCAAGACTCTTTTCAGTGGTTCTCAGCCACAGAACAAGAGGCAATAGGCACAAACTGAAAAACAGGAAGTTCTATTGGACATAAGGAAAAATGTCTTTCCTGTAAGGGCGATTGAGCACTGGAACAGGCTGCCCTGAGAAACTGTGGCATCTCCATCCTTACGGAGATATTCAAAAGTCACTTAGGAGTCTGGGCAAGGTGCTCTAGGTGGCCCTACTAGGATCTCCAGAGGTGCCTTCCAATCTAAACTATTCTGTGATTCTGTGGAAGGCCAGACCTCCTTCCACCCACACAGGGACAGGTTTGCTCAGGGGAGTTTTGAGTCCTGAGCCTCCCTTCAGACGTTCTCCACCCTCAGAGTGATCGTACCTGGGTGGTTTGCCATCAGTGCAGATATATCTGGCTCCTGCCTAGAATACTATCCTGTGGCCCAGCACTGGGAATGTACAGCAGGCACTGGAGTTGTTGATAAGCAAAGGCTGACTCAAGTCAATGAGTTGGCCTTCTGCCAGGGGCTGCTATGCTTGCAATTTTACACATGGTATCACAAAGAGAAATGAAAAATGCCAAAACTCTGGACAGGGAAGAGGAAGATGCATTGGACTATAGAGGCAGGACAAAGTGGAGATTGAGGGAATCTGCAAAAAAACCCTTCTACTTTATCCCCCTCTATAAGTCTTCCTGGCCACTGCCGCATTCTGCTGTCTCCTGCGTCCTGTCCTGTCTCCACTGCTAGACACTAAGATCTTCCTGCTCAAAAGGATTACAAACTACTGTCTGATCCACTAATTAGAAAGGGAAGATGAGTGCAATTCTGACAGTGATATTTAGCAGTAATTTAGAAATTATTCTGAAGGCAGCGAGGTGCTGTGAGCACATAGCAGTGTGCAGCTACATCTGCTTCATGCCAGCAAGCCCAGGCTCACCCCAGTGGCACCAGCATTGCCTGCTTCCTCTTTCCCTAGGAGGCTCTGCCAGACACTTTCCCAAGCTTACACAGTTCCCTGCTGCCGATAGATTTGCAGGGCAGTCTTGCCTTTCTGCAGAGCTGGTCTGGCTCTCAAGAATGTCTCCAGGCAATTTGGCTCCTATCCCCACTGCCATTACTTCATATTTATTTAACAAAATTAAAACCTGCTTAGTGGGGCCAATCTAAGGCAGGGGAGACAAATTGAATCTTCATGCTGCTTCCAGAAAAGGGTAGTCTGGCGCCAGGCTAGAGGCCACCTGCACTGTCTCTAGGAGGATGTGAAACCTCCCTCCTGCTGGCAATTTATGTTGGGTGACTTGGCATCTGCACACAGCAGCAGAGGAAATGCCCTAAATTCCTCATGGCCATTTCCTTCTGGGCTTCCCCCTTTCCCTTATTCTCCACATGGCCTTTGATGCCAGGGCTCTGATTAGGGAAAGTCTCCAAGAAGAAAGCTCAGTCTGGCACTTGTGCACTTTGCTGGAACTCCTGCAGAGCTAGAGAATGACACAGTCCCTGTGCATGCAGCCAGGGAGCAACCCCAGCCATGCAACAGAAACAACAATCCCAGCCCAGAGGACATGGACAGGACACAAGGATAGGCAGCCCACATGCACATGTGATTTGTGTGATACCCACAGACTAAAAGGTGTGTGGATACTTCTCTGAGCGCCTTCTCCAGCCAGTGCCTGCAGAGCAGATTCTGCTCCAGCCAAGGAAGGACAGCAGAACTGGCCTTGGACCCCTCTGAACTCTTGCTCTCTCTAGTCAGGGTCTCCTTTCAGTCCTCCTTTCTTGTGTTGCTTCTTATGAGACTGGGCTCCTTTTTCCTGAGTGAGAAGCTGGCTCCAGAATAAACAGATTAGATGGGTCCAGGATCATCTCAGGAGCTACTCTATAGTTTTGCCTTCCCGAGAATTGTCCCAAGGCTTGGGTGCCCTGCAATGCTGAGCACCTTTACCAGCATCACACTGCCTCTGAAATTCAGCCTGTTGACAGGCACACAAACCCCAGGAACTCTGCTGCTACCATAAATGCTCCAAGCCATAGGCAGAGTTTTCTGTGGGACAGAGTGAAGAATCAGAGCTCAAAAGTGTGTATGTGGCTCAAAAGAGCCACATACTCAGTGCACAAGGTCAGATATAAGGCTGTGCTCAACCCCTAGTGTGACTCATATAGGACTTGATGTCCTCCAGGCCCAGACTAGCAGTATCCCAGGAAGGTGTGTCCCACCTCTCATAGCCCATTCCCTGCTCCAGGCATTACCTGCCAACCCTCAGCAATGAGCAGCCTTCTGGCACAGTCCCCGTTCCCAGTGTTACCCAGCACAAAAACATCGACTTGATGTGAAGGAGAGTGAGGCAATGGGAAGTCCTAGGAACAAGATAGGGCAGGCTTAACTGTACACTGGAGCAATGCCACTGTCTAACCTGACAACAGAATGACCGTGGTTGTGCTTTGAGACTATCTTCTTCTTGCTGCCAGCAGCTGGAGGCATTCAAGATCTGTAAGACTCCCTCACCATCCCACAGCTGGCTGAGCAAGAAAGAGAGGTCAGTCTGATGGACAGCCATTTTTGGTTCTGCATGAGCAGCATGGAGGGATTTGGTGCACTCTTGCCTTCCATGTCCTTGGCCATGGGCATGTCATTCATTGTAACCCACAGAGTTCCAGAGAGGAAATCAATTCATACATTTTATTTTCCCCTTCCTTCACCTGGGACACCCAAGGCCCCAAATGGCTTTTCTTTCACATCTGGCTTCATTTCCTTCCTTTTATTTTTCGTTGCTATTTTTTTTTATTCTTCCATCCCACCCTCTGTGGGCGTTTACACTGTAATTTCATATTTTGGTGCTTAAGTTTTCCCCTGGCCATTTCTATGGTCACAGACATCCTATGATCAGGATTCCATGGGCAACAACACAGTAAAATAGCACTCACATAGGCCTGTTCTGGGCACAAGAGGTGCTTTAAATGACCACCACCCTAGACCCCCACCTTACTTCTCTGACACCGACAGAGAAGCAGCTTTATTTCAGAGATAGACCCAGCCAGCTTAAGGTATTATTAGATTAAGTTACAGTGCTATTCATGAGAGTTTTCAATTTTAATTAAACTAATCTGTCTATAAAACCTCTTTATGGCCATAAACATGATTTGAGAGAGAAAAGGACTTTCAGACACATTTTTACAACATTTGTATGTGGTTTTGCAGACACCTATTTAACAGCAATGCTGGCACAACCAGTGAGGGAAAAGCATTCCTTGTGAAAAATGCAGCTTCCTGCAGTGTCTGTTAAAAATAGCATGACCACTTGCTCCAGTTGCATAGACTTCTAGGGGAGGCAGGGTTTCATATTCCTGTTAAGCTAAAGGTTAAACCCCCCCTGAAATTCTATATAATAAAAATACATTTTTTTCACAGGGAAAAAGATGGTGCACATAGCCAGAGCACCTGATTTCTGGCTCACGTAAATGATGACTAAATCAAATCAAATCAGATCAAATAGAGTTTCACAAGGCTATGAATCCCTGTCACAGGAAAATCCTGCTAGGGTCTCCTCCTCCCTCTCCCCTTTTGTATGTCATAGTTTTGGGGGGAACTGACAACCTTGTTGTCTTCTGCTGAAGAAGTGAGCTTGTTTGTAGCCATGTATTCCCCCAGGACCGTAGGGTGACCACAGACTGGCTGCATCTTCCAGGCCTCCCCTCTAATGCTCAGCTTTGCCCAGCCCTTGCAGAGCACTCCAACCCAGAGACACTTAGGACACATCCCAAAGCAAATCTACCTCACAGTGATATGCCTTTCTTCAGAGGTATCTTCCCTGATTCAAAGCGTCCTTCCCTGCTCAGACTGGCTATGCACTAGCTTTTCTCCTCCCCTCTGTCATGGGCAACTAACCCCCTGTCTTTTCTCATAATAATTGAGAGTTTTGCTACTATTGCGCCCCATGCAGCTCCCTGCCATGGTCCCTTGCAGGTGGTGTTTTTGCTGTTCCTTGTCCTGTCATGCTGCTGGCCCTGTGCCACACGCAGAGCATGCCTTACTCCTGCTTGATGTGACAGAGATAGCTTGCCAAGCTTTCAGGTTATATCTTTCCAATTGAAGTCATGATATCTCAGTCAGATTTGATCAGGGAATGAAGCACCTCCCTATCATATTTGGTGCCTGACTGGTCTCCAGCCCCCAGCGTCCTTGAACAGCAACCAAGGAGGACTAGCTGGCTTCAGGGCTTCCTGTGTGTCGGCCAAGAAGTGCATCTGACCATGGTAGGAGCATGGAGACCCCTGTCTGCTTTGTCAGCAGAAATTCATTTCTTTGATGTTTCCACATATTCTTGAAGGGTCTAAGTGGTCTGGGTTTGATTTATAATTTTCATCCCAAAGTGATTTCTAATCTTTTTCAAAGCTCTTTCAAATGAAAGCTGCAGCAAGACCATTCAGACATGATGCCTTTAACACTGTTCACTTTCAGTGCCTGCAGTAAATTGATCCTTAGCATCCTCATGTAGACATGAGCTGGCCACAGGTGCAATTCAGTCCCTATCTGTGAGGAACAGCAGCTTTTACTGCAAAGGAGCCAGTGCAGAATGGCTCAATCAAAACACACAGCCTCTGCCAGCAGTGAGGAATGAGGAAGGCCAAGTGTGCACAGGGCTGAGTGGGGCTAAAGATGAGGCAAGGACACTCGTCAGGGTTTCTCTGGGGCTCTGTGCTAAATCTCTGACACTGAGGATGGCAATGCCAGTGAGCCTCAAAAAATCAGGCTTCATGCATTCCTGGGGCTGGATAGCCTCTAGGGCAGTAGTTCCTGCCCTTGAGAGAAGTGAAAAGACTTGTTTTTCCCCATTGCAGGAGAAACAGAAGAGTCAGAGCCTGCTTCTCACTGAAGATAATCTCGCTGAAATCCAGTTTCGGACTTTCTCCTCCATATTCTCCACGGATTCTACAAAATTGCCCCTTCTGAGAAGAGCCAGCTGGGGTCAAGGTGCCAGGGGACAATAGGACTCCCAGGGGACTCAAGCTGTGCCTCAGCGTGGAGGAAAGACCAAACTCTAAACAAATACATCAAGCTAACCAGAAAGCCACCCCCTCTTGTCTGAAGCAGAGGAAAGACCAGGAATGACACTGAAAATTAAAATATCTCAGGGAAAATGACTTTTTCATCTAGGCAAAGGAGACTGGGCCTCTGAGGGGCCCAGGTGGCAGGCACACTGAACATTATGGAGAGGGACGTGAGGGGCAGGACTGCAGGGCTCTCTCTGGCTAGCCTTCGCAAAGCTGCTGCCTGGGTGATGCAGAGCCATGGGGCCCCCCTTTAGAGGGTGCCCAGGCTGGATTCAGAGCAGAGATGAGCCTTCACCAGCTACAGAAATGGCTTGGTCCCCAACCACTTTGTCTTTCCCACAAAAGTGGGCTTCTGCCTCGAGTCCTTGCCATCCTCCATCTGCATTGCCAAGGACATTACATTCCCAGACCACTTTCCACAGGAGCTGTCAGCATCCTATCCTGTTCTCACTCCTGCTTTGTTCTCCCTATTGCCAGCAACTCTATGAGAGTCTGATATCTGGTGGGACTGGAGAAAACATAGGGGTTTCTTAACGCCCTTCGAACTCCAGAGCCTCAACATGAACTTCTGCAAGCCATGCTCAGACATGCCCCTACATTGGTATAGAGGCAGAAGGTCTGCCTGTACCCTTAGGCTGGCTTACCTGCCTGAGCCAATGCATCCTAATTGCACTGCACTCCTCAAGGTACTGCCCAGGGGCAGAGGACAGGATGAGCCAGGGCTCCTCCTTTCACCAGCTGAAAGTTCCCCGAAGGCTGCAATTTACATGTATGTGAAAAGGTCACATTTTGGCCCACAGTTCCATGCACCCCTTGATAGGGTAACCTACCTGTTCAGGGTGGGAAATGTCAAAGCAGCTGCCTCTTTCACCCCTCTTCTCTCATTCTGATTATGTCACCTCTGCCTTGGAGGATACCTCATGGTAACCAAGTGCATGTGGTCCATATTGTCCATGACTTGTCTGCTATGGCTACTGGTGATGGCACTGTTTCTCTTTTGCTAGGTCTGAGTCAAGACATCAAAATGAATCAAGGATAATCCTGTGGGAAGGACGAGAGGAAGCCCTCCCTGAGACAGTCACAGTCACAGTCATATATAACATGAGTGGACAGAGATCCTTATAATCCTGAAGCCCTAACATAGCCAAAATACTTCAGTCTGGGAGGATGCTAAAGCTTGCAGAAAGTAGAGTCAATCTCTAACTCTGTTCCCAAACCCTCAACCAAGGTCTTGACTGCCCAGTCCCTGAATACTTCCACAGCTCCAAGCCAGCATCCCAGAAGTAGCAACCAATGTCAAGGCAGTTCTGCATGGAAATGCTGTAGGTCAGCACATCCTCTGTGTATGCAAGAGGCAGGGATGTTGGTTAAGGGTAGTAGTTCTCAAGTGCTCCAACCTAAACAAGCCAGGAGCTGTGGCTGACCTGCCAGAGGAGCATGCAATGGTGCCATGTGGGTGCTGTGGCACAGTTTCTGGGCCAGTAAATTAATCTTTCTCTGGAGGAGAGGCCTGGCTTTTGGGAAAGTACAGCCTGAAGAGCTGAGCCCTGAGTCTGAGGTACACAAATATCCCTACATACCTCCCTGAGAAAGGGAGATTAAAGCAGTTGTACATCTCCAGAGCAGTGTAAACATACCTTTGTGAAAATAGAAATCAAAATCCTTTTCTCATTTTCTGTCTCTAAAATTTGCCTGATTCCTAGAAATACTATGTGTTTCTGCAGCAGATTGTGTTACAATTAATATGAGGGATACTCCCAGACTAAACTTTGCAGGGAGCGCTCACAGATCCAAACCAGACCTGGATGGGAGCTTTACAAGAGGGTATCCTGATCTCACTAGTGGGTGCCTGGTTTGAGCCCAACACTGTGGATGAACTAGAACTGGTTAAAGGTGACGGTGCTATGGAGAAGTCCAACATGATCCTGGCTGCTGCCAGGGGCAAAAATAGTGGGATTTCACAGCTTGAAAGTCAGAATCTCAAAGGAGGAGTTCCCAGATAGCTAAAGCTCATCTTTTTTGGCATGACCAGGAGGGACAACTCATCCAAATGGGGATGGGTAGAACGCCCTGGGGCAGAAATCAATACCTGGCCACTTAGTGGCTAGGTTGTGGTCATTAATCAATCAGTATGTTAGCAGTCAGAAACTACAATGCATTTAAAGAAGAGTCATGGCACTGAGCAGAAACGAACCAGGCCCAGCCAGAGCAGGTCGTGGCTTTCCTTCTCCTCCGAAACGGCATGCTATCATGAATACCAGGAAGCTGCACCATACTGGGAATACCAGGGAGCTGAAGATGAATACCAGAGAGCCACAAATTACCAAGAGTACTAGGAAGTCACAGGCTATCAGGAGGCTCTGCACTGCTAGACCCACCTCAGCCGGATGGTTTGGTGGATATTTGGATATTATGGGCAAGGCACTCCAGGGACAATACAAATGCAGTTTGAGATGTCCACATGTAAGATTAAGAGTCTGACTCAGACATTGGCCTCCCCATCTCACAGAATGCCCATCACGACTTTAGTTTACAGAGGCAAGCCTGGTGTCCTGCTGCTTTGGTCCAAGTGGGCCACTTGACTTGCTCTCACGGGCACTGAGTTTGGTCCCCTCTTCCACAGATGCACAGGGCTGTAGGTTCTCAACTGCTGCTCAGCACCTGCCAGCATCACTCCATGAACTTCCCTCCTGAAAGTCAGCAGAGTCCATAAGAACCATTGAATCTCAAAGCAGAGGAGAGATGGTCTTCTAGCAAGGAGACCAGCCAGTACACAAACCTCCTTCTGCTCCACATCCCCATTACTTCAAGGCTGAAGTGGGCTGGTCAGTGGCTAACTGCTATCTGGCACAGCTTTGAGGACAGGTCTGGGGCAGCCATGTCTGCCTGAAGCTTTGTCTGGGGAGGAAGCCTCTGTGGCAGCCAGCCCAGTTCTCCTAAAGCAATGCTGCTTTGAAGACCATGTGCATGGCCTGTTTGGCCCATGTCACACTGGGAACATGGTGCTTGACCCTAGTGTACCCCATTCATCTTGCCACCAGTCCTGCTAGGCTTGTTGGAGCAGTCACAATGAATGAGAGAGCGAGCTGCCAGGAGCTCGCTGCCTGGATATCACTCACCTTCGCTGGAATGAGCAGGTGGCTGAAGTAGGGCTCCCTTGCTCCCTCTGGGCCACAGTGGCACAGAGGTTTACTCAGTACACTGTACAGAACAGAATGTATTGTCTAATTATATCAGCTCCCCAGCCCACAAAGAGGAGCTTGGAGCCGGGGTGCCCTATTTATATGGCACTTCTCTCTGATCCCTGACAGCCTCAGCAGCAGTGCTTGCACCAGCCTGTGCCTCACCCAAATACTGCAACACCTGGCACCGTTCATGCTCACTGGCCTCAAGAAGGGAGCAGTTGCTTCCCATCACTTGCACCTCTGCATTTTGGAGGCTCATTGGGCACAACCCACTCTCCAGGACTGGACTAGTTTTGGGGAAGATAATTGCATAGTCAGCATCCCATGGTCCAGCTGTCTCACTCTGTCCCAGTGTGTGGCCCCTGTACTGACTAATATGGGCTTCACACATTGCCAGGAGGGGTAGGAATGATTTCAGGTCAAAACAGAGGTCTGATGGTCAACTGGGACACTGTGTGGGGAGAGGCCAGTACCCAGGGTTTGTCTGTGGCAATCTTGCAGTGCAAATGCTCAAGAGAGACAGAGCTCAAGGCTAGGGAAGATGTGTCCTCACTGCACAGCATTACACACATGCTGATACCAGGAGCCATGTGTTTGTAATAAATGACTCCATACAGCTCCAAATGGGTGGCACAAACACACATTAAAGGTAGGGCCTGACTGAAATTGTCCTCACATACTCCTAGTCGGTGCTCCACAGAGCTAGATTGAGGCCACCCCTTTCCTGCCTGGGGCTCACTTTTCCTCTCAGCTCAGACCCTGCTTCAGGGGTACTCACTGCTGCAGACCCAGCTAAGCCAGGACAGAACATAGTGCGATGGTCCATGCCAGCAGCTTTTGGGAGACTGACTGTGACCAGCTTTCTGCCTCACAGCAGTCAGAGAGTTTTTCTGTAGGGAACAGTCAGGAGGCAACTGTGCTGTCTCAGAAAGACCGGACAAGAGTGCCAGCACCTGGGCAAGGGCTGGCACCCTTCTTCTCACACCAAGAGCACAGGCAAGTGAAGTAAATACCTCCTTTTTCTTCACCAGAGGAGAAACTAAATGAAAATGCTGACTCCTGGGGTTATTCTCCCTTTCTGAGGGTGCCAGGCAAGAGGACTGGGCATGAACCAAAGGTGCTCAGGGCTGGCACTTTAGCTGTGCATAGAGAGGAGGAGGGTCCCAGTAGTTTGGTGGATCCCATCCAAAGTACTCTGGGTTCACCTCTCAAGAACTTCACTGTGCTCTGGAGGCCCCCAACACAGGGCATTCTCTTTTCACAACAGACTGAATACTCCAGATGGTCAGCAACCTTCCTAAATTGTGCTGAAGCTCTTGCCCCTCTGTGTATGCCAGAAGGATGCTTGGAGATGCCTCCTTTGACCTTTCCAGGAACTGGCCTCAGGGGGCTCTCTTCACCCCCTGCATGGCACTGTGCACTCCACCTCAGTCATGGCTTTGGGAAACTCCTCTGCTAGGTGAGTGGATGCACATGTGGTGCCATGGGGCAGCCCAGTGTTGCTTTCAAGAGGGGCAGACAGGAAAAGGCCCCCTGCCCAGCCTCATCCCAAGTGGTGGTGAGGGGCAGCCAAGGAGCCAGGAAATGGCTCAGGGTCTGCCTGGTGCTTGCCAGCAGTTTGACAGAGGGGTTGTGGGCTGAGAGTGGTTGAGGAAGCACTCCTCACCTGACGTTATTTTGGTTGCTAGGTGATTAAATCATCCATCTGCTTATGACAGCACAAGAGAGCAATGAGTCAGTCCTGTTCATACAAGACAACAAAGGGTTTTTCAATTCTGATCCATCTCCAGCCCATCACTGGGCCCTGTCCCGTCAGCAGGATGCTTGCATAGGCAACCAGCTGCCAAGGGTCTGCAGGGAGAGCAGGACTCCTGCCACAGCACCCCAGAAGCAGCATAGCATACTCTTGGAGAGGCCCTTCTGGAGGAAGTATGGCATCCTGCAGGTAGCAGCCTGTGGCTACAGAGTTGCAGGGATCCTGAAATGTGTTTCTGATGAACAGGACTCCACAGTATGCTGGAGAGCAAAGCTGGATGGCAGCAGGAGGTTTTGCTTTATTTGTCATTGCATTGAGAGAGCAGACTAGCACCACTTAAAGCAAAGAAAGATTTGCTGTTAGCTCCATGGACCAGCGTAACACCTGCTGATATCCCCAGCACCTAAGCACCTTCCCCGCTTCTTCAGGCTTAGCCACACCAGCCTCAGAGATGTTGCTAATGTTACCACAAGTGGAGGGGCTATAACCATGCGTTTCAAGAGCACAGCCCAGTGAAAGCCAGTTGCCCTGGAGGAGCAATGCATAAAGGCACCAGTTTTGGAAATAATAGTGTTTTCAAAAGTGCTCAGTCTTTTGGAGGAGAAAAGTGGGAAGGAAGAGAAAGAAAGAAGAGTGTGTGTGCGTGCGTGCACGCGCACGTGTGTGTGCTGTGTGTGCATGCATGTGTGTGAGAAAGAGAGAGACAACATCCCCTTCTTCCCWCCAAGAAGAAATCGTCTCAGTTTCTCAGATTCAAGGGAGTGTTGAGACATGGAGAAATTAAAGTAGTGCCCACAGAATATTTTCTGAAAGTCCAGTTTTCATTACTAAGGCTCTAAACCACAGGCTGCCACACTAAATCCCTCTGATGTTAACCAGCACATGCTGAGCCAGGGAATCAGCTGCTAGGTGAGGGTCAGAGGCTGCCCCAGACCCTCTCAGTCCTTACTGCCTCAGACAGCCCACTTGATTTAAAGCCCACAAGGGTTATTAGAAAGACTCCTGTAAAATGCACTGGCCTTTGCAGGAGTTTCAACGTCAAAAAGAGCTTTGCAGGAAGGATAGAGCTAGGATGCCACTTTGGGCTCCAAACCCTCTACCCAGTGAAGCACTAAAGGAGAAGCTCGGAGGTAGAATAAACAGGATAAGGGGAGTGGTCACAGCAGAGATAACGCTAACCTGGCTTGAGGAGGGGCCAACCACAGCAGAGCACTTTAGAGCTAGATGATACCAGACTCGCTCACCTCCTCCCCCTGGCAGTGCGCAGTACAAAACACCTGACTGCCATGCCCTGTACATCCAGTGCACAGGGAGGCTCAGCCACAACACAAAGGCAACCACAGCAGTAACATACCACTCAGCATCCCAGCCCTGGACTGCTCTGAACTGTAACACTGGCCTTCCCGTTGCTCTCCAAAGTGTAGCCTGTCCTCCTTCATCCCCTGGCAGCTATTAGGACTTCTTAGTGCAAAAAGAGACTCATTAATGAAGTGGAAAAGGAGAAGGAGGAGCAAGTTGAATGGTCTGTCCTAGGGGACAATACAACAAGGAGGAGGAGAAGAGAATTCAGCACTTGATCTCAGGATATGCAACCGCCCGAGGGAGAGGAACAACCGTCATGAAAATAATTGGAGGATGAAAGGATGATGGGGCCAGCTGGCTGGGCAGCTTGCATAGGAAGGCTGGGAGCAAAGGTGCAAGCCAAGGAGATGAGAGCAGGAAGAGGGTGGGAAGAAATGTAGCCTACAGAGATGACAGCCACAAAAGGTAGAATGAAGAGGTGGAGGGTGGACAAACTGCACATCCCTGTCTCCAGTAACTGCAGGTTTTGGAGCAGCCTTCTCCCCAGAGCCATACAGCTGCCATTAGTGCCCCATCCACAGAAACCTGACTTAAATGCAGCTTACTGAGCCAGGGAAGGCAACAGGAAGCCTGCAGAGCTCGAGGCAGGAGGGGAGGGCTCCCACAGGCATCTTCTCCCAGAAGACATCCAACACATCCAATGCAACACAACACAACGCAGCCTTTCCCAGGGCTACCAACTCCATCTACACTCCTTGCTCTTGCCCTTGGGCCTCTCCACCTACACACGGCACTGTTGGCTTCGCTCACTCCCAGTGAGTGTGCAGCATGAACACATGTTCACAAACAGAAGCACCCAGCTGAGAGAGAAAGACAGGTTGGGCTATGTGGGAAGGACATTTTTCATCACGTTGGTTCCCAGTTTCCAGTCTGCATCCACAAGGGCCCAGTTGCTGTGTTTGTTAGCAGCACTGCAGGACAGGCAGAATTGAGCAGGCCCAGTGCTCAGCAGCTGCTGGCCATGAGCCACTGGCTGCAAGGCCCTGGCCAGCTTGCCTGATGGGCAGACGGTATGGAGGCTCGAGGAGCAGAGGGCTGGCTGTGTCACACATGGGCAGTGCCAGAGGCTGCCAGAGACAGACAGCAAGGGGAGGAGAAGGTTTCCCTTCCATATCTTAGCTTCAAGCAGCAGGAGTGATCAGGATCCCAAGGATGGAGGATTTCATGGTCAGCAGCTCCATAAAAATAGCCGGTGCTGCAGCTCCAAAGCCTTACCTCTCCCCTTTCATCCTTTGTGTCCCAGATGGGCATTGTTTCCAAGCCTCGGGGAGCCATAATTTGCAGCAGCCTCCCATTCCCAGGGCAAGCCTTTGCTGGGGAAAGACCTCATGTCACCCAGCCCATGCAAGGAAACTGTCTCCCCATGGCTCAAACCCCATATCCTCAGGGCAGCTGCAGCCCCTCCTACTCCCTGTGCTGGAGCACAACACAAGCCTGCTTGTGACTCCCAACAGGCTGAAGGAAGGTGCTGTTCTCTCATGTTACAGCAACAGGAAAAGGTATTGGCCACTGTGCTGTGGCAGATCTGTTTGTCTGCCCACCTTAAATCTCAAAGGCATCCAGAATGCTGTCCAAAAAGCCTGATCCCAAACTTAGATCTGACAGGGAAAAGGTTTTCCCACCCCATAGACTTTTACCAACAGCAATTTGGGGCTGGACAGAGAATTATGAAAACACTTGTGAACTGACAGGCCGAAAAATCCTTTGTGCTTCAGCCAGCGGAAATACTTTCTTGTGACATTGCTAAAATGATTGACTTCTACCTCTTCCAAAACCAAAAGAAACATCTGAGAGAAAAGGAGGGTATTTTATTTGGAAAATAAAGTCATCAGAAAGAACCTTTTCCCTTAAACAGCTTCCATTCAACCCCAATATGAAGCCTGACACATCAGATGGGGAGGCCCTAGCTGCACCTTGGCAGAACAGTCCTAGAAATGGGGGATCAGGGAGCCAGGGGTTGTACTCAGTCAGTCTTGGTACTCCCCAAGGTCTTGTTAGGAGCCACCAAGACTAATCATCACTCCTGCCCTTTTGATCCACAAGGCCAAACCCTGCCACGTAGCAGCTTGCCTTACTTGCTTGGGGTCCAAGGCTCAGCCAACTGCTCCCCACGGGGTATGGGGCAGGGAGTACATCTGCCTGACATGTCCATCTCAATGACTTGGTCATGCTCACAAAAGCCAGTTGCAACAAAAGAAGGAATTGAACTCAACCTGTCAAACAAGTGCTTGATCACACTGGACCAGTCATCTCTTCACTGCCTCTCCACCATGGGAAAGATTAATCGGATGAAAGAAACAGTGAGGGAATGTCAATTCCATTCCTGCATTGAAGAAACTGTGCCATTAAAATCCTCTATCCTGTGACACACACTGAGCCTATTTCAGTAATAGTTTGGCAGGGGAATAATATTACTGAGCCTATAAATATCTTGTGGGGTACTGCTCTGCTGATAGAGCAGCAGGGTCTAGCCTTTGCCTATCATCATAAGTGCTTAACGTGGGTATGAAGAAGCCATTGACTTTGTGCAGCAATCACCTGAGCCATTGGCTACCCTACTCTGCCTCAAAAAGTGAAGGACAAGGTACAGCATTACTGTCTCAGGCATAGCTGGGAACATCCCACATGCAGTCACAGAGGAAAGTTAAAGGATGGAAGAGAGCTGTGGTCAATGAGAAGAGGGCAAGAGCTGATGACATGGGATGTGCAATGCAGAGAGACACAGGAGGCTATAGATCTGTGCTGAGATGGAGGATGGAGGTAAGAAGATGCTGGAAAGCATCAGCACCCAGAGGATGTTTCCAAAGCAAACAACTAGGCTCCCTACCTCTGAAGCCAAGGACTTTGGTTACCCAAACCAGTCTGACAAACACATTCAATCCTTCCACATCCACCGCTCAGGCCACAGAGCAAGGGACTTCTTACATGAGAGGAGGTACTAGCTAAGGCTCCTCAGGGCACAAGCAGATTTCCTGAAGTATTCTGGGGACATTTGCTGCACATTATTCCCAGCATATATAGTGCAGAAGGAAGCTGCTCTCTGCAAAGCCCCCAGTATCATCTGAGCCAGCCTGTGCACCAAATGTGACAAATCAACAATGAACCTCCAGTGCCTGCTCCTGTAGCAAAGTCCTGAGATGACATAGCTTGAGAATTTGCCCTGTCATGTCCCAGTGGGACCATGAACAGAGGGGAACAAGTCAGGAGAGGGGCCAGGCACTCTAGCTATTTGAGCTGACCACCATCGCAGAGCTATGCAGAGTAAAGGGAATGACTGGAGCCAGCAGTGCTGTCAGGCATTTGTCATCTTGCAAAGGAAATTGTGTGGGTGGCCCCTGTCCTGCCAAGACACATTGAGACAAATGGCTGAGTGATTTGGATATTAAATACTTGAATGTAAGGAGACTTTCATGACACTCAGCATGGGTCTCATACTACTCATTCTAAGGGCAGAGTTAAGTCAGTACTAAGTAGTTTTAATACTCCTCACTTTTACATATTTTATGTATACAGAGAGAAGGGGCTGCTAGCTACCTTCATTGCTCACAGGCCAGATCACTGCCCACCTGCAAGAGTGTCAAGACTGTTCTTCAAAGCTCTCTCAGAAAGCTCTCCCAAATCCTCAGTGCCCTTGTTTATAGGCATCAAGGGAGAAAAAAAAGGTCATCAAACCAAAAGGCCTGAGGGAATGTGGTTCCTCAATGTGAGGACTGACCAAGAGATGTGCCAAAGGGACCATATACCCCAGAGAATGCAAAAGCCAGACTTGTGAGAGACATGTAAATGAGCTAGCAGACAGCAGAGCATAGATTTGTGGCTACTTGTCACACAGCACCTCTGCCCCAGAGGACATAAAGCTTTAGGAATCCCTGAGACACAGAGATGACTGTGACAGCTCTGGAAGTTGTAATGTGCTTCCTCTGAGTAGCTGGAAAGCTTTGCAAAGGGCTGTAACAGGCCAGGCTTCATTCAGGGAAACTCTCAAAAAAGGGAAATTTCCTGACAGCCCATGGTCCAAACCCACCAGACACCCTTTAGTGCAGAGGAAAGCTGATATCCACGGGACCTTGCCTGAGCTCGCAGAGCTGGTACATTAGAGTTTGGCCTTATGAGAACCTTCCCTGTGCAATGCCTTGGCAACCAAGGAAGAGTTTGGTATTCACTTTCTTTTGGACACATAAAACCATAAAGTAAGGTCACAAAAGGAGTCTGCTGGAAACTCTTGCATGGTTCTTATAGCCAGAGAGTGTCCACAGTGGAACCCATATAACTTCCCAAATGAGACATGGAGAGCAGTTACAAAGTGTGAAATGCAGATATGTCCTGAAAAACGTATCACTCGTCTGCAACAGCCAGTGGGACCCACAGATCAATTGCTCAAACTGAAAGTCATTCCCAGAGCCAACTCAGTGCAGTTTCAACAAAGCTTTGCTGTGACATAACCCTCCTTCAGCAACACACAGTACCTTGAACAACTGCTTGTGCTGAAGGCTTCTGCAGAATCCTCCACACTCCTAATCCTATGCAGTGGTTTATAGAGTAGCTAAATCTTCACTTTAATTAGTTCCTAAACCTAAAGACGCACCCCAAAATTACGAATCATCAAGCAGACGCTCTGCTCTGAATAACTCCCTAAGATCATCCCAGCTTTCTCCAGCAATAGTCTGCAGTCTGCCTGCAACACCTTTGTTTCCAGTGAGCAAAGATTAGAGTCATCTCATCAAAAATAGCCTCTCTACAGGAAAGGTGACATCTCAACCAGGCCAATGGTAGTTCAGCATCAGATATTTAGGAGGCCAAAAAAGCTGCCCAGGGCTACAGAGCCTGAGCAAAGGGCAATCCGTTGCCTCCAGCCTCAGGCACGACTGGGCAAAGTACTCCTGCCAGCTGTGGCTTCAGCCATGGTTGTTATGGGTCCCATTTGGAAGATAATTAGAAGAAGATGTGGAGCTCAAAGCTCAAAATTAGCATCTTGAATCACTCCAAAGAGCAAACAGAAAGTCAGTACAGCTTCTAGAAAGCAGACGCTATCTTGCCTGTCCCCGGTGCTGTTACGCTCAAGCTGATGACATTGGCTTTGGCCATGGGTAGTAAAATCAGAAACGCACATAGCTCCAGACTCATGCTGAGCAGAAAGGTTCCTCCCAGGGACACTCTCACAGGCTTCTGCCTGCTTCTGTGGATGGTAAAGGGAAGTTGTGGGCACCAAGGAAAGCAGCCTGTCATCTGGATCCAGTACTATTCATCTCTGATGACAGCAGTATCAAACCAGTGCTTGGGAGAAGCTCAATTGTGGACAGATTAGAGGGGACACAGTGTGTTCATTCTTATCCATGCTGCACTGCTATTACCAAGAATGAAAATAAAATCTCATTTTTCATGCAAAGATGCACAATGGTTAACATGAGAAAAACTTGCCTGGGAAGCATGCAGGTATCAAACCAATTTCAGAACAGGTCCACAATTACTACTGATGTTTATGTGATTCATATTCTTTCCAGCTTGCCAGATGTTTATTATCTGAAGGTGAATTTCTGCCCAGCGCCAATGGACTGGTGCAAGACCATGAGGAGGTGCAAAAGTCTCCTGATGCAGAGTGGTACGTTTCTCTTGAATTTCTCTATTCTTTTGCCACTTAAAAAGCTGTGCTTCAGATTGTATTGGTACATCAAGTACACAAAGAGGAGTGAGGGAGCAGTGCTTCTGTGGAGGTCAGAACTGGGCTCACGTACACCAGCTGCTGAGCCCAGGTTTGGAAAAATACCATGTTTCTGTCAGTGTACGAAACAGACCCAGGTCTCAGAAGCAGGAGTGGCTGCTCAGATCAGGTATTAGTTTCCTGCAGAAAGTCTATGTGTTGGCTCTGCTTTCTGCTTCATCAGAAGAGAAGCAATTTGGGGTGGATTCACAAGCCTCCAAGAGTCCATTTTGCAGGCTGCAAGATGCCTAGGTCCTGATGGCATTCCCTGATGGCTGCCAGCCCCTGCTCACCACAACGGACACTTTTGCACATGGTGAGGGATGTACTAGCCACACACCAGGATAGTGGCATGTCACTGGAAGAGTCAGTAAGGCTCAGCTCCTTGAAGGCATTTGGGTGCCAAACTTCAGTAGAAATCATGATAACAAGGCCTCCTCCTGCTCCTGCCTGGGCCTCATCCTGGGGTTTCCTAACTGCATCATGATGAAGGCCTATAGGAGAAAGAGTCCCATGGATTTTCTCTCCGAAGTAGGTATGTATGCTGGGGGGAGCCTTGTCTGTCCCAAAATACAGATAATGATAATGTAACAACCTTGCCACTGCTTCAGGGCTGGTCCACACCATTGCTCTAACTGGAAGGGATATAGGGAGCCTGTCCGTTGACCACACCCATGCAGGAATGGACAGTGTTGCTCACTAGCAGTTGGCTTCCCTGAAGCTCCTTGGTGTCTGTTTTAGCTAGCATGGGTGGCAGAGGTTCAAAGCAGAAGGACCTTTACTCACACAGGTAAAACCTACCAAGCAGCTGAGGGTTAGGTTCAGGTTGGCCACCCTGTGTTGGCAGGGCACTGAAGTGTGTGAGCCATGGTGGGCGGAGGGGTTTGCTAGAGGGTACTATCCACTAGCCCTCAGAGGAGGCAGTTGTCCGTTCCCCATCCCAGCCCCAGGAAAAGCAGAGGGAGACAGTCAGGCCCAAGGGAGAAAGGGAAGGGAGAGCTGAGGTCTGCCTCGCTTCTCCAGAAATACACAGCCAAACACAGATCTCTGGGCTGAGCTGCACACCAACAAACACTTGGCAAGATGAGGGGACAGAAACTCAGCCACTAGTCCTTTTCCTCAGATGTTCCAGGAGCCAGCCCCATCAGCATGGGAACAGGAGTTCCCTTCATACACCAAAGTCCCTGCCTACACCTCCTATCCAGCCCTCTGAGGAATGAGGCAGCCCTCGCAAACAGATGCTTACACATTCAGGCTCCATGCACCTTCCCTGCTTTCCCGACATGTGCCTGCTCTCTCCATGATGCTTGTGTGTTCCCCAGCACACATCAACAGCCCCCAATGCATCCAGACACAAACAGACATATACACCCTGCAGAGCCATCACCCCTCCGTACACACACTGACACACATCACCTACCAATGCACATGCCTCCATATGCTACACAAAACCAGACACATGCACACACATGCACCAACTTGTGTGCACACGCACACAAATTTTCTGCCTGGGGTTTCTCCAACACACAGGCTCAATGCGGCTTGCATGCCCACAGAAACAGAGACATGCTCAGCTGTACATCTCACACACATTCAGGCTTGTTGTGGATCTCACATCCATGCACAAACACACATGCTGGCTCTGCAGTGGATTTCACATGCACGCACCCATACACGCATAAATGCTCAGCATGGGGGTTTTCTCTCTCTCTCTCTCTCTCTCTCTTACACACACACACACACACACACACACACACAGGCGCAATGTGGCTCTCAGGAACACAACAACGGGGACATGCTTTGCTGTCGCTCTCACACACACCCCTGCAGAGCCATGGAGCTTGGCTCACTGATGTGCTACACCCAGCACCCCCTGGAGCTCCTGGCCTCCCACTTGCCCTGTGCTCACCCTCTGCAAGAGTGGGTAGTGGATCACACACACACACACACACACACATATCAGTCACTCTGCAGCCACTTAACTCCTTGTTGCCTGAACCCAGCAGCATCCAGCCTGGTCTCAGCGTCATTCAGCCTAGTCTCGCATCATCCAGCCCTGCTCCACACCAGCCAGTCTGGCCCCAGCACCATCCAGCCCTGTGCCTTGCACGGTCCACCCCAGCCTTTGATCAGCCCAGCTCGGCCCAGCCTGGCCCCACATGGCACCGTCAGGCTCCACAGCTTGCTTCTTTGGGCCAGCCCATGGACCCGCACCCTCGGGCCAGCCCTAGTACCCTCGGGCTCCGCACCTTGCCCTGTCTGGCCGGCCCTGGCCCCCGGCCCCGCATCCCGCGGCCCCCGTTGCGTCCGGGGTCCCGCAGCCCGCCCCGTCGGGTCAGCCCGGCTCTGGGGGAGCGTGGCCAGCCCGGGGTGGTGGCACCGCGGGAGTGGGACCGGACCCGCCGCAGCCCCGCGGCGCCCGTCCCCCGCGGCTGCAGGGACTCGCCGCCGCCGCCTCGCACTCGCCAGCCGCCGGGCCGCCCGCTCACCTCGATCCGCGGCGGCAGGACGCGGCGCCTGGGCCAGAGCGGTCCCGCGGTGGGGCAGCGGCTGCTCCTAGGAGTGCCCCG
>NW_028186039.1:166974-310079 GCF_003343005.1 Rhea americana | reverse complement strand
GGCCCGGCCCCAGCCCCGGCCCCGGCCGCTGGCCGGCCGGCGCTGCCCCCTTGCCCGCGGCGCGGTCTGGCAGCCTCGCCCCTATGCGGAGGCTCCAGCAGCACCGAGGCGATGCCCATTCATTCAGCTTGTCCCCCGCAGCCCTCCCCTTCCGCCCCGCACTCCCAGCCTCCTGGATGGAGGTGGCTAGTGATGCTGCAGCGGTACCCAGAGCCCCCGGAGAGTACAGTGCGGAGAGGAGGGAGGGAGAGGAGGAGGAAGGAGAGCAGAAGGAGGGAAGAGGAAAGAGAGAGAGCGAGAGCGAGCGAGCGAGCGAGCGAGCGAGAGAGAGAGAGAGAGAGAGAGAGAGAGATGGCTGCTCCCAAAACCAGAGCTGGATCTTGAGAAGACTCTGGGATTTCCACAAGAAAATTAGGGCAGGGAGCAGAGCTGGCCCAGCTCGGTTCCCACTAGTCAACTGAGAACAGCACCCCAGCACAGCACGAAGGGCTGCTGGCAGTGAATGTGGCAAGTGCAAGGAAAAGGGGAAGGGGAATACAGGTGATGGACAAGGCCTGTGCAAGGCTAGACCTGTATCAGGGCTTCCTTGCAGAACTGAAATGTCCTCCCCTTAGACAGGGCTGACATTGCTTGGGAGTGACCAGGCACCTCAGCCAGGAGTGTGTCTTAAAGACATGTAAAGCTCAGAAGCAATGTTTTGCCCATGCAAGGATGCTTGGTCTTGCATCTGCCCTTGCAGACTCCCAGCTTTGCCATCTACTATCAGGGTTTCTCCACCCTGGTGCAGAGCCAGGAGCCTCTCATTTCACTGGGGTCTGCAACTCTGGAGTCCCAGACCAAAGTCCTGCATACTACATCAAAGTTTCTCAATCTTTTCTAATCTGTGGCCTGCTTAACCCTCTGGAAAATAATCCACTGACCATCTGCCACAGTGGTTTTCATTTACAACCTTACACAAATTAGGCTCAACTGCTCACTTCTTTCTCCTCTTTCACCCACGGCTTTCATCACTCCTTTGTGTATGTATGTGTCTTTCTAGGCATGAGCTTGCCATGAGGCTGAGAGTGACCTTGTCATGCTTAGCAGGTGGCAGTGGTCTGCAGGCAAGAGCCCCTTCTCCCTGCACTTTCTCTGGTCTTCTTTGCAGATGTGTTTTACCCCTAACAAAGTGGAACACATTCCCCCCCCCCCCGATCAGCCTGCCTGTCCCTGATGCAGTCGTGTCCTCTGGGGATTGTAGTGAGACCTGTTTGGGAGAACGACACCCCAAGCCTGTGTAGTCCCTTTGAGATGTATGCTTATATGTTCATGCCCATCACATTAAACTCTCCTTGCTGTGCCAGAGCAACTCCTTCCCTGAATGGCTGGGCTGTGACATTGCTGCTTGTATGTGATGCATGCGGGAAGGAAACATTCTACTGGGTTTTTTTATACTGAAAGTAACCTTCAGGAAAGGCATGGTTCCCACAGGCTTCAAGGATGGAAGCAGCATCTCTCCTTAGCCAAGAATCTGTGGAACAGACATGTTCTTCTGACTAAACCAAGACTGATGCCAATGCCCTGATTCATGTGGATCCCTTTGATCACACAATCATTTGGCCTACAGTGCATAGGATCTTTTTGAGTTGTAGAAGAAATGAGATCCTGAATACACTGAGAAGCTGAGTCTGAGGCAGAATAAGCGTAATTTGTCTTGAGCTAAAGTGAGGGACTTAGGGGAAGACATCTTGCACCACTTTCCTCTGACATGGAGAATTCATATCCTGGCCTTGGGCAACTCACTTTTCATGCTTTTGGTGGTGACTGATAACACAGGAGTGCTGGCTATTTGGAAAGCTTGAGATGGGCTGCTCCATATGACACAGAGCAGTTCAGAGAGACAAGTAGTGGTCATGTTTGAAAACTAACACCTTAACCACTGTACATCTCAATTTCCCTACTCAGAAGCTTTGGAGTCAGGCCTGAAGGATGATGCAAGATGCTGTGAGCAGTTATCATGGTTATTTTCTCATCACTTCACCCTAATGTTTTTGCAATTGGCTTTCTGGGGAAAAGGCTCCATTCTCTAAGTAAAATGGAAATATACAGATTTTTTTCCTTCCTGTAGCAAATTCAGCAAAAGTGCAGCTGTCTTCACAGACTTGAATACAGAACTGACCATTCAGTACAGTCCTAAGGGGAAAAGACCAAGCAGAAATGAACAAGACCCACAGTGCTCTGTACACCCTCTAACGACTTTTCCAATCCAGACAATTTCTTCCTCCAAGCTTCAGGAGTGCCTCACTCCTTTTGCCATTCTTGCAGGCATGAAAACTACCTATGTGTTTTCAAAATACCTCTTCAAATGCCTAGTAGTTCAAAATGACTTTTAGACTAAAATTTGGTATGTTATTTGTCAGTAATGGGGACTGGAGCCCAGAAGCATGGGGACCAAAAAGAGCAGAAGTCAAGGCTTTCATCGAAAAGCACCATGCTGCTGCAAAAACAAAATACTTTTTGTCTCCTTCAGAGACAAGAAGGCTCCCAAATACCAGAAGTGGGACTGGTCAATCTTGATCCTTTTGGCTATGTGGAGGCAATGCCTTTTCCATCATCCTTCCCTTTCTACAACCATCCTGAGCCTCAGGTCTGCCCCAGCTGGCCAAGAGGAAAAGAAGATAAAGACATGAGTAATACTATATACTTTTTTTTCCTGCTATTACCATGAGTGTATGTGTGGTCCTCAAAGAAAGGCACTTGGTGTCCTAGAAGTTTACAGCCTGATGCAGTGCAGGGTAACAGACAGTAGCCATGGCAGGATGGAATGCTCCCTTGTTGCAATTTTAGATAATGACCCAGCAAAGTCCATGTGGAGGAAAGGGATGATAGGATAAGGAGGGAAATGAGGAATGAAGGGCAATTAAGTAGAGAGAAGAAAGTTTGTTTGAAAAACAGTGCCAATCCTGGATTCCTGTGTATACAGGAGCCAAGGTGGGACTTAGACAGTGACAGGAAAGCCACGGCAGACAGGCCTTTTCACATGAAGACTAATGTCTTGTAACTCACATAATAATGAGCATGGAGAGGGGCATAGGAAGGGGTGACATGTTCAAGGCAATGGGAAGTAGTCTTTAGAGGAACCAGTCTGATGAACAACATTAGTAAGACTGCTGTTGTCAGACCAAGAAAGGAATGTGGCAGTAATCAAATTGCAATGTGCTAGAGCCAGACAAGTATTTTAGCTGGAGGAATTAATAGGAAAGGCTTTATTTGAAAGCATTATATAGAGAGAACGTGTGGGACTCAGATGTAGCTGGAATAGGAAGACGTATGGGGGAGCTGAGCTCAGCGCAGTGTGGAGTAGTACACAGAATGGAGGTCTTGTCTACTTAGGAGAGATGGGGGAAGGCATCAGTGAGAGACAATGAACTCTGTTTTCACTATGCTAAGTTTGGGCTGATGGGTGAGACTTCTACCAGAAAGCATCAGCCAGGCTGTCTGATTTTTGTTTGGAAAGGAAGAGGCATGTCTGGCACAGCACAGTAGACCTGAGGGTCAACACGGAGATTGTGTATGTGTTAGTGTGTCATGGAGATTACCCAGAGATAATGGTTGAAGGACAACAGAGAGGGCTGAATGACAGGATGCTGTGAGTATTTTGCAGAAGAGGAAGGCAGGCATGAGGAAGAGGCAGGGATGCAGAAATGAGAAAGGCAGGTAGAAACCCAGGAAAGGACACCAGAGAATCTCAGGAGGACCAGCTTTTTAAACCAGTATGACTGAATGTGTGGAGACCAGGGGAAAGATCAAGGATGAGGCTGGAGCATAGCTCCAATCATCATAAGAAATCTGAACACAGGAGTCTGCTGAGCAAGTGAGACAGAAGGCAGAGCAGAGACAGGGTGAGCATTAAAGTGAAGGGGGATAAGGCCTGAGAAAGAAGGTGTACCAGTCTGAGGAGATTTCTTAGGACTTTGACATGTTTGCACTGTGAGCATGACAGGCCATAGCACAGCAAGAAGTTAAGGAGAAAGCAGAGTAAAGAACAGAGAGGGAGTGTGTATGGGAGCTCTCCTCACAGGAAGGGACAGGATCCTCAGGAGGAACAGAGAGATTCAGGAAGAGTCCCACCAAGGACCACAGGAGATGCACCTTCACAGAGCAGCAAAGGAGGAGGAGGTATATCACGTCACTATCACTTAAGTCCCTTATGGAAAATAGTGGCAAGCTGCTGTGTGGGAGAAGCATAAGGAGCAAGATACAGACAGCAACAATGCAGCAGCAGTCAATTCACTAAAAGAAGCAGAGTCATGCAGTGGAGGAGAAGGCAGAACCAAAGACAAAGGGAAGTGATTTAGAGTAAGGGAGTCAGCTTACTTTTGAGATTTACAGTACAGCACTGTGTGAGCAATGGGTGCTTGCACTTTTTGCGATAATAGTGTGTGTGAAAATAAAGGCCATTCCAGTCACATCAAAGTCCTTCTAGTTCAGATTTTACTCTCCAAAAATTTTAGATAGTAAATTACTTTGCAACATGACAGTCTTTGAGTGTAGTTTGTGACTCACTTCTGCTAAGCAGAAACAATTCCTATGGCACTGTATTACCCAAGTATTCAAGGGGGATATAATTTGTCAAAGATGCCACTGGACATTTCAGTCATACTGGAAAAAGCATTCACTGCCAACAGAAGAAATAACCCAGTTTGACTCTGCATGATAAGCAACCAGTGCTGGGGAGGGACCTGGGGGCATCCTTAGAGGAAGATCAAAGGAGGAATAAGTAAAGTGGCAGTGTAGAGTAACGGATGTGGTGCTGAGCAGTGTTGGAGCTGTTGAGTGTATAAGACTATGAGAAAAACAACCATGACTGACTCAGGTCCTGGAGTGAATGAAGAAGAGAGATGTAGTGAACCCAGACAAGGGCACTGTAGGGAAGCAGCAGTTCATATGTGGGGTCCAGACCTCAGCACAGCCAGACACATGGAAAGAACAGAAGAGGGAAGGTGCACTGAACACAATGCTGGCATCCCTCAGGCTCATGGAGAGTAGTGTGGCTCTTCTAGTGAGAGCCTATGACCCCCTGTACATTTGTGGGGCAGATACCTCCTGATACACCAGCAGCCACTGAGGGCTGAAAGGATGAAAAGCCAAAGCCAGGAGAGCAGCAACAAACTGTAAAAGATCAGAGGCACATGCATAGTTCAAAAACATACGATGCAGACCTCCTGTACCTCCCAGCTAGGCAGAGGGCAGGCCTGGTTTGCTTTGACCTTCTGCTCAATGAATCGCTCGGAAGCTAATTCTTCTCCTCCTTGCTCCTTCCTGAAATCAAAGGCTGGTGAGTAACAGCCTGACCACAGTATCCCTAAAACTGAGAGCCAGAATCAACCAAGACAGCACAAAAACTAGAAATAAATCCAGCAAGGTTCCCTGGGCCAGTTCCTCACTACTCAGCCTCAAGGGAGCCTGGGTATGAGGAGTCTCCAGGCAAAACCAGATGTCTGTCTTTTAGGAGACAGGAAACAAAATCAGAGAGTGTGAAACTAGCATCCACCAGCTGCTCTCATAGCTGAGGATTTTGGAAAGTCCAACATGAATGTACTTTTAACTTAGCTACAAAGAAAGCAAGGCAGCATTATACAGAGCATGCAGAGTATGCTCAAAATCTCTGCCCCAGTCTTTTCTGTGCCCTCTGTGCCCTGCTCATAGAAAGTGTCTCCCTCTGCCCCTGTCTTGGTCTTCAGTAGCTGTTCATATCAAAGCCTGTTTCATCGAAGAGGAATGGTCCATCAGACAAGTCTCTGCTACTCTTTGTTATTCACTAAAATCCCTCCTAACCAGGTAACAGTCCTTTTCTCCATACAATGTGGCATCAATGGATGCTTGAAGTTCACATTCTCTCCGAGGAAATACAGTTCTCTTACCCTTCCTGAACAAGCCAGAGAGCTTCAGCACATCTGAGGGGAGACACAGCTGACACAGACAAGATGCAACAGACAGACCTGTAGCCTACCGCTGTGAAAAAAATCTACCTCAAAGAGCATGCAAAAGAGGGCACATCAAGGACTGAGAACCCAGGAACATGAAATAATTAGCAGGACTAAACTCAGTCACACTCTTACCCTCACATTTGCAATGCACAACATTCGTTTCCATACCTGATGAGGTAAGCAATGAGCACAGTAGGGCTGAGAGTATAAAGCTGTATCTAATTATTTGAAGGGACACAGGGAGGAAGGATGAGGAATAGTGTGACAAAAATGAAGGAAAGAACCCAGTAAGATTCAGAAAAAGGCTTAGACACTAACAAAGTAGAGGAGCATTCACACTAGGCTGGATGGGGAAGAGAACAAAGAATAGCTAACCTCATGCTGCAGAACATAAGTTGCTGGCCAGCCAGGATTGGTGGAATTTCCCCAACCAGATGAGACTGCACAATTAAGCACATTATCGGGGTGTGATGACTTTCTTGGGAGCATTTACCATGAGCCACTGTTTAAGATATAGTACCAGACTGGAATGGACCATCAGTCTGCTCCAGTGTGTTTCCAGAGCAGGAGATCATAGCTTGGGCGCTAGGAAACATTTTGTGATACTGTGTGGCTCCTCCATGGGAGTTACTGATATTTAGCTCCAGCAAAGCTCTGCGTAATATTCTTTAAGAAACAAGTCTGAATCAGTCTGTATACTTACCTGGCAAGGTAGACACCATGATCAGGCAGGTGATTTTCCCAGGATGATGCTCATCCCTTGCACTCCAGATGTGCTTTTTTATTTATTTATTTTAAGGGTGACAGAGCATTGGAACAGGTTGCCCGGAGAGGTAGTGGAGTCTCCTTCTCCGGAGATATTCAAACCTCACCTGGACATGATCCTGTGCAACGTGCTATAGCTGACTCTACCTGAGTGGGGGGGGGTGGGTGGAGGGGGTTGGGCTAGATGATCTCCAGAGGTTCCTTCCAACCTCAACCATTCTGTGATTCTGTGATCAGGAAAGGAATAGGGAAATTAACAAAGCACTTTTGAGTTTTTCTTTTATTAGTCAAGCTCTCGTCTTGCTGCCATGATCCCCGACTAGAGCCAATTGGCAATTCTGCAACAATTAAGAAGAGGAGCAACTTCACCAGGCAGCCACTAGAGTAGCTGCTCTAGCAGCTCTTTCCCCGTGCCAACCCACACAGGGAACACAAGAGGCACAAGGGTAGGTCAGCAAATAGGTATGAGGGCTCAGCTTGTGCAGGTAGAAGCATACTGTCCCTGCTTGCACCTGCAACCTGCAAGACTGACTGAGGTGCCAATGGCTGGATGTCTCTCGGTAGGGCTTTGCTCCTAGAGGCTGTCTCTTGGTGCTCTTATCTGCTACCAGACTGGTTGAAGAGCTCTAGGAGATGCAGTACAAGCAAGAAAGGACAAAAGAGTGCTGTCAGTCAGTTAGTTAATTCAAGGGAAGAATCTCTTCTAAAAAGGAAGGATAAGGTGGAAAGTGTTTGTGCCATACAGATGAGGCCAGAGAGGAAAGAGGGAATTGGAGGCAGTACAGAGTTGGTGTCCCTTTGTGCTGCCTGTTCTCTCTCAACACTCCCTGTGTTTCTTGCTCATGGATTCCTAGGCATTGGCAACCTGCTCTTGCTTACCTGCAGATCAAGCAGTCCTCAGGCTGCAGAGTGGAAAGTCCTGGGTTTGACCCACAGACAGCAGCCAGAACTCTACTCAGCCAGGGCTAAAAGTCCGGTTTGAGCGCATCCTGGTGGCACTGAGAACAAATTTCAACCCCACTTCATTTTGCATCCATTCTCTGCTACTTCAGCAGCACTGTGGGGTGAAAGGGCCTAGGGTCAACCACTCCGCTCTGGTTTCCATTTAGTTTAATTGCTGACAACCACAGATGACTGCCTGTGTGATGAACGGTGAGGTGGCCCTTTCTGAAGCTTTAAATACAGCACCAAGTACAGGACGGACGCTAGGTACCTACATATCATAACTGAGATCATTTTCTAGATGCTTGTTGCTTGGCAGCCAAAGGCTTAGAAATGTCAATTTCTAATTAAAACCATGCACCCAAAATCCACACACCCTCCCTGAAACCCGGTATTTTTATACACCACTCTTAGCTGCAGTGGGCATGGTAATAGCTCTCAGCATGTGAACTTCCAGAAAAAAGCCACGTTTCTGCCAGGGAGGATGCAGGTGAGATATATGCACCAGCTAAACAGAAGTGCATTCAATTAATAGAATAGATGCAATCCAGTAAGAAGGGAGATTGAGCATGTGACCCAAATATAGAAATGAAGAAGGCTTCACTGGAGCACATAACAACTGGAGCAAAGCCAGCATACTAACCGCAGAACCGATTGCAGTATGATGCCAGTCTCCCACACGAGATGTAAATGCCAGTGCCTGGGCCTAAGGATTGCCTGTACAAAGTAGCTGACAGCTTTGCAGTGTCTACACCTAGCATCAGACAGACAGTGCCCCTCTCCACCAGGTATCTTTGCCTTCCCTTGGGGCCAAGATCCTGCACTGGTGACTGATCAGTGCTTGCTGAAAATGAGGTTCCCTTATGGGATGCTGTGTTGATGAACTAAGAAGCCCAAGGTAGCCTGGCTTGCACCCACCCTGGTTCCTTGTTCTGCTTGAGCAGGATACACAAAAAACCCTAGACCTCCGTGACACCAGTTCCCCAACAGAATCAGAAGTTTACTCAATGGTGAAGTCTAAATATGAAAAGTACCCACTGAAAAGTACAATACATTAAATTATTGTTTTTTAAATCTATGTGATTGGATTGCAAACTTGAAGAAGTTAAAAATAATAATTGTTGGCATCTGTATTTGTGTTTTGGTATATAAACTCCTAGAGTTTGTATTTTTAAGCTCTCTTTACATCTGAATAATGCAAAAGGCATGGAGAAGAAAAGGAGGGAAAGGTGCTGAGACTGCCACCCGTAACAGGAGTCCAGGAGCTCAAACTGGAAAAGGAAAACAAAAACAAAAAAACTGTTGTGAATCACAGTAAAATCCTGAGCTGAAACACTGATAGAAGGGCACTCAAGAAACAACTTAGTATACTGATGCTTGGAAATCAAGCCTGGAAAAAGGCCAGGTTGTCACAGGTGCTACATCCTGTATCTCCAAGGACCTGCACCACCGGCAGTACTGGATCATGTTGTGGCCCACCTGAGCATAACCAGTGCTGCTGCAGAGCTGCCAGGAGCACAGGAATTTGCAGGAGCAAATTTACCAAGTTGAAATTGTGTTTTATTTTTGGGCAAAAGTTTGAAGAACCTCTTTTTAGATTTTTCTCACGGAATAATTCTGTTTCTCTTCTTCTGACTGACATTTGATTTCGAAGTTTGAGCTAGAGATTAAATGAATATTTTTACAGTCTGTCTGAAATCAAATCAAAATGCCTAGAAATTATGAAACTTCGCTATCCATGAAGCACAGCAAAGGTAGGCAGATATGCACAGCCATATTTATGCTTGCAAGGCTTTATTTGCCAGTTCAGTCTGGAGAAAGCTTTCCAGATCTGAAAATTTGCCATGAGACAGTAAAGCCATTTCCCACCACTCTCACCTCTAACCAAACCAGTGTTTGTTGAATGACAACTTGATTTGGAAGTGAGACTTAGGGAACACCTGCTGACAGCCTGGGGCAGAGGCTCTTGTTATTTTGAGGATGTTTTACCATGACGAATAAGCATCAGTACTAGGCTAATCTTTTTCATCCTGTTCCCTACCTCTCTTTGTGCTATATTCATCTGATCTTATAAGACATTTGATTGGCAAGTCATACCTGACACACTTTCTTCTAACTTTTCCAGTTACTTTGTAAAGTATATTCTTAAAAGAAGGGCTTTTTTTCCTTTGACGGCGTATGCAAGATGTTTCTTCTCATAGATACACCCAAAATTACACCTCTCCTCTCCTTTTCCTGAAGGGACTAAGGATATTCTATTGTGCATGACATAAAATCAGGGACTTTAAGCAGGGAGGCAAAAATGCCCAATGGTGTACAGAGATACCCTTTTTTCCCCAGGGTGATACTTAATTGTTCAAACCTAATCAGTTATTACAGAGTGATTAAAATCCCTTCCTTTTTCCTGGTTCAAATACACAAGTGCTTTATAAATAACGTAGCAGCCATATATCAGCAGAAATCTCCTTCATTAGGTGTATCTCACTAACAAGCAGTGGCCAGAGAGGTCTGGTCTACAAAATGGCAGGCAGCGGTGTCCAGGAGATTTCTACTCCCAATCCAAACTAAACTGCTAATTCAAGCATCCACTGAGAGACACTGTCTGGGCCCTGAAGCCATCAATAGGTGCTTTCAATGTGCCGTGCTGTTCAGGTAGTGCCTGCTGGCTGGCAAACGGCCCTGAGAGCATGGATAGTGGTACTACTTCATACCTTTACATGTTCCTACGGCCATGTCCTGAGTTTGCTCCACGCTCATCCTTCAACGTCTTTTGACCTTGCTAAAATCTTCAGATACCATCAGACATCCCTGGCTAAAGAAAAGACAAAGAAAGTTTTGCTTACCCCTTTTCAGAGTATTTCCTTGGGAAAATGTAGATATGGAAAGAATTAGCTTTTACTTTGAGACAAGAGAAACACAGCCTCCAGATTAAGTGTCAGCTTTATGAGTTCCGTCAAGTAAAGCAGGATTCTCAGGGACTGAGAAGCAGCAAGCACAACAGCAAGGGGGATCACTGACCTATCACAGGACAATTGGCTTAACATCAATGTGGAGGAAAATCAAAAAATGTTAGGAAGTATTTTGTTAAATGGATGGAGATGTGTGCCCTGACTAGGGGTGCTCAGTGCAGGGTGGAAGAATAAGGCTGATCTGAAGGTGCAACATCAGCATCACCAAGCCTAGGGCCAGCACTTAATCTTCTAAGAAAGCCAACTCTTAGATTCATAAAACTTACAGATCATTATTAGTCTTAATTATCTCCCTGCAGTGTGGGGCTAACACTTTTTTCCCCCCTTTTTTTAAGATCCAGAAAGCACACAATGCCCATTTTAGAGACCAAATAAAAAGACCATGGTAAAATGCAGAGAAGCCTGTGCTATCTTAGGAGCTGAAGGCCTCCCTGTTCCTTTAGATGATGCGTGGCCTGGGCACATAGGTCACTACTGCCTTTTTGACTTGAGCTTCATGGGCAGCACAGTGCCTTTGAGCAGTGCTAGCCGCAGTGTCTGCCCCCGAGTCCCTGCAGTTAAAGGACTTGAGGCTGGGTTTAGCTTTAACTGCTCCCATCTGCCATGCTGCAGCAACATGAGGCACCACAAGTCTCTCCTGGTGATGTCCCCAGCTCCATTTCCTTGGCTGGGGCAAAATGAAACAATGAAAACATCAGCAAACACTTTATTTCACTCTGTGGGCAAACAAATGCGCCTGGTCCTGCCGGGGAAGGGCACAATGTCACAGGTGTCAGTGGTACTCTGGAGATGAATGGTGACTCAGAAGAAAGACTAGGCAGGATGTTTTGGGCAGCATCAGTGGCTGAAAAATGGAGGCAAAATAACCATTTCCTTGAGCAACTGCAAACTCAAACCCTGCAGCGTCCTCCTAGTGAGGAGTAAAAGATCATGAAACTGGCTGGCTGGCAAGCACAAGGCAAATCATATCTAAGGAGGAGCTGCAACCCAGCGGAGGCAGTGGAGTTGGTAAAGTTGTGCACATTTTGGCAACAGGAACAGATCTGTGCAAGACAAGAGAGATAGCTTCTGCCTAAAAATCCAGCTCTCATATTTATAATGCACCTTTCATTTCCGCCAATGACCTTTCTTCTGTGGCTGCTATGGGAGATGCAACAGGTACCATTATATAACGTACTTAGAGTGTCACAAAGCATTTGCCTTCATGGCCTGAGTCTCTGAACTGGAGTGTTAACGCTAATGGGAAAGCTCAGTGGGGGAAGAGAGGGATGGACTGCTCGGGGCACCCAAGGGAGCTACCATGGCAGTGCATGTCATTTGGTCTCACAGAAATCAGGTGAAGGAGAAAGGGGACAGCAAAGCCACAGTGTGAGTCAAAAAACATGATTTGATCACCTGTTGAACACCACAGCTGCTGTTCTGCCCCTTCCCCTTCAACTTACAAAGAAGAAATTAAAACTAAAATAAGTTCACAACATCTTACTCCAAAAGAAACTAATAGCAATGAGCCTTAACAAAAGTTAAGTGTTTTTTCAGGTGATGAATTGTCAGTCTGTGATAAGTCTTGTCAGAAGAAGCCTCATGTTGCTGCAGTGTGGCAGATGCTAAGAGTGCACAGGAAGAGAGGGAGACTAGAAAACTCCTTTGAAAGAAAAACTCATGAGGGCTGAGAAATAACAGCATGAAAATAAATGAAATTTGCAGGAAAGTTATTATATAGCCAGCAAGAAGATCTGGCTCATGTAGTCCCTAAGCTGAAAGTACTGGAGGCTGAGGTAGTGTGAGAGGAAAGGATCACACTAAGTTGTCCTGTTCTTGCTATTTCCTGGACATCTACTCCTATTCCTGCTGGCATTATGAGAACTCAGAGCCAGGGCTAGCTGGGCCTGCAGCTGGACCTACATTAATCATAGTTACTTGGCTTTGAGAAAAATGGTATTTTCCTGGACTTCCACAGTGCTTCCAATCTGTGCTTGTGAGAGAGAAGCTAGACCACGAATGAGGAGAACAGATTAGTTCAGGAAGAATTTAAATAGACCTTTAGAGGCTACCTCTGGGTCCAGTACCTGTCTGGCACATGGAGACCAGTAAAACAGAACTCATCAAGGTCTACGTACAACGGGTGTCTCCAAAGCCTGGTTTCAGCTTTGACATTGCCATTTGTAGCAGAAGAGTCTTTTGACTAGAAGGAGTAGACCAGCAGAAGAGTGCAAGGACTGAACCCATTCACTTAACATACTCGTTAGTGCAGAGTGTACGCACTTTTTGCTCAGCTCCCATTTAGGGAGACCAGGCAGATGCAGCCTAGCAGCATTCATGAAGACAGCACCTCCAAGAGCTCCGCAGCCTGATTGTCAGACTATGAGTGTAGATAAATTTTGGCAATCCCAGGGCTTGGACAGCAAAAGGCGCTGTGAGGACTTGCACCATCAAGAGCCAGGTAGATAAGGGGATCTGCTCTTTCTGGCAGGCATTGCTCAATGCCCTGCAAGCAGGGCAGACTCAGATGCAAGAAGGGCTCTCAAGGGTTGCATGGAGCCCTCCCTGGGGTTCAAGAGATGAGATGATTCTTCTGCCATTCCCAAAGGAGGAATTGGTTTCCATGGTGCACATCCACATTGATGACAGAGATTCACAGTTGCTTGTGACTGCATTTTAAGTGTGCAGGAGTCCTCTGCAGCCAGGGCTGTGGAGAAGGCCAGCTGCACACAAGGGGAACTGCTGACTAGTCCCATGCAAACTGATCTTTGTGAGGTAGATTTGGCACAAGCTGGAGTGCTTGCTTCACTGATGTCAGACCTCTCTGCTTATGCAAAAAGTTGCAGAATAGGAAGGAGAAAGCGGTGTGAAGAGACATGCAGTAAAGCAACAAGGGAGCCCCTGATTTGGCTTTCCCTACAGAAGGAAAAGAGGGTAGAAGGGTAAATTACTGAATTCATGTCACTGTGGGCCAGGAGTCTAACTGATTCTCTGGACCAGTTTGGGGAGGAGAAGTTAACAGGAGTCTCCAGCATCCCTGGGATGGCCAAGAGGGTGACCAGATAGAAAGAGAGAAGGCTCCTAGCAGGGTGTGTATTTCTCTCTCAAACACATAATAGGTAGCAGAATCTGCCCTGTACCATGAACACTCCAGGCCAAGAGAGGGACATTTTACACATGCACTTTTGCAGAATAAATCTCTGAATAAGGAATGTGGCCTGAGGGATACCTACTACATGCTGCCACTGCAAAATGCCATAATGACTAGGAAAGAAGACAGTCATCTTGTTCTCACTCTGCAGAAACAATACTGACACCAGGCACTTATTAAAAGGCAGACCCTCCCATTCAGCCTTGAACAACATAGGCAATGTAGACACCAGCCTATACCTCAGGGAGCCAATGGACGATAAGTACCCAGGCCTGGTGGGTACTTGGAGGAAGTGGGAACCTCCATAAGTTCAGCAGCAAGCAATTGAGTAGCTCCCAGTCTTCCCTGAGCCACCACCAGGGAGGACTAGAGTAGTCCTGGTGACGTCATCTTGCCGCTGACGTGCAGAGGGAGAGCCCTGCCTGTAGACAGGGAGGTGTGGGACAGATCTGCAGCGAGGAAAGACCAGTCCAGGCACCTCTCCATGAGAGGTGTGCTCCCCTTTGTACCAAATCCATCATTTTTGAATCTTCGGAACATTAAGAAGTCCTTAAATCAACACTCTGTTTTCAAGGCATTGACATCAACCAGAGAGTGAAATCAAAGGAAGAAAAGCAGATTTTTCTAAATCATCTCGACATTTTTACTGACATACATTTTTTTTTCACCGACAGTCATTTTTTTTGCCCTTTACTAACAATCTATATATTTTCTGATAGCTGCTGCTACCTTTGTGGGATTGGCAAGATTAAAAGTAGCAGCTCAGATGAGCTCCGTGCTCCAGAGGAATCCATCATTCCAGCTGAAATCCCCTCCTGAGCTTCTTATAGGGAAGCAGTGCATGGTCGAAAGCCCACTCAGGCTCCCAGAGGTGCCCGTGGAGTGTGATTGGGGCCACCAGTCTACCGGCAAGGCAGGTGTGACCCCTGAGAGGCAATATCCTGTTGGCAGAAGCTGCCAGTACATGCCTCTTGCTGTGCCAAATGCAATCTCCTGGTGCAGGGACTGTTTCAGTGCAGGGCTTTGCAAGAGTAAAACTTGTCAGGCTTGTCTGGGTAACCCGAGTGCTCTCTACCAAGCCAGGTCCTGCCTGGGCTGTGTGTTCTTGGAAAGGACTGGCTCCTTCTAACTGCTCTGTGATGTGAAGGAGAGCCATTCTTTGGAGAGATGAAGGATTTGCCTTTGTGACTGTAAACGCAGCCTCACAACTGCTGCTTATATCTGAGTGCACATCCTGCACATGGGCTTGCCCTGTGCTTAGTGTCCTCAGGCAGCATCTCAGGGACAAGGTGAACCAAATAGCACTCTCTTGCACCTAGGCATCCATGCAGGCACAGTGCTTGATGAGACACTTGCCTTGGTGCTTTGGGTGCAGCTTGCAGCAATCAGTCTTTCTGGCCCTCTGAGGGCACCAAGGCAATTACATACCACTTCCTCAGAGCCAAGGCCACTAGACCAAGCTGTGATGCACTTGCTTTAGCTGAATGGTTCATCTGTAGCTTCTGGTTGTACCTTTTGTACTGCTGCAGTTAGAATCAGAAATGACCCTCCTGCCTGTCACAGTGGCAATTATCCATGCACTACAACAGTGCATCCCAAAGCAGCTCTCATCTGGGTTGAAAATAGTGGCTTCATTATTTTAATATTTTAAATGCAGCAACTGGAAGCATTTGTACAGAGCATTCCTGCTCCAAGGCAGTTTGGGTAGACTCTGGAGAGGTTTTGTAACATGACATTCTTCTTCCTCTTTCAGAGGTCCTGGTCTCTCTGGCTTTCAGAGGTGGGCTGCAAAGAAGCCAGGTGCCCTACTCTGAAGCCTGTGTGAAGTCAGTCTGTTGGCTGTGACTGTCCAGTGGGTGCCTGTGTTAGACAGATTGATCAGACTACTCTTGTCCCCTGCTCTACCTCTTTCACGCTGGCATGTGTGTGAGGCAAATGGGACTAGTTGTGTATGTGTCTGAGAAACTCAGTGCTGTCTGCCTGTGTTCATAATCAGGAAATTTATGCTAAGCCCCTGACAAGATTTGTAGTATCTCAGCATTTTCCCAGCTCCTGGTACTGCCAGCAAGTTCTGGCACAACTCTGCAGAACATGAAAAAGAAATGTATGGATCCCAAGCTGAGGTAAGATGAATGGGTTATGTCTTCTGGCCAGGATTATCTGCTTAGCATATATATGAAAAACCCTGAATAGAAAATGTCAGGCTTGCCTCCTGGCCAAAGAGGCTGTGCAGTGGGACACCTGGCTGCTGTGGGGAACTCTCTGCAGACAGCTGGGCACACAGCCGAGCAGCAGGACCTGTGTCCTGATGGCACTGTAGGGCCTTGGATGGGAGCCAGTGTCCACGGCATCACTTGGAGTGGGAATAATAACAGTTGCTGCTTGGGAATGGAAGGAAATAATCGTGGTGATGCTGTGACATTATAACCCAGGGAGGAAACTCTCTGGATCCTCATGAGCCACCAGAGCAGCCAAAATGCAATTAATGCCACGCAACTCACCCCAACCTGTCTATGGTGCATGGAGTGGAAAATGGCTATTCTAATTAGCACAATAACAGGTTAGCAATGATAGACTGAGGGATTCAGATCTGTTCTCAGTCAGTCCAGCATGCATTCAGAATAGCACCACAGCGTCCTGAGGGAGCCATGCTTTGCTTGTGTGACAAAGGAACAGAATTAGGCTCCAGTACTGTACAAGAGTCAGAGGCTGAGCGTTACTCCCAGAGATGTTGTTTTCTCTAGTGAGGCCCTCAGGTTGCACAGGATTGCAGTGTTCCTTGCAGACTCCTGCCACCACAGGGACCATATCTCAGCAGCAGCTGCCAAGCTGCAGCATGGACCACTGCTCTCAGCTATGAGGAGGCAGGAGACTGAGGAGGCAGGAGGCAGATGCCTCCAGCATCTGCTCCGGCCTCACATGCCCGCAACCCTGGCACAGAGCATCCCTTGAGGGAGAGAAGTGAGCATAATTTTCAGCCTATCTACAACAGTTTGGGGGGGTGACTGCTCTCCAGGATCATGTCAGTCTGCTTTATAAAACCAACGAGGCTACATGCTAGCCAAGAAAGCCTCCACCTGGGGATCCCAAAACTTGCCACAGGAAGAAAGGTCTCTAGCTGCCTTGTCCTGCCTTTTCCAGCAGTGGACAGGCAAGAGACAGTAAAACAACAGAGAACAAGCCAAACTGATCAGTGGTCAGCACTTGGAAACTGCACTTAATAAGAAATTGTCACATTTTGAAATCTGCTTTAATCCTAGCTGAAGAGAAAACTGCCCTTTGAAATGAGCAGTTTTGGAACAAATATAGTTTGGAAGAAGGAAATGCAGATTGTGTTTCAAAATAAAATTTCATCTTGTTTTTTTTTTTCAGAGACGTAATTTGTATTTCTTTACATTCACATCATTCAGGATGTGTCAACGGCAGTACTGTGTAACATGCATCAGACACGCACTGGGGCATGGGATTGCTACACTTCCGCTACTTTATTCAGATTACTGTATTTGTTTTACATCACTMTGAATAGCTTTTACTTAGCATTGATTGAAACATCTTATTTTCTAGATCAAAGTGTTTCTTTGTGTTTTAATGAAATACTTTGCACAATAGCTTTGTGTTACTTTAAAATCATGATTTAATATATTGAAAACTGCTGGTCCTCTAATTAGTACGCTGTGTGCTTGTCTTCCTATCTTGTTTAAAATGTCAAAACGTTTCACTACAAAACAATTCTATTACGATACATCAACAGTGGTTGTACACACTGTGATGTGGCTTTTGATGATGCCATGTGTATCCTAGACCACGATGTTAAAACAGTAATGCAAAACTGAAAATTAGAGTAATGATCTTGCAATCAAAATTAATTTTGAATGTAAATGTTGTTTCCTAAGTAGATTCTGAGTATGAAAAAGAAATTCAAAGGTCAGCAGAATTTTATGGTGTTTGGGTACAAATGTTGCCTATCTGCCTCTAAACTTAATAAGAGCTTTTGAGACAGCGCTTGTACAGTCCCTACAGCAATTCAGGCAAGGGGGCTGAGCTCTGTTTGCTCTTCTGGAAAAAAATTAAGACAAATGACTTGGTTGCCTTCAAATCTTTCACTTCCAACCCCATGCAAAATCCAGGAGGGGCAAAACAAGGGTGGTATTTCAAATTCACGTCAGCTATTGACTTGTTTGGTGATTTGTGGTCAAATGCAATCTGCCAGCCAAAACCTGTGGTGAGTTTTGCTGAGGCAGCTGAAGCTTCATGCAAGGACCTCACATGCTCTTTGTTCTCTTCAGAGTAAATTCTGCAAGTCATATAAACCTGCTTCTCTTACCTTCTCTTTCCTCTTAGACACATCCTGTTCTGAAGCACTCAGGCACAGCAGATAGGTTGTGATCTGTCCTAGAATGCACAAGATGAAGCTCTCAGATGCAAGGAAGATGCTCAACAAGCAGGACTTCTGCTTATGCTCAGTTTGCCCTCTGTCCTCATAGTTTTCTATCCAGGTTCACCACTGTTTTTACATACACTTTGTCCAAATTTCATCCCAGTCCTCCCTTCTCCTGTGCCTCATCTGTCCATCCATAAAGTGCTCTTCTTCTGTAGATTTCTTTCCCTTCTCTCTTTCGGATGTGTATATATCTTTTTTCCACTCGAAGAGTGACTAACATGCAATGAAATTGTGAAATGCTCTCTGCGAGTCTCCAACCTTTAATTACGAATGCAAGGATCATTCTGTTTTCACAAAAGATCTGCAAAATATTACAAATATTTTCATTAAAAGGACCTATTTATATTTACCAAGGAAAGTTTATATGTATATGGATATGGATATGTATGTATATACATATAAGTGTGATTTGGGATGTTCTCAGCATGGAAATATCTATTTTGTGAATCTTGGGAAAAATACTCATTTTAAGAACCAAGAAATCCTGGCAATGGAAAACAGTGTACAAGAAACCAAAAATTTTGACTCTGTAGAACTGAGATCCTCCCTTTTTTGCGCGTCTCAGCTCCCATTTCAGTAAGAACAGCTTTGGAAGCTTAGGAGACAAAAGACATTGGTTTTATTAATCAGGGACTATTTCAGCCCACCATACAGATTGTGCCAAGGATACATCACTCACACTCCTGCAGACCACAGAGACATGCACTATCTATCTCTTAGTGAGAGTCTTATTTATTGCACTACAGATGAACCATGAAAGGATCCTTAATGCTTTTCCACCTACTGGTCAGATACTGTACCTATTTCCTTCTCTGTTTATCTAGATATGTGCCTGCCTGGCAGCTGTCTATCTGAATCTGTCTAGCTAGTGATTCACCTTCTTGTCAACATACCCAGAGATTTGCTAATGTTGTAGCCTTTTACCTATCAAGTATCATGAGATTGCTGTACTGTGCCCAACAGACAGAGTTAATGGATACAAGCCCTCAATTTTATTATTCATCACTTTTCTGGCTACTATCATAGTCCTGGACCAAAAGGCTGAAGCACAAAGACATCTGTAAACAGCTCTGACAATCTAGAAATTAACTGCTAGGGAGGTACAGAGCCATTTCACATTTCGTCCAAGCTCTCTGCCTCACATATGGCTTGCTTACTTTCTGCCAGTTCAGAAGGGTTTTGTCTAGACAGCTGTTGTACAGTCCAGGGCTGGACTACCTGGAGCTGATGCAGGAACAAACCACAAGAGAAGCAGTCGGCCAATGTGGAGAGTTGGGCAGAGAAGGGAAAGGCACATTCCTGGCCTCAGCTCTAGCATGGGCCCCCAAAGGGTCTTTTGCTACTGTTCTCAGTATCAAGGCAGAAAAAGCCATGGAAATCCAACGTGCTGCTTGGTTATTGTGGGCAGTTTCTCATCAGCTAGACTGTAGACCATCCTGCATGCTTATTTCTCTCCACAGTTTCAGGAATGCAAAAGGCTTTGTCCTGAGAAAAGGGCTTTCTCCTGAGAAAAGGGAACAGTCCTATTAGGAAATCCAACTCCTATCAGGTGACTAGGTTACTGACACACAGGGTCTGTGGGGCACAGAAAAAGAGATGAGGAGGATGAGAACACATCTGGTTATCCACTCTTTCTCACAATTGAGAAGCTAAATCAGCAAAGAAGCTGCTAGATAGAAGGTTTAAAACATGAAAAAGGAAGGATCTGTCCATACAAAGGTGTTAGGAAACTGGATTTCCTTGACATAGGATACTACACTGCAAAGAAAATAAAGGGATTCAAGATGGAGTAGGTCCAAAACAGCTATTTAAAATGGTGGTCTCTCTTTTTCAGAGAGACCTGGACAGGCTGGAGAGCTGGGTGGACAGAAATCTCATGAGGGCAAGTGCAGGGTCCTGCACCTAGGGAGAAATAACCCTAGGCACCAGTACAAGCTGGGGGATGACCTTCTGGAGAGCAGCTCTGCAGAGAAGGACCTGGGAGTGCTGGTGGATGACAAATTGACCATGAGCCAGCAATGTGCCCTTGTGGCCAGGAAGGCAAATGGTATTCTGTAGTACATTAGGAAGACTATTGTCAGCAGGTTGAGGGAGGTGATCCTGCCCCTCTACTCAGCCCTGGTGAGGCCGCATCTCGAGTACTGCATCCAGTTCTGGGCTCCCCAGGACAAGACAGACATGGAGCTACTGGAGAGAGTCCAGCGTAAGGCTACAAGGATGATCAGAGGGCTGGAGCATCTGCCCTCTGAGGAACGGCTGCAAGATCTGGGCCCGTTTAGCCTGGAGAAGAGAAGACTGAGAGGGGATCTTATCAGTGTCTATAAGTATCTGAAGGGAGGGTGTCAAGGGGATGGGGCTGAACTCTTTTCAATAGTGCCATGTGACAGGACAAGAGGGAATGGGCAAAAATTGAACCACAGGAACTTCCACCTGAATATGAGGAGGAATTTCTTCCCTGTGAGAGTGATGGAGCACTGGAACAGGTTGCCCGGAGAGGTTGTGGAGTCTCCTTCTCTGGAGATATTCTAAACTTGCCTGGATGCAATACTAACATGCTCTAGGTGACCCTGCTTGAACAGGAGGTTTGGACTAGATGATCTCCAGAGGTCCCTTCCGACCTCAACCATTCTATGATTCTCTGATTTCTATGGTCTTCCAGCTCATAAGTCTCTAAACAAGCAATGAAACCACATTGGGTGGCTGGGGGGAAGGCAGTCTGTGCTTGCTAAGTTTCTTATGCCTTTTTCCTGAGTATCATCCATTGGCCACAAACTGCACCGAAAGTTTGAGCTTGTAATTTCATTTTCTCAATACATCCAACACATATGTATCTGTCTCCACCCTTTGGAGTAGTGATAGCCCTCTGCATAGCAAATGTACATCATCTAGCACATTGTCTATGGTCTAGGAAGGTGAGAGGCACTGCACTGTGCAAGTGAGTTAGTAGGTAACAATGTGTGACTCCTCATCTCTGATTTTTGACAGCAAGCATCAAAAGAAAGCCATGCTTGCCCAAGCATGCTTTTGAAAAAAAATGGAAAAAAAACAGCCAGAAGAACAGGTATCATTCCTAATCAGATGCACAAAGCCAGACTTTATCCACCTGATATACTATGTAAAGCAAGGTTTTGGCTCATTTCTATATTGATTTTGTTTCATGGGTCAAAGAACAATAACCCTTTCAGTGTTGTGCTACATGACAAAGCCTGACAGGGTGCAGTTAGGGCTGGCTGCTCCCCAAGTGACTGGGAGCCAACTATGATACCATGACTGGTGAGGCAGGGTGCTTGCAAGCCAGAGCCCCATCCCATGATACCCACATGGGGGAGCAGGGCAGGCTGCAGATGGCAGTCAGGTTGTCCATATCACCAGGCAAGTTTGTACTGATAAGGCAGGACCAAGGTCAAGCCAGGAAGACAAGTCAGTGATCAGATTCAGTGATCAGTGTAACCAGGGCTTGACACAGTTCAGTGGTCACCCAGCAAATCCACAGAGACAAGGCAGGGCTGAGGTCAAGTGGAGAAGTCAGTCTGCACTTCCAGGTCTGGCTCACCAGGCCTGTGGCCAGGCACTGGCATAGCTATGATTCAGCAGGAGCTGGAGCTCAGGTGGGGGTCATGCACTAGCCCCTCAGCCTAACAGCAGCTCCTGGGGGAAGGGGACTCAGTCCTCACTGTCGCCTCTCCACTGCACTGTCACCCCACAGTCCCCATGGTTACCAGAGGCATGTGGACAGCTCTCAGTTGCCCTGTCTCTCGGTCGCCCCTGAGCCCTGCCAGCTAAACCTCCAGGAGGGGTGGATGCTCTCACAGCCCTTAGAGTGCCTTACCAGGGTAGATGCAAGGATGACAAAATGTGACTGAACAAGCCTGAGAGAGGAGGTAAGTAAACATGTAGCAAATGCATTCTTGGCTGTGTGTGATAAATGACCAGGAATGCAATGGCCCTTTTCTAAGAACTGCCAGCTTTGATCTGATGGAGATAAGCTGCCCTTGCTTTGTGTCAATACAGATCAAGGAACATAAATCAAGAAATGTAGTAATTTATAAGTATTATATATACATACATGTGTGTGTGTGTGTGTGTGTGTGTGTATGTATGTATGTTCATATTCCTCTAAAGAATCAGGCTGTACTTGTGTGAGAGACCAAGAAACATCACTGTCCACAAAGACAGTCCCTGGAGACTGACATGTAACAAGGATCCTTCAGGGAACTAACTAATGGCAGGTGGGGACATCCCCCTTCTGACCCTCTGTCTTGCCAGTTCAAGATGCTTTTTTCCCTTATCAGGAAGGGATAAGGCTTTCCAGCCCACCTAGTCTCAACAGCAACCTAAGGGCAAGGCCGTATGGGATTGTTTAATTCCTATTGAAGACAAATATTGCCCAGTGTTCCTTATTGTCATTTTGCTTCCACATAACTATTGCCTGGGAAGCATGATGGTGATAAAAGTGGTACTGTAGGAACATGTGTGGAACAAGAATTCATGCAGCAGAACAGGAGGCAGCTGGGCTAGGTCGGCTGCAGTGCCAATTACAGCTCATCTCCCAAACACCAGAGCTGAGTTGAGCTTGGAGTAGGAAACAGTCCCACAAGTCTATCCCACACTGTTCCTTGGGGTATGATGCTCTTGCCATTGTTTTTTCCCATGTGACACTGATTTTCACACCACTGTGTTACAAATATGTTGTGCATGAGTCTGAGTACGCTGACTCTGCCAGGATGGAACTCTGGTTTTCCTCAGAGCATGAGGAGAAGCAAAACTGGTGGGCTGTCTTCCTCTGGAGTTTTCAGGATGCTTAATGTCAAATAGATCTTATAGCATCTGTGTCCCTGGGGCACTAGTTTGGATATAAAGGACTGAGAGTCACAAATGAAATGGAGACCACAAATCTAATCTGAGACCTCTGAGGACACTAGCTCAGAAATGATGATAGAGAGAAAGCACACATTGGATTAGTGGGATCCTGCAGCAAGGGCAGCACAGAGCAGTGTCCAGGCCAGGGCCAAGTGGAGGCGGGATGGGGCAGGAGGCATCTGCCAGGAAGGGATGAACAGGAACCTTCACTGACTGAGGAGGAGAGAACTAGGGTTTCTCTGATGTTAGGCTGTAATGGGAACTGTGCAGCTGGAGGAGATGAGTATTTCAAAGATGTCTGTCCTCTGAACACACTGCAGAAATGTGCCACTGCCCATTTAGCCCCACGCTTTGCAATCTCCATTCTCTTGCCCAGCATGTTTTTGATGCTATTACATTTCCCATCCTCCCATTTTTGATAATGGCAGCTTCTGGCACAGCACATCATCACCCTGCTTCCAGACGGCCTTGGAAGCTGACAGATACTTCATCTGAAACTGCCTCAGCAAAATGACAGCCCCTTGGTAACCACAGGAACTAATCTCAGCTCTGGCAATAGGATAAGAAAAATCCCCAAATGGGTATTTATAAGAAAGCTTCGTGGTACAGATTAGAACCTCAGGTAGTGTTTGGCAAGCATTGGCAATGCCCAGAGGCAGTGGCCCTTGCTCCTTCCCAGCCTCTGCAACTCCATTTACTTCAGCACTCAGTTAAGGGCCAGCCATGACAGGTCCAGGGCAACCTGCCCCACAGGGTACAGTCCCAAACTACACCTGAAAGGGCCAGGGAGTTCCATGATCTCTCTCTCTCTGCTTAGCAGTGAGTAAGTACAGAACTGAGAGCAAGACCCCACAGGGAGGTTGGAAGTGGTTGCCTCTGTGAATCAGTGACTTTCTGCCACCTCCTCCTCCTGCTCTTCCTACTTCTCCTCTCAGCTCACCAATCCCCTGCTCTGCATGTCCTCCTATCTTACCCAGGGCTCCATCCAGACTACAGCCAAGTCTCCATGCTTGTTTCAACTCCCACCTTCAGGGTCCTGTGAATCCTGAAGGCCTTCTAAAGATACTGCTTGCAGCTCAAACGTGTAGTAAAGCCAGATCTCTCTGGTGAGTGTGTCCCATCAGTGGCACCTGCAAGGCTGCATTTGACCTGGAAGCCCTGCTCCTCCACAGCCACAGGGCTCTCCTACTTCTGAATTCACTTCTCACTAGTGGGGAAACTAAAGGACTCAGTGCTGAGCACACAGTACATGCTTAACTGTGCCACAGGGAATGGCTGCCTGTGAATCTGCTTTTGACAGTCAGGCAGATATGCCTCAGCTACCTCTTCTTTTCAGCAACAGAAGCCCCTCCACACACTTGGGATGCTGGGCTCTTCCATCCTTTCATAGCAGTGGTGAGCCTGCTCTTTTCATGCTTGGGGCTCATGCTCCTGAGGCCTAGCTGAGGGCCTCAAAGCCACAGAAGCCCCTATGACAACAGCAGCAGGAAGCACAGTCCCAGATGCTCAGCACAAATTGAGGTTCCTTGAAAAGAGAAGTTTTCTGGATAGCATTGTTTAACTTCCTCTAGATCTCCTCTGGGCTAGACCTCCTCTATGTTATAGCTAGTGTTTGCCAGTGATCTCTCAGAGCCTAGTCTGATACCTCAGTGTGTCCATCACTCTCACACAGGTTATTTCTAGAGGACCTCCTCTGTACTTCATTTAAAGGCTCCGTTCAGCTGCTCAGGTTTTGCGCAGAGTGCAGCACTCCTCAACCTTCTGTAATACCCTTTGATAGTTAGCTTCCTCTGCCTGGCTTAATTGAAAGTATTAAAAACATCATGTGCTTCAGAGTAGGCTATTGTAAGAAATAAAGCTGCCTTCCAATAGTCTTCCTTCTTTATTGCTTGTAGAGAAAAAAAGAAAGCACCATTCAAATTTTCCCTCCCACTCTGCCTCCTTTCCAAGAAGTCCTGACTTGCCCAGGACTTCTGTCAGCCCTGTGCTTGCCTTCAGGGTACCTCTCCAGTCTGTATACCTTGGTATGGTCATCTCAGATCAAAATTCTAACCCTGTACACAGGCACAATACACCAACTCAACTTTTATGAGGATCTCCAAAGTCTTCAATTCATTCAGCAGAGGGGAAGAGAAGTTGGTGATACTCTCCAGCTCTTGCCTAGAGATAGTACCAGCCCCCTCTGTTTTGGATATAGGGGGCAAGCCTATGATTGGGGATGCTGGGGGACTGTGCCCTGTTGCACATGTGGGCAGTACCATGCACTCAGCAGCTATCACTTGCAGGAGGGTTTAGGAAATGGCAGGCTGAGGAAAACCAAAATAGGGCAGAGTGTACCAGAAAGACACCTTTCAAGAAGTTCTGGAGACTCAGTCCATATACCTGAATCCTTTCCTGCTAGCCACATTTTGTCCCCACAGGGACATTGGCGCAGACCAGCAGAGTCTTTGTCAACAGGTGTAAATGGCAGCATGACTGGGATCAGCACCTGAGGGCTCAGTCAGACGCTTTTCTGAGCACCAGACCTAATCTTGTCCATCATTCCATCTTCCTCACAACAGTCAGTCACATCAGCTCACATGGCCTCTGGGGTTCTGAGGATCAGGAAAACTACTCTGTGGACAGAGTAATGACAATTTCTGCTGCTGATGGGATTAATTACCAAATGGATCATTGGCTATTGTGTGTTCCTTCCATGGTACATGCTTTTGCCCAATACCATGGAGGAAAGAGAAGGAAGAGGTTCTGAGTTACTCACATGGGGACCTCACATGCCCCATAACAAAGAATTCAAAATACTGGGGTGCTAGGATGAGCACCTTGCTCTTGGAGTGGTGCAGTCTGTCCCAAAGTCTTCATATCCTCCACCAGGTCAGGGCTGAGAGACTCAGAACGATTAAGCCCCTCAGATCTACTGGGGCTGGGAGTGGCACAGAGTCATTGTGTCTTGTGACTGCAGGAGGAGATCATAGACCAGCTGTGAGGAGAAGGGTGACCACCTCATATTATTGTTTAGTTCCCTGGCAAGAGTGCATCAAAGCAGGCAGACATCAGAGTGGACAGGGCCCATCACGAGCCAGACCAAGTTTTGCAGGGACCACTGCATTAACCGTGCTATAACTAACCATGGGTGAGTGAAGAAGCACTCCAAGCCATGAATACCAGAGCCATTACAGATCTACAGTTTTGTCTGGCGCTAGCGTCCTGAGCCCTAAACAGAGAGAACAGCATAGCTCAAGATCTGACAACAACCCCAACCTATTATTGGTGAAGCTGAACCTAGCTACCCTCCTCTGCCCCACAGGTTGTTCAGAGAGGATTCCCAAACCCTCCTTACATGAGGCCATGATGGCTGCCATCAGGACTTAGTCACTAGAAATAGGAAATTGTTAACTTGGTTTTCCCATGAAAACCAGATGGTGAATATCAGACACTGAAGCACTACCACCAGTATGCTACATGCTCCTCTCCACTCTTCTTTGTTCCTGTGAAAGCAAGAGATAAAGCATGGTTAGGAGCATACCTCCTCCTTCTTCTCCTCCTCTTTCTCCTCCTCCTCCTCCTCTCAGCATGGCCGAGAGAGGAAGATGAGGTCCTGCCAAGGCACAGCATTTGCCTCATTCTGCCATTAAAAATCAAGTCAGCCCAACAATTAACTGTTGTTAGCACTGAATGCTGGTGCCCTGGGACGCTGTGTGAGAGCAGAGCCCTGCTGCACAGGGCAGTGCACGTGCATCCACCCAGAGGAAGAGCAACCCATAAGAGATGTAAAGGTCCTAGGTGGCCTGGGGGTTGCTGGGGCTGGCCAGCTTTTTCCTAATTTGTTTTCTAAAAAGAGAGTCTCAGGCCTCAGTTTTGTCAGCAACATTTTCAGGCTTCACTGGAGGAAGATATGGGAGCATTACTAGCAGAAGGATCTTTTTCTGTTTTGTAGGTGGAGCAGAGGGGAGCAGCAATCTCCGGAGAAAGGATACAATGTTAGACATGAATGCTCCACCTAAAAGGTGAACCCTCAAGCCAGCCTCTCAATGTGTTGGAAATAAAATCAGGTCCAATGGGTTTTTTTGCAACTGATGCTGAGTAGTAGCTGCAGGTGAAGTGTTAAGGCTGGATGGGAGCTGTTCCATGTCAGATGTACATGTGAGAGGGGGAGAGCTCTCAGGACATGGCCAGAAATGACTTCCTCTTTGTCCTTTACTTTTACAGTAAAAATAGTTGTTTTTGATCTAAATTGGAGCCTTGAGGAGTTGAGTGACATTTAACCTGTCTCTGAAATCTTTGGCAGTTGTCTTCTTTTAAAAAAAAATTGAAGAAAGTGGCTGTCCCAGAAGAACACATCTCCAATCTCATTTGATTCCAATAGGCAATTTGTTCTTGGCTGGTAAGCAGCTTTGGAAATAAAAAAAGCCAGTTCCAGCCACAGACGAGAATTGATAGCAATGAGCCCAGTAATCAAAAAGGCTAGGAGCCATAAAGCTGGTTGCAAGAGGCCAAGTACATCTCTGGTGTAACCTGGCTCCATCAAGGACTGCATATCTTACAGTGCAGTTGGTCACAAACTCAGCCTGTCCTTGGCAAGCAACAGGCAGAATATTAACCTGCTCAGTTCTACTAAGGCAACTCCCTATTCCCTGACTAAATGATGACAGAATAAGACGGGATGGTAGGGGGTAAAATGTCCTCCATCCCTACTTTCCTTTGGAAGAAGTATACTTTGGGCTACACTTACTTTTTTACATAAAGAGCGGTTTTATGTCCAGGATATTTTGTATCAGTCCTAGCTTTGAGATAGCGTTGCTCCCAGCTCATACCTAAAGCTGTGGTGGTGGAGATGTTCTGTGGTCACACAGCCACTCTTCACTAGCGCCCTGTGAGCTGATGGCTTGGTGGGGTCCTGTGTCATGCTGTGCTCTGTTGATGGCCCTGGAAGCAGCTCAGCTTGAGAACTTTGATCCAGACTCAGACCTCAGCTGCCTGCCTGCCACTCATCCCAACTTTCTTGACGTGAGAGAGTTAGATGAGCAATGCCATGCTCTATCATGGCTGGGTGCTTGTGCTCCAAGGCTGGGAGATGCTGTCTTCAGTGCAGGCAGGTAGAGAATTGCGGTGACAGTAAGTGTTAGCAGTTGTGCTACACTGTCAGCCCAGCAGTCTGAAAGATTTGTTGGCTTGAGGTAGGAATAGTCTTCCTGAAGGCAAACAAAGGACAGGTAAACAAAATCCTGAGCTGGCCTCCAACTGGGCTGTAAATCATATTGGTGTCCTCAGTCACCTTTCAATGGCCATGACCCTGTTCATCCCTTCCTATTCAGGTATCTCACTGAGTGTATCAGAGCCTCTGCTACTATAATAATGAATGGAAGAGTTTCTCCTACAATACTCCCAGCTTCTGCCTTTGAAGTCTTGCCAGTCTGAACAAGACTGTTGAGAAGGGAAGGAATGAGTCCAGGGACAAATCCTGCTGCTCCCCATGCTGCAAAAACCAAGGAAAGATGGAAAGTCACTTGAGTCGGAAAAAGGACAGAGGAGACAAGCTAAGGTGCATTAACTGTGCCCAGCAGCCCACTGCTTCTGCATAGCTGTTGTACCCTACCTGGTGTGCTCCAAATACTTTGGTAGTAGACAGCACCAGATAGCTTGCAGGCTGCCTCTGAGGCAGTCTAACTACAGATTTTCTGAATGATTCCAGGACAGATTTGTACACAATGCAAAAAAACAGCTAGATCTAATTTGGAAATTGAATTAGTGTAGGAGAGATAAGACAATCCACTTAGTGGTTTTGTTGAGCTGTATTCAGTTAAACCTGATTAGGAGCGGATGTTCAAACAATGTGAGGTGGCACAGTGCTGCAGGAGCCCATGACATCAGCATACTTCTTTCCCAGTAATCTATCTAGTCTTTTGGGATAGCACAATGCTAGGGCAAGAGCTGTAAAGTGACATTAAGATGGAGGAGTGGCTTAAATGGGAGATTTGGAGATAGCCTTATGTCTGTATTTATGTTTTGTATCACTCTAGGCAGCGCATGCTACCCTTCTGCACGGAGAGGTGATGCAGTGTTCAGTTGCTTTTATAAATGCTACCTTTGACATTGCTGAGCTCCTTTGGTTGTGGTATTCAGCTGAAGCTATCCACATCCCTGATTCTCATGCCTAGATTCTTGCTCTGCAGCCACAAAAAGGGACTGGGGGATAAGGGAGAAACAGTGAGAGCGTTGATATTTTGTACGTCCCTGAAAGCTTGCAAATATGTCCTCTCTCCCCTACCCCTACCCCCACTCCAAGCCTTTAGAGCAAACAACCCAAATGTTATGTCATTCTCAAAAGCAAAATAAACTGCTGTGCCCCTCACCCACTTAGTTCTTCAGCCATGAGACTCTCATAATTTCTGAGTTCTCTCATGAAACACTAGACAAACTTCATTTAGTTATGAATACTCTAATTTAATTTCTCCCAGGAGAGGAGTAGGACACAGCAAACAGTGTACCGAAGACACTGAGCATCTCCTTGGAGAAGCCCACTACACAGTTCTCAGACTAGCCCCTGACCTAAAAGCCAGAAGACCTCTAGGCACATCAGGTACTCCCATTTTCCAGCTGAATAAACTAAGAGGACCAGTTTGGTCCATTATCCAGATCTTGTTAGATTTTTGCTCTTATGAATGAAAAGACTAAGGCTCAAGGCATAATTCATCCAAGGCATGCCATGGGCTGGTGGAATAGCATCTTGTAAGGGCCATGAGACCCTGGCTTTAACAATGCTTTCTTGTATGGCTGTGGGTACATCACTCCCTCCACTCACACTCACCCCCTGATCTGCAAACCAGCAACTGGCTCTTTGCCCTAGTGACAGGACAACACCCATTTCATCAGCTGCAGGAATGTAGCTTTGTAGGGTCTAGGCAATCCTGCCTTCTGGGTTCCTCTTCAGCTCCTGGGATGTGGGAGTTTGGTCTAGGAGGAGAAGGACAGGAACTCACACTTCAAAAAAATCCGTCTCTGGAGTTTCTTATTGTTTTCATTAATATCTAGTGAACAGAACTGTTTGGTCTCAATTTTCAAACAGACTTTTCTTTTTCACTTCTTTAACGTACTGCTGATTCATAGATAGAAAGTTAAAGCAGGGAATGGGAGAATCCCATGTCTTTTTAATTCAGTCTTTACCAAAACTCCTTATAAAAGCCTCAATATCAGCACCAAAGTCAGATTATTTTCTTTCTACTTTGTCACATTTCACTTGTAGCTTAAAAAAAAAAAAGCAAAACCAAAATCGTTCCCAAGTCCTGACACAGATATGTGCATATCCATCCATCCAGCAGCCATTTCCACATGGACTTGACCCTTCTAAGGCACAGCAAAAGTGCACTGGACATCAGAGATTATGGGATGAATGCCTTCCCTGCAGCACATTATACCTGCTCAGAGCAGCCCAGAGGCTTGCCCTGGGTGGGCACAGAGCCCTTCAAAACACAGAGAGATGCACGTTCCCGTGGCGCATTGCTTCTCACTGCATGAGACTTACCAAAAAGGGCATATTGTTGCCCTAAAAAGGACAAATCATTGCTCTGTGGGGGAAGAGGGTGTGCAGCTTCTCACACAACCATAGTTTACCTTCACTATCGTTAACATGTAACTGAGAGCAAGACCATTCTGCTGGGCAGGATGTACAGGCACCAAGTCTGAGACAATACAGGCCTAGAATAGGGGGAAATGGTGACAGCACCTTTCCAGGGAAGGAATGGCTTGTCCAGCACTCAGCACTGTGGGCACACAGGATCAGTCAGGAGCCCTTGGCAAACACAGATAATATATCCTGCTGGCCATGTCTCCCCAAAGATCTCATGATTTTTTCCCTGTGTTCTGAGTTACGGTTGTTTCTCCTCTATCTTAACTCACTGCTTTTATACATCTACTGGAGGATGGAAATCAAAACCTGGCAGGTTCTAGGTAGCAGCCAACCAGTCACAAGGAAAGATTAGAATGATCCTATCTGTGCACAAGTCCCAGGCAAGTACAAAGTACAGGGGAGGTGGCATACCCAGCAAAGACACACATCCCATCCACCTCGTAATCCCTTGTGATCCCCTCCCCCCCCCCCACTCCTGGATGGAGCAGCCTCCTTTCCTCTCTCTTCAGGTGAGTCAGTAGCTGAGCATGCCGACAGTCTTGCTACCACAACTCTGCGCTGCGTCATGCTCATGCTGCAGAGTGCAGCCAGGGAGCCTCAACGTGGCTGTTACATTGGGAGATTGTAACATTACATGTTACAAAGCTGTTACAGCTTTTCCAGTGAGTCACAGTGCAGTGCAATGCTCATAGTGTTTGCTTGCTAGGTGAGTGCTGCTATTTTCTCCCTCACAGAAGGCACACATGAGACACATAGGCTCCAGGTGGCACGTTTGCAGCAGGTAATAGCAAAGGGAAAGGTAATGCCCTGAGCAAGCACCCAGCACGTCAGCACCCAGCAAAGGCTGTTGTGGCCACAGCTACATGCTTTGAGCAGAGTTTGCTTCAGTGAATGAATGAGGCAGCTGATGAATATTCAAAATTGGCAAAGCAGATCGCTTTCAGCTAAATTTGATCATAATACAGGATAAATTAAGCCACAGGATGAATGCATTTAAAATGAAGATTAAAAGAACACACTGTACAAAGTCAGGAAAGTAGGTTTAGCCAAAATCTGACAATGTACACAAACAGATGAAAATAAAGTTCCCTTCACTGAGCAAATAATAAAGCTGGGATCAGCCTCTCACCAAGTTCCTATGGAAACATCTCTTTCTTTTTCCTTTTAATTTAAAAATGGAGGGGACGGGGAAATGAAAGATGCTCAAAAGATCCAAGAATAGAGGGAAGTGCTCACCATGGATGATATCTAATGTGAAAAATAACCTTGCATCATGGGAGGCCTGATGAGAAAAGAATGGCTCAAGRTGGCAACGGGGGCAAGGCTGGCTGACTGAGTGCACAGCCAGCCCTTAGTGCTGCCACCAGCCCTGGGTGTCTCAGGGCTGGGGCAGCACTTGCCATCACCATTCTTGCCCTTTCCCAGCACTGGTACATGAGCAGAGCGCATCCTATGCCACCCCATGTGGCAAGGAAAAGTTTCACTCACTGAGTCTCTGCCCACCCAGGAGTGCTACTCAGGTCCCAGAGAAACTCTGGTATGCTGGTGCAGCCTTCACCTGGGGAAAGTGAGGCAGGAAGCCCAAAAGGTGCGAGAGAGCAGAAACTGTCAGCCCAGCTCTCTGAGGCATGGGTAGGCCTTGCACCATGTTTCATTTGAAAGACTGTGAGAAAGTCAGGCACTGATCCAGACCCTGTGTCCTTACCTCACATCACGCAGACAATTCTGTGCTACTGGGAGCGGGAGCAAGCAGGATGGACAGTGGGAACTCACTGCTATGGAGGGAGCAGGCTACATTTGGAATGGTTTCATCCTCTTCCGGCAGGTCTAGCAACAGGAGGGAAAACCATCCTGCTGGGAGCAGCACGAGGAGAGATGAAGGCCCTTACAGAGCTTAATCTGGTCACTACTTGGATGTCCGCAGGGCTTAAAGAAAGGTGCCCACAAGAAGGCATCATCCCACTCCGGGCAGCGGAAGTGCTGTAGGGCCATGCAGATCCCTCAGCTGCTTCCATCAGCCACCTCAGGGCCCCTAGAAGCAATGACCTCGTACCAACCTTATTCCTGTGTGCTACCCCATGTGAAGGGACCAGGCCCAACAGTGTGGAATGGGAGTTTACTTCCTCCTTTCTTGCTGCTAGGCAAGGCACTGCACAGGGCTGCAATGGTCAATGACAGGGTACCAGAGCCATGTCTTACCTCATCCTACTCTAGACCAGGCTGTTTCAGGCTGCACAGGAAATCCCTCTGCTTGCCTAGCTGTGGGAGAGAGAAAAGGCTCAAGGGAGCCACAGTGCTTAGTCCAACTCCAGAGTACAGTCCTAGCACCAATCTGCTGAAAAAAAGGCAAAGCATTGGCTAGGCAGAGCTACAAATCCACCAGTTAGTAAAAAACAGCCTCCCAATCTCCCCAGCTTCACAGTGGGGACAGACCAGGCACAGTGGCACTGGGCACAGTGGCATTTGCATAAGACCACCCAGCACCAGAGCTCATGTCCAGACTCCTGACTCCAGAGCCTCAAGCAGTTCTGAAACCCATTGGACCACAATGTTCATCCTGGCAGATGGTCTTCCTCTCCCAAAGCCTTGCAGTTTGCAGGAGGAGAAAATTAAAGGGCTGTCTATCAGGCTGACACGAACAAATCTATTAGCAGCCCTGGCAGGTGAGAGGAAAGCATTAGCATATGGAAAATGGGGGAGGAAAGGCAGAGTGTCTGGGACTGTTATGACTGAGCAGACAGGTGAAACTGGGGAGGTTATAAATAAATCCCCCGCACACACCCCCAGCCATCCTGCTGCGAAGTCTCTAGTGGGTTCAGAAACTCGGCACTGGTCCCTGGTGGCTGGAAAGGGCAGCAGGCTCTCAGTACAGGACTGGCAGGCAGGGAGAGAAGGAAGAGCAGATCTGCCATAAAGCAACCTACATCTGCTGCAACAGGGCACCAGCAGCAAAGGAGTTCAGATCCTGGGCTGTGCTGCAGGATCTGAAGTCCATTCCACAAAAGCCAAGGATCTGCTTATCAACTGGGATCAGTTATAGCGGAAAGACGGGGGGGAATAGCTTTCTTCTCCCATCCTTTGCCTCCTATGCTAAGAAGTTTGCTGACTGGGGCAAAGCAATTCCTCCCTCTCTATCCTTCTCCCACAGCCACCAACAAGGGGATTTATTGCCACATCCCTGTCCCAGTTAACAGCTCTAATTACCAAAAAAATCAATGAATAACTCCAAAAAGCAAATAGTACTAGAGTCAATGTGAGCCACACAAGGAGTAACCCCCATGCCATACTTGGGGTAGGAGAGAGGTGGGCAGCAATGAGACCGAATCAAAGGACCATGCAGTCAGGCTGGGATTTCAGGAAAGGGACTTACAAAGGAGATGGACAATTGCATGCCGAAGAGACTGCGGCCTTTTGCTGTGTAACCTCTTGGGAAGCCACTTGGGCAGCCAGATGCTACTGTAACACAATCAGAAAGGGCTGCACAGCCTCTCCTGTGAACCTGATGCTTGCCGCAAGTGATGCTAAGGGGGAGAGGTGGGAGAGTGCAGCCCCTCACCTGCTCATCTCCTAGCTTAAAGTATTCATCAGCAACATGCAGGTGGGATACATCTGTGGGGCCAAGATAGACAACTGGGCCTAAAATACGTAGTCCAATACCAGCACCAGCTCAGACCCTCACTGCTCTCCGTGGTGCTACCCTGGGTACTGCAGGCATGGGGATATTTTGCAGTATGCACCTGGTCACTGGTGTGCTGGGCCAGGTTCCAGGAAGGTATGTTAGCAGGCTGCAGATACTTACTGAAGAATTTGCTTCTGAGGAATAGCTACAGCAGGGGTGTGCACAGGGCATGCAGAAGGAGCTTTGCGCAAAGCTGGTTGCCTCTCATCCAGTGAACAAGATCATGAGCTTTGAAGTCATTCAGAGCTAATGTGTCCAACACCAGGTTATCACAGGGAAACTCTACCAACCACCCTGAGACAACCCCATCCATCACATTAGTACAACTAAGAAAGGAACATATTTGCAGTAGCTGAAGGATTGCTATAGGATGGCTCATACAAAGCATCTCAAGGTCTCAGTTGTGCAAATGAGAGTTTATTGCAATGTCCAGTTGTAGGGCTAGAAGAAACAGTGGTCTAAACTAGACAGCAATAAGCTCAGACAAGCAGATCAGCCTTATTGTGCCATAAGAGGTTTTATTCAGTCCGTGAGAGCAAGACAGCAACAGGGTTTGTGTAGGTCTGCAGAGCTATCACACTCTCTGCACTAGCATCCTATGCAAGCAAAGAGCCTGGTTGTCTCCTCCTTCCCACTTCCCCAGGTTCTTTTCCATTTCTCCCAGCTTCAAGGCTCCTGTCTCAGAGCTTGGGCAATGGTTGTTGTACTTTGCTCAATGGGTCTCACCCTTCATTTTATATGCCCTGAAGGAGAGTTTCTTTCTGCACTTGAAATGCTGAATAACTCTCAGAGGCACTGTAGGGGAAAACATTTGTTTTGTAGCTTTCTTTCAGGTAGAAAGCATGCAGCCAACAGCTCCTTGGACAAGGGTGCACAGCACCTAGGTTCAGCTCATCTACATGTGACACTGATGAAAATAGGGCAGTCTCCAGGTTTGAGGCAGTACTTTAGCCTCTCCTGAGGGCATCCAGGCACTTTAGTCAGAAAGCTAGATCCTAGCAGCATGCAGCAGCACAGAGAAACATAACAGTCATCAGCACTTTGCACAGCCTGAGACACTGCACAGACATTGGCCAGGACATCACAATTATCTTTCTCCATTAACCAAAGCCACCATGGGAGTGCTAGCATCCACCTGGAAAACCATAAGGAACAGTCACAAGGAAACTTCTCACCAAAAAGGGCTTAACTGTTCAGCACTTGTTTCTGGGACCCTTGTTTCCCCTTCAGACAACAGATCTGCTTATATTCAATACCTTTATGCTTGGAGAGAGGGAAGATGACATTCAGTCTTAGACTCTTCCCAGGAAGCTAATTTGCATACATTGCTTTGGCTCAAGCAGGCTGAAGTGCTGACAGTCCAGCCTTCCGATTTCTGAGGGCTTTGGCACTCAGAGACAACATCTAGTATCAATGGAGGGAGCAGAAGGATGCCATAAGAAAGACACAGGCCAGTCTGAAACTGATGGGACCTTCAAGACAGCACCCTTGAGTCTCACTCTGGCACTTTCAAGAACATTTGCAAAAGTGCTGACTTGACACTGGTCACATCTCAGTGTCTGCAAGGCACCAGCTCTGCAATCACCTGCTGGACTCTTGGCATGCCAGTTCCCTCACCAACTCACATAGTGGAGGCAGGAATAAAGTTGTTACTAGCACTGGCAGTGCCAAGAGGAACTGGCCAGCCAGGGCTTGGTGGTGAGCGAGTGCACCATTTCCTGCTCATGTGGAAATAGAATTTACTCTGTAGTGGCTCATGCTGGGCTATGAGTGACTGCAAAGTGAGCCATCCAAGTCCCATTGCCCTGGAGACACCCTCGTGAAACTGGGCATTTCCACTGCAAATTGGACATCAGGGCTTTAGCAGGGCATAAAGAGAAAGCCAGCAGTATGGTAGAAGGAGAGAAGAGAGGGTATAAGAGATGTAACACAAAGTGGCCTGCTCCAGGGTATTGGTGGCCCAGCTGGATGACAGCCCTGGCCACCAGCCCAGACATCCTCTGTCATGTGCCCTCCTGCCTGGGCACTAGGATGGCTTCTGGAGCAGGGCACTCCAGCAGCACCAGCTCACACCCTCACCCTGCCCAGGCCCATTTGAGAAGCGTAAATGTTACTGCTGGCACTGTCGTCCCATGGGGTAGCCCTCAGTACCTGTGGGGAGTGCCTCTGCAAAGCTGTTGTTACCATGCACCATGGTATAGTCTCATGAGCTGCGATTTTTGTGTAGAAAGGGAAGGGTGACCTTGTCCTATATTTCAAGGGCCACTTTTCATCTACAAAAAGCAGCCAAATGAGGGCAGCAGCAGGGAGGAGGAGAGATGAGGAATGCAACACAGCTGTTAGGTAGCGAGGCAATGCCCCAAAGCTCAGTAGCTGTCTCCCTGTGCCAGTCCCATCTCTACTCTCTCTCCTCTCCTGACCTGCACTCTCACAGTGAGGGCATTTGTGAGGAAAAGGAGCTGGGAGGGGCAGAGAGAAAGGCAGCAAGGCTGTGCTGAAAGGTGCAGAACTGGGCAGGGAAAATCAAGAGCATTTGAGTGTCAGCCCCACAGCTCTGAAACAAAGCCTTTGATTAGTCTCAGCAAGGGCTCGTCTCAGCTGACACTTCAGCACATCTTGCCAGGCCCCCACTGGCTACAGCTTCCCATGAGGTCCTGCATCACTCTTACAGCCTCACACAGTGTCTCAGATACTGAAGGAGTTTCAAACACCACCAGCTACCAGGGATTGAACTGGGAATATAGCATGTCTCATAGACACGCTGTTTTAGGGGCATGTGGTAGCCCTCATTTTTTGAAGAAAGGTGGAGTTTCTTTGCAAGACCACAAAGGCATGCCATCACAGTCTAAACAAGCCCCTATTATCATTCATAAAGTCAGGAGGCAAATAGAGAAACCTCAAATGAATGGTTAGCTTAGCAAGGGAAGCATAAAACAGATTGAAATACAGAGTTACCTCTCTGCTCATTTCCCAAGAGCCCCCTTGGAATTTGTCCCATGTTCACGAGCAGTGCAAGCCTTAGGGAATGGAATGGCTTTTGGCCATGACCATAAAAGACTGAGAGAGAAGTTGTTCAGGCTCTCTCAGCTGCTGGCTCAGAGCTGAGAGAGGGAGATCTCCTCCAAGCCATCTGGCCAGGCTCAGCCTTACACTGCAACTGTGAGTCTCACTCCAGGCTCTGGAAAGCACTTCAAAGACATCCTTAAGCATTTTCCTGCTTTGGAGCTTTAATGACAGCACATCACTTGGTTGGCAGGAACTGAGAGCCTATGCTTCCCTCCTCAATAGTGAGAGAGAATTAGTAGAAGAAAGGAAGGCTACATTATGGGTTGATGCTCTTCATCCAGCCTCCCATTTTCTGGGAGGAGAGATTGCTTAAGTGCAGTCATCAAAGAAGGTATTTCCTTCACTCCAACTCCAAAACTAGAAGTCTTACACAAGTTTATGAAATTCAAGAGTTTCTGAAGGAAGATACCAAACTGCATCTGCCTCCCAGTGGTTTGCAGAGAGGAAGGGACACAGAAGGTGAAAGTAGGAGTGCCAAACAAAAAAGTTGGTGCATTGTCCTTCCCTGCAGTTTCCCTCAAACTCATCTTCTTCCACACTGCCCATCTTTCCTAAACTTTGACAATGTCACAGCCTAAATCTTTCAGGCTGCCAGGAGCCCATAATATTTGTGATGGGGGAGTTGCCAGGTAGCACTCACAAAAAAACAGAACTGGAGGGATCTTCACAAAACATGAGGGTGCTGTTTGGAAGGCAAAGAATGAAGTAGGGAAGTCAGTCCAGCAAGCTATAGTTGTTTTGTGGACCAGACTCCCTAGAGATGCTCTCAGAGAAGTTATCAGTAGCTCTTGCCTCCAGAAACAGCCACAATTTGAAGCAATTTCCAAATCAGCATACTCCTCTCAGTGGCACAACCACCAGCTCCTGGAGACAAACCTGGGCTCCACTTCCTTGCAACCATCCCCTTTGGGATAGATTCACAGCAGCAACCCATGAGTTGGGGGCCTGAATGGAGCTAAGCAGGGGAATGGAGGTTTGTATGTGAGAAACCAGTCCACTCATGGTGCCACGGTATTGATTCATGCCCTGTATAGTGCCAGTCAAGACAATTTCAGCAGTGACTACAAGAATACATACAGCTGCCACATGGCAGGGTGGGAAAGAGATATCAGGATGAGTTGGGCCAAGTTGGGGTGGAGGGGCAGGTGAAATCTTAGACAACCACAGTCATTTATGTGAGTAGCTACCACATTACAGGGAAGAAAGACAGGCCAAGGAGTCCTCAGGCTGTGCTGATCTTCAGAAGTATGGGACAAGCTCCTACAAGGCCCTGGAGAGCAGGAAGAAGCTTTTAAAGACTGCTTTGCTCTTTCTAGTTTCTCTTGAGGGAGGAGCTAGGAATCAGTGCTAGAGTGGCAGGACAGAAGCAGGAAGAAAGCCCCGCTGCTGCCTTTGGAGAATGAGACATCTATGCAGCTGCAGAAGCAGTTTTGTTGCTAATTATTTTTACAAGGGGTTAGGCTAGGTTCATCATTAATATTAATATCTCAATGCATTATGCATATTACACATTTGCATGTAGCATCCCCCAGTGATGGAGAGTGCAGTTCCCTGCATTGCTAGCTTGCTTTTCCCTGTGCACATCGTTCTCTTCAGCAGCCTGCTCACAGAATTGGTGGCTACATGTCAAAATGCATTATCCTATAAAGAAAAAAAAATCCAGTGCAAAAATGAAAATAGTTTGGCATGGGTGGGAGCTGATCCCTTCCTGCTAATGGACACCAAACTTCAAATAAAAGGGGCAAACAAACACTGTCACCTTCCAGCAAGGGTGACAGAGTAGCCAAAGGCAGGATCTCTCTACCTGGCAGAGGAAATGGCATCTTCAGCCCACCCATCCTCTCCCAAGGATGGATAGATCGCCATATCTAACCTATCCTAGGCAACTATCCTGTTATAGCCTAGATCTAATCTTCCCTATCTTCTTCTCACATCTTTCTCCAGTTCTCTCATGTAACATTTGGCTCCTGTCTCTTATTACTGCTTGTATGAGCCAAAACTCTATCATCATACAATTATCAAGCCATGCACCTTATTTTCTGTGGTACACTGTGTCCTCATCAAGAAGCAGCTCCTTACAACTTAGTGCTTCATTTGGTACGAGGCAGACAAGTTGTGTTGCAATGAGCAGAACACTAACTCTTATCTACCATCTTGCCATGTGCTTTCAAACACCATGTACATCACCACATACGTGCATGGCTGGGCCTCAGGACTGTCCACGTTGAATGCTCACTCTCAAGCCACAGAAATGGATCTACTGAGGCAGGGAGCTCCAGGTATCCTGCTGGGGCTGCCCCTTTGCTGTGTAAGCTATCTAGGCCCACGTGCCTGTGATGAATGCACTGCCACACAGCAAGGTGAAGAGCTGAAGCTCAGCCCAAGTTATCCAAGGCTGTGCTGCTGAGCTTACACCTTTATCCTCTTCCCACCATCACTATGATTGCTGCAGGGCCTAGGGCAAGGAGCATGGGCAGCACAAGCTGTCCTCCCAGTACATGCTTGCAGGGACAGGGCAGCTGTCTGATGCTTTCTGAAGCTCACCCAAGCAGCTCCATCTTTCCAGATAGAAAACTATTTATTGCTCTTACTCCCCCCTCCAGCAAGTCAGTGCTGGTCCCACATGTTGTGCATAAGTCCTTTTCGCCAAGAGTCAATTCCTGACTTCAGCACATTTCCAGATGCCTTACACAGGAGAAGCAGGCTGTGGTGAAGGATATCAAGAGCTGATTAAGAAGCAGGAGATGCAGAGAGCAAAGATGGAAAGTAGTGTGGGACTGACACACCTAGAAGAGGTTATTTAGTCCACAGTGGATGTTAAATGACAAGCTAGCTTCAAGAACCAGCCTTCCTTTTCCATCAGCTCCCATGAGCACAGCTAGTAGTGATGGAAGAGGACATATCACTCATCTGCAGCCTGCAGATGCCAGGCTCCTCTCCACCAGGGCCCACACTATGGGAATTAGCTGCATGCAGCATTAGCTGTCCCTGGACAGCCAGTCAGATTTTGAAGGGTTCCTGAGCCAAAGGTTGCAGATATATCACTATATTTGCTAACTTCTATTTTAAATCTCTTTTTATAATTCTAGTCTTTATAATACCTTGGGACAAACTGTTTCACATGTAAATTGGGTGCTGGCCGGACAAAATTTTTTAAGGTCATCATACACTTCCTTGCAGTTCTGTTTAGCCTCTCCTTCTACATAACCTGTCCCATATTCTAACTCTCCTCTACACTTTTCCATTTTCTCAGGTAAGCCAGCCACCACTGAACATAGTACCTGAGACAGGTACCTCCCCACTGTCACAGAACATCGTCCCATCATTGCACGCAGACCTCAGAAGCCTGTCACTACAGAGCAGCTGCATGGACAACAACACCCTTCCCTTTGCAGAGGACCAGGGAGGGCTCTGTAGCTGCAACTCACTGGACTGCAAGGACATGCTGGTGCAGTGGGGGCAGACAGAAGGGGAAAGCATCAGTGGAGTTGTGAGAGTGGTACTGGGCCCTTGCACAGCCAGCTGGCATGAGGATTCCTAGATGTAGTTAAGGACCACAGTTACCAAGAGCTAAAATCCTCCAAACCTTGAGGCCGCTTGAAGTCTCCCTTGGCTCCTTTAGGATGGCTATTCACAGAATGTGCCCCAGCAGCCTGGCACAGGGATCAGATAGGCAGGATAGCCCTCGGTCTGTTCAGCAGTGGAAATGCCAGGGGGCTGCTCCCAGTAGCAGGCTCAGACAGTCCTCTTCAGCAGTTACTGGGAAGAAGGGGATTAGTCAGTACATGAAGGTCATTTGTTCATTATGTGGGTGGAACAGTGCAGCAGTTTCTTCCACAGGAGATTATGTTCTTTGCAGAAGTCAGTTTTATTTTTTTTCCTTCTTTTTATGCACACTGCAATTAGTTGCTCCTCTGCTCCTCCACACCTGGGGTTGCTACATGTGGGAAAGAGACACTCAGTGTTCCCCTCACTTAGACACACAGGCAAGCATGGACCAACTCAACATGCAGGCCAGGGTCCAGAGTTCTCCTCCTACAACTGGCATGGTGCCAACGAGCCAGGGCCTCACCACATCCAATCCCTGGTAAGGTGCCTCAAGGCAGAAGCCTGCTTGGATCAAGCAGTGAGGCAGAAGTCAGGGCTTGACCACCTAGCCTCAGTCCTTAGTCACAAGCCACTTTCATCTGTACCCTAAATGGACCACGGTGCTTAGTGTGGCAAGTGCACTTGGGTGCCTTCATCAGGCTGTGTACCTCAGCTCTATCAACAACTGCATTGGAGTCAGGAAAAAACAGTACTGTGCTGCTGCTCTATTCAGTCCTCATCCCACTTCATGCCCTGGCTTCCTCATCTGTAAAGGGCAAACAGCCCCTTTTCCTCTCCACTTCTTGAGCAAAGAGCTGGGGAGCCGTAAAGGGAACTGCAGGGCCAGCACAATGCCCAGCAGCAAAACTCATTTACACTATGAAGCCATCTGTAACCTAAAACCACAACAGATGGAAATTATTGCCCCTCTTTGCTTCTCAGCTAAGCCCCAAGCACAGGATTCCCTTGCGGGACCTGACAGCACAGCATGTGCAAAGCCGCAGCAAATAGCTTCCTGCCTGGCTTGTGAATTGCTGTCAGCAATTGCAGAGGAGCTCTGAACTTTATGGACAAACAGACCTAGGAGACATTTGACCAGGAAGGATTGCTCTATTCTAAATTTAATCAGAGCCCCTTTAGAGACATGGAGTGAATGTCTTTTACCCCTGCCTTAGCTGCCATGAAACCAGGATGCGCAGAGACTTTTCTCTCTTCCTCCAGCAACAAAGAACATCTGATCCTCCAGCAGTTCCTGGAGAACATGGGTATGACTGTGCACAGGGACATGAGTCTGTCAGTCAAGCCATCAGCTTCCCACCTCAAAGAAGGGCTCAGCATCTTCTTGGCCCCACCGAGTTACCAGATCCTGAAGGTGCTCTACCATGTCCAGTTGAGGTACACAAGCCCAGCAGCCATGGACCAAAAGACATATGACAGACTGTGGTGGGCTCTGACAGGAAATGAAATGTCTGCCCCTAGTCCCCTTGAGTTTCCCCACGAGAGGCCAGTCTGCGGGGATGGCAGGCTGCCCACAGCTGGCCAGGGCCGACATTCTCTCTGTGGGACACACAAAACAAAATCATGCACAAACCTGCCTCAACTGCCTCTTCCAATTTCATCAGAAAAATACTAAGAACTCTGACTCTTAAACAGAGAAGCTCTACCAGATAGTAACAAATCTGCCAGCATGAGGATGGTCAACAGCATTTTCATCTCCACCTGGTTGCTTCAATTTAGGATTGTTTGGCAGGTGTTAAGGTCTAGAGATTCTGCAAGACTGTAATTAGAGCCTGATTTGCCTTGCATATGGTACCAAAGTCCTCTCCCAAGCCATGGGCCTCACAGGCAGATGCATAACATGTTCTGCGTATGTACAGTATGGCCCTGGTTGAGGGTGGCAAAGTCCAGAGATATCTGTAACCTGAGCAAAACCCATTGATTTCCTGTATCCCAAGCCTAAGGGGGAGAGAGAACCTTCATATCATCTCATCCAAAATCACTGACAACAGATAACTCTCTGTGCTTCCCATCACCTTCTCTGCAAAGAGGGATAGATATATTCAAAGAATCCTAAGGACTGTTCTTGGCTCTGCTGTGCTCTCACTGCCCAATCTTGAGGTCAGTTCACCTTTGCAATTTACCCAGCTGAAATGCAAGCCTAATTCCTGGCCAGCTACAGAAAAGAAATGCTAGTTTTAGTGCCTGGACTACTCTAAAAATGCTTTCCAAGTGTAGCTGTGAACACAGGTGCTGCATCCACCCAACAGCACACACAGCAGCTGGTGACAGCTCATCAGATCTACTGCTGGCTTGTTAGGGGCAACAGCCTCCACCACACTCCCTCTCTTAAGTACTTCTGCAGGACTTCAGCCCTAACCATGCAGAGAGGGCTACTGTCACCTTCCCAGTGCTGCCAAGTGCTGCTTTCCCTGGCACTAGCATTCAGACTGACAAAAGAATAAATGTACTTTTTAGGTTGTTTTAGCATCTTTCCTTCCATGGCAGCACTTGCTTCACTTCACTGAAAGGACCTGGAGAATTGGCACTGTTCACAGGCTATGCTGTCCTTTGGGGAGGAGACCAGGCTGAGCACAGCATCCAACTTGCACAGTGGCTGATGCTCTGCTAAATTAGAGATGGCTTTGATCATTGTTGTGACAGTGAAATGCAGATCCCTTCTGGTATGCATCTTCAGGCCCTGTTTCTGCTTCAAGGGATAAAGCCTGGCAGATGTTGTCCAAGAAGTATAAGAAAGTAGAACTGTTCCACAATAAGTCACCTTAAGGAAAACCTCCTCCTGTTGTCCTCCACATTAGCTCTCCTTGCTTGCAGGGACATAAGGAGAAATACTATTTCCTGAAATCTTCATTATCCATATGCTAGTGCACATGAACTATGTGGGGAACTACCATGCAAGAATATAGGCTCAAGCGAACAGCACTGCCTGCACCAGGAGACTCTCATGTAGTACCCTAAGGAGTAGGGATTGCTACCCAGTAAAGAGGAGGTGTGACTGCCGGAAGGACACAGGTGAGTATCACTGCCCCCACAGGCCAACAGGAGGTGCCCAGCCCTGTGGAAGACTGCACACCTCAGATCCAGCACGGCAATCAGTCCATAAGATGGATGGGCTTTTCTTGCCTTTGCATCCATCTCCTCCCCAGTATAATCCAGGAGTGGTCCAAAAGTCAGATTGATTGACTTCAACCTGCAAGAAGAACATTGAGCTGCTTGGTCCCACCCCTGGGGCAGGCCACTCTTTACTCACACTGTTACTCTCCAGCCAGGTCAGTCATAAGCACATCAAGCTGCAGAGGCGCGGGAAGGGATGGCACTGCAGCTCTCAGCCTCAGCTCTGGGCTGAGCTGTCACACAGAGTAGTACAGCCTACCAGTCATCCCTCTTCTTCCTGCTGCTCTTCTTCTGGGGTGCTCCTCCTATGAGAAGTCATTCCCACTGGTGCATTTCCAACCCATTTCAAGTGGCAACTGCCAGATGCTGGTAGGGTTACTCACTCTGGATATGGGACCTGACAGGGACACTCATGTCTCCAATCCTTGCTCTGAGCTGCAGAGACCATTCTCTTGCTCTGGTCCCTGCTAAGGGTCACCTGGGTTAGTCCTGCTGTCAGGATTCTGCCAGGGGAGTTGCAATGCACAGGATGACAGCCTGAGGGCAGGGCCCAGCTCCTGGGGACAGTGCACTCAGAGTGGTGTGCTGCCATCTGCCTGCACTTCTCTGTAGTAAGCAGGGACTGCAGCCTGGCTGCATAATCACACATAGGCTTAGTGGAGCAGAGCCCAAGCAGCCTGCTTATGCCATGGAGGCTAGATGGAGAAGCTGGCAGTGTCAAGACAGAGGTCTTCCTCTTGTTCCACCTCCCCAATCCCCTAGCCGGGTCAAATTTGCTCTCTTTCCGTATCATACCAGACTCAGTCTGTCTCACTTCCCTTAGTGCAGTCAGCTACCTTTCCCACCCTCAACACCCCCCATCAACATCTCCCAAAGCTGTATTCCTACTGTTTCCTTGACAAATCCAAGCAAACATTCACATTTGCATCTCCCAAAACCCAGTACTGACCCATCTGCTACTGACAAACAGGCAGCCACTCACACAGGGCAAGGTCTTCAGAGCAAACCATCCTTAAACTGCACTCCACCCCAAATCTGCAGTTCAACAAACACTAGGCTCTATTGAAGATCCTACCATGTATTTAGACAAGGATATATCTATGATCCTACTCTGCACAAAACGGTGGCCAGTTATCACTGAAAGAACCTATCTGGTGGCCCAAAGTTCCTGGCACAAAGAGCCAAGCAAAAGATGCTTTTAACTGAGCAGTGATTTGAAAGAAATATGAAAAAATAAAATAAAAAACCCATTGATTTATTGCTGGCACAAGACAAAAACAGTTTTCTTCCAATACTGAAGTGTTGGGGAGGCAGTGCAATTAGTCACATGAGAATTGGACAAGGACCCCTGAAATGACAAGAGAAGTTGGCTAGTCTTTTGAAGCAGGAATGAGTGTTTTGTTATTGAAAAAGTAAAGAAAGGGAGAAAAATGTAAATCAAAGATAACATTTTCTTTGTGAGTTTAAAAGAATCTTTGTTGAAAACTGTGGATAATAAGGAAGGTGGAACATCTTTTTGCCAATGCAGGAGAGCTCTTGACCTACCTGCCTTCTTCTGCTAGGGAATAAAGTGAGTGAGAGCCCCAGCAGGAACATTAGATCACGCTGGTTATTGGTCTTGTTACAAAAATAAGTCAATTAAATGAACACACTTGGGCAGTGTGAACTTCCAGCAATGATGTACATGCACAGCCCTCCCCAGTGAACTCCTGCTAATGAAATAAAACTATTAGAGGCCCTGAGTGAGCACACATCACAGCTGGGTGATATGTTTAACAGGTCCCTGCTAGATTGCAAATGGAAGGTATTTTAGAAATTTGTAAAGCTCACAGTGACAATGAACAGAATCTCAAGTGATGCTTATTAAATTCTATAGCAGCTGTTTGAAAAACAAAACAAAAATACCACCAGATACGAGGTTTTGCTTAGTGCACAAGTGGAAGAATTTAGCCAGAGGGACCACTCAGCACTTCTTGTGCTTGAAAAGCTTTCTCTTTTTGCTATGATGTCTGTCCAAGCAGTCCACCTCCGCCCCATCGCTTTCTTCTCAGAGACCAGGGAACTCACTGCAGGAAGATCTGTGATTCTCACAAATGTAATCAAGTTTGTAGGGTAAAAAACAGGCTGTTCTGTGGCAGAAAGCCATGTGGCACCTTGTATCACCACCCTAGCTCCAGATCTGAGTGAAGGCCTAGCACAGTTCATCAGGCAGAGTGCCTCACTGGCAGGACACAGCGGCATCCTTCCCTGGCTCCATTTGTCCTCACACTCCCACCTGCATGCTTGTTCATGGTCACTTGTGGATCACAAACTCCCCACACAATACTTTGCTTCTTCAGACAGTCACTGCCTTTACTGTAACAGCACGGCCTCAGAACAAGGCCCTGTGCCTTCACCGATACGCACTGATGTTAAGCATTGGGCAGGGCCTCTTTACTACCAGGCAGGAATCACATCGTGTATCCGAATACACACAGATTTAACTTATTTGTGAAATGATTCACTTTAAGAAGAGGCAATTGCTCAAAGTAATCATGTTATCTGAAATCGCTCTACAAACATGCAGCCCAAAAGCAATAAGCCAAAAGGATTCAAATTCACTTGCTTACCTGAGAAACAACGCTTGGGACTGTTATACTCTGCATCTTGACACTAGAACAAAGTGACTCTGTAATCCTGACTGCATGAAATCATCTGCCTAGCAGTACACCACAGCCTTGTGACAACCCCAGCCCTCAAGGAGACTAGCAGCTCACTGCAGTCTGAAGGGCACAAGAATTTACATACAAAAGGAACAACAAGCAGCACTGAGTGAATATTTTTTGATGTAAATAAATAAAATCCTCAAGCAAACCTTATCAAAAGAAATAGTTCATCTTCCTGCCACTGGAAATAGCTGACCTCTGCTTGGACAGAATAACTGTCCCCAAAACACAGATTATTGCAAAAGCTTGTTCTGTTGCTCTGTGGAGAAGCTAATACTGGATGCTCAAGCAGTCAGTCCCTTTCCAGGCCAGTATGTGAAGCCTTTAAAGATTTTCCATCACCTTTCCAGCTGGGAAACCCAGTTCAAGCTCAGAATACATCTCTCCAGTATTCAGAGACAAGGCAGAGCTCTCAGGGATAGCTACCTGGTTTAAGCAATTCCTTAGACTAAATGCAGTAAGACAATCTACCTAGCTGCATTAACCAAGCATGAATGCTCAGAGCTGCTGTGTGCTTAAAATGTAATGAGGATCAAACATCCAAAAGTCCTTCTTCATGGAAAAACACTTCTCTGCTACTGAGCAGCTTTCTTGACCTAAAGAAGTTTCAACAGTTGAAGCTTTCTTTAAAACACAAGATGAACGCAGTGCTCCAACCAGTGAAACTGTCTTCATAATAATCGTTGCAGAAGAAAGAGTAATTCAAGAGAATACAAGTAAGGACTGCTTTTTGGAGAAGCTGTAAAAATTCACATCCTGCTCCTGGCACATTAGATCAAAGCTTTTCACAGTTTCTGTAGTTGTAAGTAATTTTCACAGGTGGAACAGTCCCACAGATAACCTTTGTCATTGCTAACCTTCCAGCTACAGAATTAGCTTGGGATTCCCAACACAGGTCCCTAAAAAACAACTACCAGAAATTCCCACCGTCCAAAGGTAGTTTCAGAAAGAACAAAAACTAGGATTAAATTGACCAGATTCTCAAGGAAACCCATGTCCTTGAAGATCCTTTCCAATCAGACATAGTCATCTCTTTGCTTGCTCAAAGGCACTTACTCAAAATTCTTGAAGAATCCTAAATTCTGCTTCCAGTCAGAAAAAAAAAATGTTCTTGTATCACAGGATTTCATACAACACAACATCCAATACCTCCAAAGCAAAGGCAAAACAGTTCCTACTTCAATATTTAGAGGGAATGTCTTTTCCAGACATAATTTTTCAATACAACATCCTGAATGACTCTCATTTCAAAACCCTCGACAGCCTCTTACGAAGCCACATTCACTTCTGAGTTAAGCCCTCCTGGTCTCTGCCTGCTATTCCCTATGCTTTCTTGCTTCCCAAGTAGACAGAAAACAGATCTTGGAAACCAGAACAAAACAACCTGTTTGTAAAGCAAAATAGAACAAAACAAACTTATTCGTTTACAAAACAACTTTAAATTTGAAACTTGTCATCTATATTAGAGTTTAAATTTACTGTGCTGCATAAAAATCATGGCAATTACCTTTATGCTGCCCTCTCATGCCAGTCTTGTCCTAATGAATTCAACACAGTGATCACAGCAGGGGAGGAGAAGCAACTTTTGCTTTTAAAAAAATCAACTTTAGCTTTTTATATAAATCAAATGTGGCTAAATCTGACTTTGAAAAAACTGACGAAACCCGCAGCACAGGATAAAACTCCCTCCTGTTCTGGTTAGTCCTGCATGTGTCCCAAGCAAACACTGGTTCCCAGTCTCCAACCCTGCACAGAGGCTTCCAGGACTTCAGTGGGCCAAGGCAGCAGACAGCTACTCTCCCTTCTATTTCAGGTAAGTCCCAGACTACTCCTGCCTTTCATATACCTACTTACCGCTAAATGCCTGATTTTTTCACCATTCTTACCTTACGTATTTCAGTTGATTTACCGAATTATTTAATGATTATGGTGGGGAGAAGTGTAATTTTTACATTATTTTTAGGAAACCTGGCAGGGAGACAGTAAGCATATGTGCAAAGGGGACAAAGCAGAGCCAGGGAGGAGCACATACTAGACACCATACTGGTACCTTTCTTTTATGAGGTCAGGCTTGCACAGCACATAGAAGTTCTTGACTAAACTACAAACTTCCAGGCCTTCACGAGCTGGGAAGAGGTGGAGGTGGATGAGGAGTGCCCTCAAGCATTATGGCTTTGCAGATCTGAAACCCAAGAAACTTTCTGGCATTTGAGACAAATGTCCCTTTTGGCTCAGGAGGTGCAGGGCACAGAAATAACCAGGCCACTGAAATAACTGTCATGACCACAGCGAGGGGCCTAAGACAAAGAATTAACCCTCTAGCTCAGCTGTTTTGTGCTTCCGATCACTTTCTGCATGCACAAATTGGAGACCTGTCAGGGGCTGCCTTAACCTGCAAACATGCTGCAACAAACGCAAGCACAGTCTTTTTGCTTCAAATCCCTGCAGGACCACGTAGCACCTCAAGCTGAGGCTGACAAGTGCTGCTGAAAGTATGAGATAAGCTCTGCTGGAAGAAAGCAAGGCATAAGCCTGGCACCTCACCACCAAAGCTGCAGCTGCATGACCTATTTTTGCAGCAACTGCTAAGCCTTGACAGCAGCCTCATGAAAATGCAAAGCTCTCAGAGCAAGCTATAACACACCCACTGAGGCAGCCAAAGCAGCAAGTTAGACCAACAAATCCAAAGCAGTGGCTTTGACAGTCTGTGTTTATGGATTTTTCCTCCTATTGATTAACCCATTTGGAGTTTGTTTATTTATTTGTAGTAAGGTTGCCTTGCAGTTCATTTACTCTCTCTTAATGAGGTCCCTGAGGTGACATTCTCCCTCGGTGAGGCCCATGCACAGTCGATGCCTCCTGTGCATTAACTACAGGCTCCAGCACAATCATTCTGTATGGTGCATCCTCCCACTCATGCTCCAATTCCATGGTGTAGTTTGTGCGACACACCTCAACGGGACAAGTTCCTGCAAGGTCAAATCCTAGCCTGGCTCTGCTAGGCAGACTGCAGTTCTAACAGCCTGCAATGAGGACAAGAGGCACACGTTTATTGAGGAAGAGAAAAAATAGCTATGAAATGCCAGCTGACCACATCATGAAGGAACGACCATTCATAGCACATCCCTTTTATAGCAACAAGGATGTAGAATAAATCACTGTCACAGCTTTGTTGGACAATGAACAGCAACATCAGGGGAAGGTTTTATTTCCTTTTTCAGAGAAAGAGATAACAATGTTCTAGTCCATCCTTTTGCATATTTCAAAAGCTCAGTGCCAGCCATTCCATCCATAGCAGCTGGTGTCCAGCTGTCAACAGCATATCTAAGCAGTAGCAGAAATAAAAGAAATCACTCCAAAGAAAGGTGCTGTATATCTACAAGACTAACAGTAATGGGAGTGAGAGATTTTTCAGAGGCATGAATGTCAATTGGGTATCTATCATTTGTATCCTTACTTTTTAAATCCAAAAATAACAATGTAAACAATAAAAAAGGCTATTAACAAAAAAAGACTTGAACTGAAACAAGACACATACTGCACACAAAGGCTAGGGTTACCATAAGCAACTATTGAGCAAATAATCAAAAGTTAAATTTAACATAAAGCAGTACAGTGAAAACACTGAGGAATTAAAGTAATTGCTGTTTCCTACAATTAACCCTGAGCTCACTTAAGATTATTAAAATAACAGCACTAACAATCTATGCAGTGTCAGTCTGATTGCTTTCTGCAGTATCTCCACCTACTCCTTTTTTTCTTCAGGTTGCAGTTAGAGCTGTGGGACAAGAACATCTCTACACATTGTGTAGCATCTAACACTAGATGACCTCGGTGCTGTTCAAAGTCTGCAAGCATTGCTGCTGTAGGAGTTCAAGCATTGCTGAAATAGCTGCAACGGAAAAACAATTTGATCTCCCAGACTTCCTAGTGGATGTTCAGCCATGGCACAATGAAGTCATTATCAGCAATCCACCTGAGAACAGATGGAAGTGGTCCTCTTTTTGGACAGCTGGGGAGGAGGAGGTGGAAATCACAAAGGAAGCTACATAAACTGACAAATGTGATGTTTCTGGTAAGATGTGATATTTCTCTTTTGAAAGGCATGATGATAGAAAAAGGCTGACAAGGAGAGTATCGAGCAGAAGGAAGAATAAACACTCTCTGATTGTCAGTAAAATAATGGTGTACTGCATCCATGGGAAGCAAGGGACAACCTTCCTAATGGAGTTAGCACATTCTACACCTCTGGGCTTGCAGGGATGATGAAACAGGAAGCAGCTCTCTCTTCAGTGTGGTGGTGAACACACAGGCAACCACACAAAGTAAATACATCATTGCATCTCAAAACTCCAGCTAACATTACTGAGCCCAAGAGTAAAGCAAAAACTGAGATAGCAGCACTCAGGGCTGAACATAATTGCACTGGGTTTTGCATTGCAAATGTGGTGTGCAATGCATCTTTGGGGGTATTGGACGGTTAGCTCACCTTAYTGTCAATCCACAAGAGACCTGCCTCACTCAAGACTGAGCAGGGTGCAAGCTCCAAACAGTTTGCAGTGAAAGTATGTCATGTGTCGGGAATGACACCAATATGCCCCACTCGCAGAACTCTAGTGGCAGGACAACTCTTCACATAAGCAGGAAGCCAACATACCTCACGCTTCAGCAGCGCTTTACAACAAACGAAAAGCTGCTGGGCCTGACCCTAATTCATTGCTGAATCAATGTTGCAGACACATCACCTATTACACTTCATTAGCTTGCAGTAGTGTATATTTACACATACACATGCAATCTCTCTTCTGGTTTCAGATTATTTTATCTGCCTTCGTTAGAAAGGAAGTGTAGTGTTATCATGGTCATAGCTGGCCTAAGGCAAGAAAATACTCCTTACATATTACAACTTTCCTTATACTCTCTTTCCTGCTGATTTCAACAGGAAAATTAGTTGTCCTCTCTTTCTCCCCCCCCCTCCCAAATTTATGACCTCCCCTTTTACTAACATATCCCTTGTGCTGCCTCACATGTGCCAACTTCCTTTTTCTGTCAAAGCATCCAACTGTTTCCCACAAATAAGTTGAAATCTGAGCAACTGACTTCAATCTATATTTAGATGAAAGTTTGCTGCTTCTGTTTCACATCTATCAAAAGGACTGTCTCTCTAACAGCCTGTTTCCTTGCCAGCTATTTCATGGGTCTATGGGTCTAATAAGAGATAGTATTCCTCTCCCCGTTATAACCTTGCAAAAAAAGAGAGAGGGGAGAAAAAAGAAAGAAAAACGTAGTGGAAGGACAATTACAATCTCTTTTCTCAGTTGTGAGATGTGCAGCTTATCATGGGAACCTTGACGGTTACACATTTTGGAAATTAACGTTCCGTTACTATTTCTGAGATTTAATGAAGACACACTCAAATTAACCTATCAAGCAAAGACATGGGAGTACTGCCAGAACAGACTGTAAAACACTGACTTTGCCTACCCAGCCTGGTCTGTGGCCAGGAAAAGGCTCTCCCACAGAGCACTATTCTTCCTGCCTCCCTTCCAGACAGGAAGGCCCTTAGGCTCCTTGCTACGTTTACTATTTACATCAGTAATTGGTGTTCTGCTCCAAAGCAACAAAATCAGTCATCAGGATGGTGCAAAAAGACAGCAAGCCAAAAAGGAATCTTTCATCAAAGCTGGGAACACTGATTACAAATAATTTGTCCAAATACCAACTGCAAAGACAGCACTCTCTGTGGATATAAATAAGCAAAGAACACAAAGACAAGAGAAGAACATAATGAAACTACGATACAAAAAAACTTCAAGGGTATTCAGGACAAGAAATTGTGCAAAAATTTAAGTGCAAAACATTCTGTTAACAGCTATGCCAGTCAAATTGGAGTAATGTCCCCTAAGGGCCTGTGGTCAATATTTAAAATAGGCAAACTAAGACACTGGAGTAATGAAGCATACAGAGCCCTTGAGGAAGGGAGAAGATAGCAATAAGGCAGTAGACTACGGCTTCTGACAGCTGATTTCTCCAACGAGCACTTCATTATCTGGGAACACATCACCACATACCTTCTTCCAGAATATGCTGTATTTTGCACCATGCAATACCATGTACCATTCAACTATGAGCTGTTCTTGGATGTCATGGATATCATTGCTATGTTACTTCTGGAGTCACTGGACATTCTAATGAGAGACACAGGGCAGTACCACAGTGCTATAAGCTTTGGCTAAATAAGTAACAAACAACTTGTACAGATGTTTTCTGTAGGAAAAGCTATGAGAAGAGATTTATTTTGAACTATAAAAGATTAACAGCGTATCTTGTTAGACATGCACACAAACAAATTCCTGAAGGAGACTAATAACCTAGAAAGTAACAAGCAAGCTGAAGGACCAAATCCCTACGCAGCCAGGATTCTCCTGTGGGGGAGGGAAAAAAAGAAAAAACAAAAATAAACCAAAACTCTTAGTGATTATACACTTCAGAGTACATGTTACGAGATAACACAACAGGAATGCTGCTAATACACTGAAGTCATTCTACAATCTTTCCAAAACATTGCATGAGCACCAAGTTCTCGTACAGCCTACCTGGAGGAATGAGGAAAAAGGAGAAACTAGTGAAAACACTTAAGATTTCCCATTATAGCAAGACTGAAGAGTCTGGTTCTGCCAAAGTCTGACCTTTTATTTCGCTCTGACTGCCTTCTGTTTTGAAACATGGATGGCTTCTGTTCAACGATTGTATTTCTTGTTACCATACTTTAATGTTATTTTACATCAGGCTAAACAGATAGTGTCAGCAGTAAATATAAAAGGCTTTAACAGAATTAGAGCAATAAGACACCTCAGTATTAGCGGTACAGAATGGGAGAAATTCTGCTGTGACTGAGTTCTCCTCCACAACATGCCATTGCAATAAATCACATTAAACAGCATCAGTATCCAAGAGTTTTGAAACAGTTCTGATTATATTCCTGTAATGCAAGCCTAGGTAGAGCAGAACTTCATGGTTCACAGTTTGGGGTTAGGCTGCAGCAAGCTGTGATGATCAGTTATGTGAGCTTACACTCCTCATTCTGGAAGCATCAACTGGATCAGCAAATGTTCCTCATCTAAAACACAGGTGTTAGAACTGGGTGTCACCTCTAGCCCAGCGAAGACAGAAGAGACCCAACGATCTAGCAGTCTGGCTAAGAACAGAATGAGGAATTTCTGCAGAAGAGTTAGAAAAAATGAGGTGTCCAAAGTAACCATTGATGCCATACAGCAACACTAACAGCTCCAATAATTCTAGTCTCCTCACCAGTTGAGGAATTCCTCTGTGGTTTCACATCTTCTTCTACATCAGGAAGAGGAATCAGCTGGAGAAGCAAGCTCTAAAAAGCTGGTAAGGTTAGAGAGGTTGTAGAGAAAAAGTTACTTAAAACAGCTGTTTGTTTCTAAGTGAGCACTTAGCTTAGTCCACCTGTACTCCTTCAGGAAGTTCCACAACTACAGGAGCACAGTCATCAGGCTCTGCCTCAAAGTCCCATTTAAATTTCTTTGTTAGGTGAGCCTTGAATTTTTCAGCCTTCTTCCTTAGTGTCCTGTCAGTGGCAGCACTGCATGTGTAGGAAAAGAACACCTAAAAAAAACAGAGTAGATGTTAGTAAGACCTCTGTGGCACAAGCTGTGTCTCTTTCTTGCAAGAGTTTCATCAATAAGGTGCACCAGTTAAAATTTCAGGTTAGCCCCACCTGAAAAAAAATCAGCCATCCTGGAAACCACTCTAAATATGAGCTACCTAAACAAAGCCTACACTTCCCCTTTCATCCCACAACCAAGACAGACATTCTGTCTTCATTCCAATAAGTCATCATTAGAAATATTTGTACTAAATAAGGTTAAGTCAGCTCTGTTTCAAGCAGCAGCATACATGTAACTAAATATGTATTATGATTCTGAAACACGTTTAACTCTGAAAAAAAAAAAAAAAAAAAAATAAGTGACAGATGAGAACTCTCAGTATGTCTCACAGCACGAGTCAACAAGGCCTAAAGGGAATAATACTTGATGTGAATAACAACATTCTCAGCTGGATGGTCCAGGAGATCCTCCAAAGTATTCTTGTAATATAGTATCACCAACAGCTTAGGAAATATGGAGGACATTTTAAAAAAATTAACAAACAAAAAAACAAAACAAAACTTAGAGGTAAGAAAGGAATGGGAGTTCCCTAGAAAAAGTTCAGTTATCCCCAGCACAGCCACCCTCCGAAGATCCTTGAGTACAGGTTGCTGCCATCTGGAATAACTTTTAAGGAAGGGCGGTTCATTCCATCCCACTACCACTATCCAAACATACACAAATCACTAACTTTTCAAAAATTCATAGCTTTCTGTTAGCATTTTTGAGAGTTAAAGCATCCATGTCTGATTAAACAGGCCATTTAGCTTCAGAGCCCATCTCTTACGGGCCTGCTTCTATTAGTGCACTGAACTTGTAACTCAAAATTCATTTTCATAGAAAGAAACTTATGTTTCAAAGCCAAAGAAACATTCAATGCAGGGCTGAAGCGAAAGGAAACCACTTTGGGATAAAGTAAGCTCCTACTTGGAAGATGTCGACCGACAGCTGGAGAAAACACTGAAAAGGAAAAACAAAGTTTGTTGCTCTGTATATGACCATTGGCCTTTCCCCTGTTCATTCTACTGTGAAACTGCCTGAATGAATTTCATATTATATTACTTATTCATAAAACTATTTTTTTTCTTTAAACCTTGTGGAGACTGCATATTCAGTGGTAGTTATGCTGAACTTTTTCTGCCTGAAATCAAACTCCAAAAACAAAGCTGTTGCATTCAAATACACTCTTCCCACCTCAATTTTGCACTTCTTCCAATCTACCTGCCTATATCTAGCCAAGACACACTCTGCTGGCTGCACACATAAAGTGGCTCGTTACTGCAAGTCCTAGAGGTTCTCTAGCACTATTTCAAAACATAAAGAGTGGCTGGTTGACACATTATTTTCTACTGTTGTAATTTGGTAGGACAGTGTTGCTCTGCCAGTGTGCTAAAAACAGAGCTGAATTTTCCAGTCCTGAAACAGGATAGGAAAAAAAAAAACCACCAACAAAAAAAAAAAAAAAAAAAAAAGATCAAGATTTCCGCAAATCAAATTTGAAAAAGCCCAAGGGCAGGGAGGTGGTCAAGTGAAGTCATTCTCTTGATTAAAGCAATGCTTCCCACAATTCCCAAAATTAATTTACCCAGTGAGTTAAAACAAAAAAATCAAACAAAAAAAGTCTACAGCAATAACTTGGAATTTCAGGCACAGAAACGCAATCACTATCTTTGAGAAGGGAAAAGGTAATACACAATTTACACCAAGCACTGCAACATAACTTACTGATGGGATTTTCATTGCTGAGTTATATGGATATAACTCTTTTCATTTTTAACTGAATTTTGCTTAGCTATAAAACTTGTCTATTTGCTGAGCTGTTAGCATAATTTCAGTGAGTGGGAATAACTGGTCTTACTAGTACTGAATTATAAAGATGTCATACTTGTCTCAGCGTAAGTAGAGTATTTTCTGCATTCTAGACTACCTGTAAATTCTGTCTAGATAAGAACAAACCCTAGGACCCTAGGAAATGAACGTGATCCTAAAAAAAATAGAAAAGCTTTTAATATACTATCAATGCCCTAAGCTCAAAAAGGTTTCACTGAAACTTCTCTGCATACTAAATATCATACTATTCAAGCTGACCAAAGTCAGTATCACTAATCTTTTATGACACAGAGTGTGTATACATTTATTTAGAATTAATAGCTTTTGGAAAAAAAAACATAAAAAGACCTGGCCTTGCACTTGCTCAGCTTCTCTCATAGCTGTTTAGCTTAATGTAGCCTAAGACTTTAGTCATTTTAGAAAAGGTATGCTGGTGCAGTTCACTTGCATTATATGCACTACTCCAGAACTCTGAAACAGATGCATGCAATGTTGATGTAATAGGCTACTTTCAGCATTATTTGCCAAGAAACCATACTAAGACACAGCCTCCATTCCGTATTGCAGCTATTTATGTTCTCACTAGTATTTCCTCTCATTGCCTCGCTTTGCTGGCCTTTCTATAGAGGCTAACTTAAATTTATGCTGCATTAGACTCTTCTGGACTTAACTTTAGCAGACAAAGCTCAGAGAGGACAAGCAAGCAGCATTTCTGTGTAAAGAACAGAGGGGAAAAAATACAAGAAAATAAGAACATGCTTAGAGCACATAGACTCACTGTCTTCTATGTAGATCAATAGTAGCTTACTTCCTTTTGAAAATTTTCTCCAAATTTGCTCTGATGTCCTGTATATCCTCTCCCACTGCCCCCCCCCCCTTTTTTTTTTTAAGTCACCCACAAACCTACCTGCAAGGTGCTGGTTAAAAAGTTGTCCTGAGAGACTATGTCCACAAAGAAATCAGCTGGGATTTCACTGAGTTRGTGATACAGCACAGAAATGAGATTTGTGTAAAGGTCTTGATACTTCCCTATGGCATCTTCGGATCGACACAGGATATTTAAGAGTCTTTTCCAGTGCTCAAATGCATCATACACATTCCCAATCAGGAAGCAGATGAAAGCAAACTGCAACTCAGCTGCACATATTCAGGAAAGGAAAACAAAAAAAAAAAAAAAACACACAAAACTAGAAACATATGCAAGGTACGCATCCTCTTGAAAGCTCTGAAAATGACTATATAAACACTGGGATTGCCTTTTACACATGAACAGCATCCTATCCTCCCAGTGACTCCGATAATAACGATCAATACTTCAAGCACTGACTATTTCCTAATGCTCTGCTATTCAGCTGGCGAAAAAGCAGAGCATGATCAGGCAGGACCCCTTATAACTGTAATGGTCAACTTTGGAGAATAACTTTACTGGTGACCAAAGTATACTGCTACCTCAGGACTTGCCTGCATTCTCAAAATCTTCCATGATGTCTAAATGAGAAAACAGAGGTTGCTATTAGTCTGCAAGCATTGTGCTCCTTTTACGCCAAAGTTTCCAAAATCATACAGCACAGCAAATCCTACCACTCTCTGAAACACAGAGGTGTGGGAACAAAGGACGATGTGAGCAATATAAAGGTTGTTTTTTCCTTCATTGAACCAGAGTTAAGTAAGCATCTTATGACAACTTCACCATTCCCCAAGACACTAAAGGAATCTTACATACCCTTGAGGTAATTAGTCTTTGTATACCCTAGAATAATTTTGATAAAGAATATAGTTTATAAAGTTAATAATGGGAAAATAGAGGCTTATTCCATGTCAGTAACCTTAAGACTCTAGCTCAGCTAGGTTCCTAAGTCCTCATTCCATCCTGCACAGGATAAACATACCCAATGATCTTCACAGGGTTGTCACTAATTTGTACCACAAGCCATCAAAAAAGGCTGGCAAGTAATCAAGACCCAGTGAGAGAGAGATGCAGTTCGTAGTGTGCCCATGAATACTAGATACCTCACGCTCTTCCAGCAGAGCTCACAAATCCCAAACGCTGCCACCGAGGGTCGCCAGCAGCCCACAGAAGAGACCTCCCATCTTCCTCCGGACCCGACACGCTGATTAGCTACTGTGGTAGGAACTCACTACTGGGAAATGTAATACCAGATTACTAAAACTCACTTAACTGACTGGCATCTGTACACTTTATTGACAATTTATATTTATAATTATCCAATCTGTTCTAGCTATGGTTAGTACTTTCAGTGACATCTGCACAAGCTGCTACCTCCCCACAAAGTTCAACTCTCTCATGACAGCTGCATTCACCAACAGTCAAAGCAGCATTTAGTGAAAGGACCATTTTTGTTTAGTGTTTACCAAAAAGACATCAGCGGGAACAAGAGAGGGCTAGGACCAAATTAGAAGGTCCTAAGAGAGGAGAGGAGAGGAGAAAGTTTTGAAGGAAACAGACTTTACTGAGAAGAATACAGAGGGCAAAAGGGACAACCAGAGTCAGGTAAGAAGGACAGCTGCCTCCCCGGTGCACAGTTGATTCTTCACCTGCTGTAAGTTACTTCACAAACCTTCAACCTTCCTTGAAAACATCAAGCCTAAAAAATAAAAATCCACGAGGCGTGGAAGCATCATTATCCCTAATCTATACAAAGGGAGGCCTACAAAGCAAACCAGCTTGTCCAAAAAACCAAGGATTGAGCTGTTGGCAAAAAGGGAACAAGAATCTAAACATTAGGATATCCTGTCCCATTCAGTGGTCTCAGGACTCCCTAAGCTCTGTCATTAGATCACTTGATACACAAATCATCACGCTGGCACCACAGAACAAAACTGATTTGTATTAGAGGCAATGTGGTGTGCCTTCCATGCACAAGGGAGAATTTGCAGCCACATCCCACTTCATACCCAAAATATGTTACTGCAGTATCCAAAAACAAAAGTGGCCAATGGGGCAGCCTGGTCACTCCAGACACAGAACACAAGAGTGTCCAGATTCTCATATCAGTGCAACGGGAATAAACCCTATAGCTACTCCAACTTTGTAGCTTGTATAAACTGTTTTTGTATAGTCATAATTATAAGTGCACACTTGTGCACTGAGGCTTTAACTGCAGGTTTCACTTGGGGACTCTTGCTTTACTGCAAAACAACTTAATTCTTCTGAAGTGAATAAGTACTAATGGGAAACTAAGTACTCACCAAGCAAATCGTGAGGTTGGCTGGAGTACCGCTTATTAATCACTTTTTCTAGAGCATAGCTAAGGTCCATGCTATGCCTGGTTATCTCCTCTGGAGTAGCACCATCGGGGTACATCTGCTTTGGCAGCTCTGTGAATCTGATCTCAGTGCCAGCTTTCAGTTTCATCTTGGGCAGCCGGGCCATACCTTCAGCATAGGTCTTGCATTCTGCGTCGTACGGGGGCAACTTCTGTTCAGCACGGTCTTTGGTGTGCTTCCCAACCAGCACGGGGAGAACTTCAGAGAAGGCACAGATCTGCCCGCTCTCTGGTTGCAGCTTCTTCACTGCTGACTCGTTGATGAAGTTGGTGAGGGAAATCCATTTTTTCAGGGTCTCGTACGGATAAGGCCCAAGAAACTTGTCCATGCCCTGCAGATTCGCTCTCATGGCTTCGGTCTCCTCCTGGGCTGCCGGCGTTAGGTCCACTTCCTCGCTGGCGGGGTTCCAGCGCAGCACCCGCAGGTCTCGCTGCTGCAGGCTTAGGAAGAAGCCTGTGCGCGGCCCCGTTTCCCGGCTGCTGGCTCCCCGGACAGAGCTGTAGTGAAGGAAATGGACGCCCGGAGGGATCATCTTGACTCCGCGGAAGCAGGGCCCCACGTCCCAGGTGTTGTAGTCAATGCCGAACTCGGTGCCCTCGGGCACGTTCAGGATGACGACTGTGGCGCCCTCAAAGAAGAGCCTCTTGGCCAGCTCAGGGTCCAGCCGCCGTGCCGCCATGGAGCCTGCCGCACGCACACGCCTCCTCAGCCCACGGTTCCCGGAGCACACCCCTCGCCGCGCCGCGCCTCTCCCCCGCCCCGCAGCGCCCGCCCCTGCCGCCGCCCCGCCCACCACGGCTACCCCGACAAGCGTCCGGCTTCCCCCGCAGCCGCCGCACTCGTGTTCCGGGCGCAGCGGCTGCTTCCCGCCCGGCGCGGGGGCCGTTCTGGCCAGCCGAGGGATGTCCTGGGGGCCTGTCCCTTTCCCCTGCCGCACAGCTGCTCCCCTTGGTTCCTCTCGCTGGGTGTCCTACAGCGGGTGGGCGCCCCTCCCATGCTCCCCCCCTACACCCCACAGCTGGGGCAGGCCTCCCCCTTCAGCCCCCCACARCAGGCAGTGCTTCCCCTCGGCCCCATAGACGCCCCACGGCTAGCAGTCCCTCCCCTCAGCTGCCAGCCTAATCCTTTGTGCCTGCTCAGCCTGCAGGCGCTCAAGTTGAGCCCCAGGTGGTGGGGACGCAGCTTGGCAGCACCTTTGAAAAAATCTGAGCTGTTGTCCCTGCAAAATCGAGCGTCTGTTAGACGAAGAGATCGTCTTTGGCCCCACGCCTGCAGAAACGTCACCTGGCAGTGCAGGATCAAGAGGGCATCTCTCACTCCAGTGTCCCAGGCACCCTGCAGCAGGAGCTACCACAGCCTTCCTCTCACCTGGACTGCAAGGTTGAGAATCCCACCAGGATGCAAAGACAAAGTCAGGAGCCTCAAGGGCAAATGCAGCCCTATTCTCTGAGTATTTTAAATGTCTTCATAATCTACCTGCTGGCAATCCTGAGTCTGCTACCTCAGGCAAACAGATGATGGTTAGTGGGTACAGTGTGAAGAAGGGACTTTCTTCCACCCTTCTCCTCAGCAATATGCAATGCCCAGAACTGGTATCTGCTTCATTTTCTAAAAGAACACAGGGAAGAGTACAGTATTTTAACATGCAGAGACCCTGGTCCCAAGACCTCTCTGTTAATCTGCCCATTCTCTTTATGGGAAAGTGTCCATTTCATGCCACAAGCTGGTTCAGCATCAAACACATTTATTTCACTTTTATTGAATACAAGAACAGTGAGCACACACACATACACCACCAAGCACTGAAAAGGAATATGACTGAAGGCAGGAGGGAGAAGAAGAACAAGGGAAGAGAAAAGGGGAGTTAGTGAAGGAACAACAGAACATTGCAGTTGGTTGGTAAGGTGCTTTTCAAATAAAAATAAATATTGTTATTGTTACTATCATTATTACTCATGCAACTGCAGGCCAGGTTTGAATGACTTTGTGGGATCAGGTAAAAACAGGCACTCATGTCTCCCACCCCTTTCAACAGAAAGGCCCTTGGAAGAAAACAAATGGTGATTAGCTCTTTGAAATGGCAGTAATGTGATGGGCAGGCTGGGAGAGAGCCAGGCCCCTAAGGGATGTTAGTCATTACTAAATAGCAGAATCCCACACCTTGCCAAGTGAACAAGAAGCAAACTTTTTTCTTCCTTTTTTATTTTTAAATATTGTCACCCGTTAAACAAGCTGTGGAAGGCAGGAAACTGGATCCACTCACTGAGTTTTTTTAACTTTAAATGTAAATAGTTTGAATCCAATTTCACATCAGTTCTATAACTGTGTAAGGCTACTAATTTTAACAGTGAACTTAAATTTTATAACCATATATGTGATTTCAAAACGAGCTATCCAGTTTCAAAGTGGCCTGTAGTTCAGTTTTATGAATACCAAAACCACATGGGATCTCCCAAACAATCCACATGGGGCCTTCAGCACAAAGGGTACTGAAGAACAACCCACATGATACGTGGACCATTGCTAACAGGCAAGATGGGCTGAATGCCTTGTACAGGCACTGAGAACAGGACCCATCTTGATTGGTGTCTCTTTCAGAAAGTGCAACTGCTTTTTGCAGTTGTTTTAGGTGTATTTAAAAAGAAAAAAAAAGAAACCTCTTTGCAATTGCCTTAACTTTTTGGTCTGAGGTCTAGTCTCTAAAAACTGCAAGTTACAAGCAACTGAAAGCACTCGGACAGAAGCTGGGGGGAGACTACATGACAGAATTGATCAGAAACCTGAAATGATCTTCATTGGCATTAGCCAGCAAGTCTATTCACTTCACAAGAAGCCTTTAATGCTTGTAGAAGAATCTTATATGCCAGAGGAAGAACAGACTTCATTGGGACATAATAGCAAGTGACTGGTGAAACAAGGCTGCCAGAGAAGAGGCTCTCTCTTAAGCAAAGTATGCTCCCATAATATCCCAACAGCTCAAGTTCTCCCTGTTTAAGATCATCCTCAGATCCATTGCTGGAACTGGTAAAATGCACCTACTCTGAGCAGCCTCTGTGAGGGGTGGAGGACTAAAGGCAAAATGGTGCAGAATTGTGGGCCCTTCTGTTTCTGCAGGAGATAAGGATAATTCCAAAAAGGAAACCCATTTATTTCTTTTCCTTTCTGATTTTGGTTCCAAATCCACCCTAACTGCCTGATTCACAGTGTATGAGGCCCTGGCCTTGGCCCATAATCCCCTTACAAAGGCAGCCATAGAGGAAGCCTGTTGCTAAAGGCCAAGTTATGATGATTTCTGGGAAAGGCAGCTTCACTGACATCTTCTCAACACAGACCTTCTTACATGGAGAGCCTGGATTCTGCCATCCAGCCTTGTACACTCAGGGCACTCTGCAGTGATTGAGATAATGTGGTCTTTCCACTGCCTGTCCATCAGCAGCACCCAGAGACAAGGATGGGGGAAGGACTGGCATCACCCCTCCCTTTGCTGTCATGTAGCCCACAGTGCCATGGGCAGCCCTTGCCATTGCACCTGGACTGTAGGGGAAGCAAGGCAGAAATGCCTCCTCTTTGCCTCCAACCAGTCCTACTACAAAGATTGAGTAACTTCATTATTGGGGTCCAGAAACAAACCAAAACAACCCCAACAATCATCACAGCTCAGTGGGCTGGAGAGGAGCTAAGACCATGCTGCCAGTTTGTTCCCAGCTGACTCTAACATCTTTGGATTGGAGCCAGGTAACATTCCTGCCTAGCATCTGGGCCACAGGAATGGCAGCCTGAACCTTCTTCCTTGCCCTTCTCAACTCGCCACTGACCAACCAATCCCAAACACAGTATAATGCAGCACCAAACCCAGCCATCCTGCTTCCACTTGGATCAGCCAGCAGGATGGGACCTGTATGGTCTTTCTCCCTCAGCCCTGCCCCCGCTCCCCCCCAAAACAGAAGTGGCTGGAAGTGTCCCCATTCTCTTCTTGCAGGGCTAAAAGTCCCAAGTATGATCTAAGAGTCTCAAAATACAACAACCACAGTCAATCAAAATAATTAATAATTTTAAAATGTCATCATCATATTTACCAGGACTGTTGAATTATTTTAATATTGTTCCCTCCCTCCCCCCTTGTTATATATAACAATATACATAACTTAAATGCACATCCCTATGAAACCCCTACAGGCTGCATTTTTATAAATGAGAAACCATATACATATAATTTGTTTTGTTTGAAATGAGATCCATTCCTAAATACCTTCAGAGAACAAGAGCTTGGACAAATGCACAGAGAAGAAGATAAAGAACAGAAGGGGCAGGATTAATGGAACCCCCCAAATGCAAAAGAACCGGCATGAAATGAGAAAAAAAGTGTAACCACACATTCCAAATTGGAAAATAACTCTAAAGTAATAAACTCAATGGTTTCTCTCTTCTTTCCAGAGGTGGGAAATGGTTTTGCTTCTGCTTGTGATTTTTATTTTGTTGCTTATTTCTTGCTTTGTTGCAAAGCAGTTTTCCTTTCCATTCAGTGTGCAATAAATGAACTCAAGATTGTGTATCCTTTTATGTAACATGCAAGACAGTGGCTTATTGTACCTTTAACAATATTATTGTTATTATCATGATTTTTTAATTTTATTTTATCACCAATCCAGTAAATTCTTCAATTTATCTGCAAAGATGGTTGGCTTTGTTTGTTGTTGATGTTGTTTGTAATTCATTTCCAGCATAGAGCAGCAGTGCAAGGATGCATTTTGTTTCCTGTTTTTTATATTTTTATATATATATATATATATATGAATGTATGTATGTATATATATATATAATATATTTGCTATTCCTTTTTTTTTTTTTTTTGTCTCTCGCCATGAACGTTGCAGCCAGGATGTCTATGTCTTGCTGACAAATCCAGCGTGAAGGATCCTTCTTCACTATTCCCCAGGCTTGAATACAGATGCCAACTTCTGTGAACACGGTGGTCAAGATTCCTGTACAAGGTAGATGGAAACGACTGGTCATGGAGTGATCCCTTTCTTACATCTTAGGCTCTAAAAGGGCTCCTGTTTGTCTGAGGGCACTGGACAATAAAACTGCAAACACTTTGGGGTCACAGTTTGCCCTTGATTACCAGGATCTCCGGTAATTAGAAAATCCTCTGGATTCACTGAGCTCGTGCTGGCACATGGGAAAGCTATCAGTGAATCACTGCTGAAGTCTCCCTTACATTAAGCCATTAAATCAAAACTGGTTGGCTCTCTAAAAGATGTAGAAATCACTGGGCTTGGTTGTTTGTACTGGGTTATGAAGGAGGTGAGATTAGACAAATTCAACAGTCTCTTCTGACCTTCCAATCCACAACAGAAGTGGTCATCTTTTCCAAGCTTAAAAGCTGCATATCAAAATCTTTGTAGGATCAAGAAACAAAACCACGTTTCCAAGAAGTGTCTGGAATCTTGGTGGGGACATAGTTCCTTAAACAACTTTTAGTAGTGAAGCTAGCTTCAAAAGCTCCCCTTCCTGTCTGCCATTCTTCTCTGCCCCTCAGTTGCTCCGATATCAAAGTCTGTTAGGTTGTGACATGGCCCTGATTAAAACCAGTGCTGTGAAAGAGCTGCAAAAACCCAGCTGAGAATGAAGTGCAGCATGGAGTAAGAATAAATAGTTAAAAGTAGGGACAGGCCTCCTCAAGACAGCTTTGCCCTGCAGAAAAATGTGTGTGGAACTCTGTCCGCTTTGGAACATTTGCTGGGAGATGCAAACCTTGTATGCTGTTACCCACACTTGCATGTTTATAAAAGGACAACCTGAGGAACTGGACTGGGCATTAGAAAATTCTTTTTTGCAAATATTGGTCTAATATTTGGGATTGGCCTTGCAGAACCAGTAACCAAGTTTCTCAGCCTATCCATGAAACAGGCATCACTTCTGTCATTCCCTGCCTCAGAAGGATGAGAAAGTCCTTTGTCCTTTACATGCAAATGATTCTTACTCCTCTACTGAGCTAAGACAACAAGGGGACCACTGGAGCATTGCTTTTGCCAACACAGCCACCAGCTTTCTAACCACAATCAGGCAGCCACACCTGGGGGTCACCATCACACTGGGCTGGACTGGAATTGCTGATCCAAGAGATGCCAAGATAGTGCCCTGGGGCAGTTCTTCCTATCAGCACCTACAGCTGATGGGGTTAGATCCCAACCTTAATTGTGGCCAATTGTGGAAATGTGCCTTAGCCTGTTAAAGCATGGAGGTGAATAAAGCCCATGAACTGGGGACATAACTTCAGAAGGTTATCTGGGAGGAAATCTGAAGTATTTGAGATGAAAAGAAAGCCAATACAGAAACACAGAGAGTAAAAAAAATGTGTCATGCAGTATAGCATGGGAGGAAACAGAAACAGTGCTCGCAGAACTGCTTTGCCCACCTCCAGGCACCTGTCCTTCAGGGCCCGCCAGCAAGCACATCACTCATGCTACTGTAGTGGGATGCTCTGTTGAAGTCTGCTGTGGCTGGGACATGAGGGATGCTCTGTCTGGGCAATGCTGTAACTGTCACACTGAAAACTGTGCTGCTGTCTAGGAAGAACTTGTGCAAAGAACTCCACTGTGCTACTTCATAACATACAGCACAAGGGACACTCAGAGATACTTGTACAGTTGCATACATCTCTTATACAGCATGTATAAACCATACCTGATAATTTCTTTACCTACCTGAGGTTTCTTGTCCCTTTCCTCTGGAGAAGGTTCTGTTTCTCTGTATACCACAGCTTTGGTTACCAGCATGTCAGGATGCTGTAGTTTTGCCTCTTTGATTGCTAAAGCCAGTGCCTAGAAACCAGAATGATGAAAGCATTTATTACTACTTCCCTGAAATCTGATATGAACATTGCCAGAAAGAGTCACTGTATAAAATAATACCAGGGCTGAATGTGATTCCAGAAGAATGTGAACGGAGAGGTTCAGAACTGAACCTAAATACGATGGCCTGGAACAAAAACTCTGGAGCCTACTACTGATGTGAGGGGTTGTAGAAAAGCATTGGGATGCCTTGTGTATTGTTCTTCACTTGCTTGCTTGTTTGCATGCAGAAATGCACAGTGTTCCAGGCTTGCTAATGAACCTCAAGCAAAGGAACATCAGCAATTCTCTCTGCCAAAAAAACTGTAAAAAAAGATCTAAAATATTATTCTAAATAAATTTATTATTCTGAATAATTCTAAAAAAAATCTAAAAATTATTTTAGATCCTGCTCAAAACAACTTTTTAAATACTTCGGACCTTTAAAAAAATTGTAAAGCAAAAAAACTTGAAGAATGAAGTCACAATGAGCCTGCAGCCCAAGAGTTTTGTGTCAGTTTCTGTTATTTCATCCTAAAAGATTGTCACTTTTCATTCCTTCTCTTAAGGAAGTAAATGCAAAACACAACTATTTGGACTGAGTGAACCTGTAGTGAGACTCTGCAGGAAAGAAAAGGAGAATCCTGGGTCACTCCAGAGTATTTCAACAGAGAAATGGCAACTGGAAACATATAAGAAAAGAAAAAGGCAATCTCGTAGTTGGGCTCTGTGCTTGAACATAACCCTTGCTGCAGACTCATTCCTTCAAAAGGCACTGGTGGGAGCTGAGCTGGAAGTTCTTGTTCAGTATAAATCAAATGGTCCAGCTCTTTTGCAGGCCAAATGAGTGATGATTCCTGTCACTTCTTCCAAGATGATTGCTGTCTTCCTGTCACTTCTTCCAAGATGGAGACTGGGTTTGCTGTGAGTACTGGACACCTACAAGAAATGGACTACCACCCTCTTCCACAGCCTGGACAAAGCCAGTAGACTTGGGGATGTGAAAGATCGGTTTTCAGAAGGAAAGAGCAAAGAACCAAGAACACTCAGTAACGCAATCAGGGAGCAGCTACAACTCAGCAAAGCCACAGCATTCTGCTCATACCTGGTCTTGGTCCACATCTTCATCTCCTGTGATAATGATGCGCTTCTCTATCCTTGTCTCTGAAAACCCTCCTTTCACAGTCTGCAATACAAAAAAGAACAGAACTAATTTTCAGCCTGCACCCCTCCTTGCTGGCAGCAACATCCTGCCACTTACCATTGTATGGCTTGGGCATCACACCAGCCCTACAGGCTGCAGGGTTCCGGAGCAAACAACTAATGCATAGCCTTAAAACCCTATATTGTTCATGTCCTAAATACACTGCAGTGAATGTGATGCCTGCCCTCTCTCAAAGCCTTGCCTACAGTGACATTAGCCACAGGAATGCAGACTGGATGCACACCAAGAAGCAAACAAGAAGGCTGAGGGTCGTTGTAGTAGACACTTTAGGATTGGGGGATAAAAACTTGTGGCCATGTGGTCACAAGATGGACAATAAAAAGATTCAAAATCCAAGAGTCAATGATGTGCTACCTCTATTTGTGTGTAAGGAAGATTTGTTAGAGAGCATCCAAAAAACTAGAAGAAATACTAGCCACCAAAGGAAGGACAATCCCATCATCACCTCAGAAACTCCCGCAATAATTTAGCATGCCTCCCATTAACCTTGATTCAGTGTATAATAAAAGTTAGCCTATAGCAAGAGAGGACATAGCTAACCCTGAGTGTGAGAGTGTGTGGATGGGAGTAACAGTGCATGAAAGAATAGTGAAAAAAGGGCCAGGCTGCAGGTATTGAGCACCACTCTTGCCTACTCAGGTCTCTCACTGACCTTCAGCTTTCATTTGTACATTTAATTTGGGAACAAGATGGCCAGTGCTGAGGTTCTCTGGTGCAGCTCCCCCTACTTAATTTCCTGATACCTCTTCCGCCTTTCCACAGTACTCCAACTTTAATAAGTGCAGTACACCAAATCCAAACACAATAGCAGAGAGGAAGTGGAGTGCTCCAGGAAAGGGTTATTTGGGGTCTGGCTCTAAACTGGATACACACACCAGTTGCATGGACAAGGACTTTCACATGCACTGCTGGCAGCCTAAAGCAGAGTCACTTCCATCCTTGCAAGTGGCTTTAGGGTGCAGAGAGGTCAGTAATGCTGAAATCTGTTCTTCCACCTTAACCCAATGACTCTCCTCCTGAGTCACCAGTACCTACAGCTGGACTTGGCTGGCAGTCACAGTCACAGTCCATGTGGCTAATGCTGATAAACACCCAGTGCTTGTCAAACAAAGGCTGTCTGTACCCAAAGCCTCCCTAGGTCATACCTGGCTGAACTGAACCTGCTGTACAACAGGGGTGAATTGGGCTGGGGCTTTTGGACAGCAGCATGAGGGATCGCACTGGCTGATGATCCCTCACAGGTCAGCACACACTTTTTCAGCTCATAAGGAGAACAGTAGCATTTTTTTTCCAAATGCCAGTGGCATCTTTCATCAGAAACCCACTGGGTTTTCATATTTGCAGATGTTCTTACCTTGGTAACATGGGTAGTGGTAGAAGTGGAGAGGGTTTCTGCGGTGGCACTGAATATGCTGGTGAGCACCTCCTTCCCAGTGGAGCTGCCAATGATCTACAGGACAGAGAACACCTGTGTCAGTAGGGACCTCTGCAGGGAAAGACATTAGTGCTGGCTCCAGGGGTGACTTCCAAAGATTTCGGATATCAAGTTTTCAACACCTGTTGTTGATATGAGCATTTTCCCCCATCTTATTCCTTCTACCTGATGAAGCCATGAATAAGAGCTTCATTCACCTACTGCAGCCTCTATCCTCCTTAGCCACCTTTCATGGGAGCAGAACATCAGTGGGGACTTGATTCTCCCTTTTTACAAGAGACTGAGAAGCAGGCTTAGTGAAGGAATAGAAGCACAAATGGGACACGCTACATGAGGGCTATTGCTGCTCCTCCAACCAAGACAAAGCTGCTTAGCCAAGCATATGCCTGGCTTGCAGAGGGTAGACTATGGCGAGAGAAAAGACACACTGCACTGTTCAACTGGACATGGGTTTGGAGGCAGAGTTATTTTTATTTATTTATTTATTTATTGTGAGTAGCTGGGCAGAGGTATCCACAAGCTCAAGCCCAGAGAGCTGCAGAAAAGGCCCTCTCTAGCAGGGAGATGATTTCATTGCTGCATTTGATTCCTCTACTTCCATCCTCAAGGCCACGACGTGTGCAGAGCTCTCAGGTTAATTCCACCTCTAAACATGGCACTTTTGTCAGTTTTATTTTGTGTGTAGATGGCTGGAAAACCTTTGCTGGTTCCTTAGTCACATCTACTGCAAAGCACTACCTCCAGGTCAACTAGGTGACCAGTCTAGGGCAGAATAAAGCATTTAGCCAGGTTTGACTGCACCTTGAAGAGGCAATTAAGTAGAAAAGCACTTTATAAAAGGTCTGCTCTGAAGGCCTTGTCTTACACAGTGCTGAGCAGTGGGTGGGATTGTTGATGATTATCATCATTAAGAAGTTAAGAGTTTGTGACTACCAATACTACAAGATAGGAGATACTGAGCATTGCCCTGGGTATACAAATTCAGAACTTGAGGCAGGGAAGCAGGAACTCTTGGGCTAAAGAAAACTCAGCCTGCTTAAGACCTCACCAGGGACTGTCTATTTTTCAGGATCTTTCCTTCTCCAGTTGATGCTCCAAGTGAGAGTCTGGCATGGGAAAGAGGCCACAAGCATAGGAAACATAGCCTTCTTGCTCCCCAAACTTCTCCTCCTCAAACACTGATACATCCTTCCACTCTTTCCCAGTATCACCACATCAGCCAAGGGTGCTGCTGCTAGAAATGCAGGATAAGCATGCCTCCTGGGTAGCCAAGAGTGACTGGCCAAGGCAACCTAAACCCTGCACAGGCTGCCAGTCCCCAGCTCTAGTGTTCAGAAGCCAGGCTGCCTTCTGCTGGGCCTCCTCCCTGCACTGAACCTTGGGCAGTGGCACCATGTCCTCCACTCACCGGTGACATGGAACGAAGGTCTGCTGTGGGTCCTGTCCCTTTCCCAGGCTTAGTGCTGTGACCCTGAAAGAAAAGCATGTGAGAGTGTTGGCATGGATAGAACATGAGGGCAAACATAGCTTGCTTTGAGAGGGCAGCACTGAAATAACAGTGGATCTCCCTCAGCCTCTGGAGCCTTTAACAGCAGGACTGAGGTCTTCCTCTTCCATCTCCCCCAGCATCACAGTCTGCTCTCAGCCTTCTCACCCAGCCCTAAGAATATAACCAAGGCAGAAGAATTGGACACTAGTGCCCTCTCGCACCCTGAGGAGTCTGCCTTGCTTACTGAGGTTGTTGATATGGTCTCTGCGGTGACAGTGTGGGAAGTGGCTATTGCGTCTTTGCTGCCTGGGGTGCCTCCTTCCACCTGCCAAAGGCAAAAGAAAGCTGGTGAGTTTGAAGGTACCTTTGAGGGAGGTATACTAGCAAAATCGGTGCTTTATTTCCCTTACTGTCAAGGCATATAGCTTGGGAAGCTGTGGGATGGCCGCAGACACATGCCCAGCAGCACCATGTAGCACATACAGCACGAGTCAACCTCCAGAGACATCCCTGCACACTAGTGCTGCTCAGCAGCATGGGAGATGAGGTGAGGGAAGCATATGCAAGGGAAAGGTTCAAGGGATACTTGCATGGAAAAGTAAATGCAGAATGCATGTGGGCTTTGATTTTATGTCTTGGGGCTTACAGTGAAACCAGGACAAGCAGAGAAACCCGATGGCCTTGCTCAGCCATCTGCCTTCACAGTGTTGCTGTATGGGGGGAGGTTTTGATGAACTGAGGCTCTACAGAGCCACCAGGGAACACGGCAATGAGAAGACGAACCCAGCTCTGCTCCCTGGCCCCTAGAGCCAGTCTCATGCAGGACAAGGTGCCATATCACCTGAGTTGCTTCTGTGGCACATACCCTGTGGGGGACAGAGGTTTCTTCTTCAGGATTCTTCATGCCTGACACCAGGCCAACAGTTGCGGCATCTGTTTTCAGCACTGCCGACTGCAGAAGAAACACAGTAAGTCAGCAACTGCATCAGACTTCTATTTCCAGGGCTCAATTAGAAACAGTGCTGCCCAACCGGACATGTCTAATTCTTCCTCTTACACTAGCCCACACAAAACTAGTGCCTCCCTGTTCTCTTACAAATGCCGTATCTTGCTGATAGCCCTGTAGGCTCAAGGCAGCCAAAAGGGTCCATAAGGACACAAGCAGTGTCTGGAAAAACTGTAGAGCTCTACCCTCAAGAACATACTGCAGAGGGCAGGCTGTTACCAGCGGGCAGACAGCCACCATGCAAACTGCCCCAAATGACAGACTTACCCCAAATTGGACTGGATGCCATCACCAGATTTTTTTGTTCATAGATTTATATACACCATAAGTTAGGGCAAACTGGTCCTCTAATGTTGAGACCCACTAAATTCATTTCACTTGTGACCTGACACAGGTCTATGAGTCTTCATTAATTCCAGGCAGTTGTGATTATATCCTTGGTGACAGATGAAGACTAACTTGCAGGAATGGAGACATGTTTTCAGCACTTCCCTGCTATGAGGACCTGGAGCTGCCTAGAGGTCCTCCAGGGGATGGTTACCTGATTCAGCCCCCAGTGAGTCCCCCACATTTCTGAGCCAATGACCATCCCTACCCAGTGTATGGCCATGGATCAACAGTATCTCATTATCCTTGGCATAGCAGCCTATGTCATAGGACACAGTTTACACAAGGGTTTCAGATTAAACACCACACAGGCTGTCTTGGAAAAAATACCTTCTATTCTTTTGCTTTTTCCTTGCTCTGGGTCTGGACTCATCCTGCTACCAGCTCATCAGGGAACAAAACAGGGACTTACCTGCCAGTAAGGGCTCACAGTTTGTACTGCAGAGCAGCTGCCTGGAGCATGTGGCCAGGCAGAGGGAGGAGATCTCCAGTTCGGATGCTACTCTAGGGGCTGGGTGCTCACACACGGGATAGCACAGCCCTAGCCCAGCACAGAGGCAATGTTACATTCCATGCAAGATGACTGTGGCTCTACTGTCATTTCTCAGCAGTATACATCCAAATTCCATTTATACAGACATGCCACATGCAGTTTCCTCAGCCTGATTATAAGCAGTCCCCTAACAGAGACCCTCCTAGACCTTTGAGGCTGGTCCCATCAGCTGTTCCATAAATGTCTCCCATCCCCTGCACAGTCAGAGAGGGGTTAGTTGGCAGTACATTTCTCTTTACTATGTAAGCTATTCATTGACTTCATGCAAAACGCAGGGACAGCAGTTGGTTAGAAAATCATGCCCTTCCTAACTACCAGCATGCTAGCATGGTGCAAGGGACAGGGAAGGAGGCCAAACACAGTGTATTAACAGAAGAAGGTCATTTCTTCGAGTTAGCAGATGCACAGAACATACAGAGCCATGCACCTGCCTAAATCGAAATAACCATGCAACAAAGATGACAGCTTGTGTTAGGGTGAAACAGTTACATTGGGCAAGAACATAGAGTTGTTTGAAAGCTAGCATGCTCTTCCAAACAGACGTGGGACTACATGCCAATGCAGCAACACTGGGCACCATGACAAAGAACACCGAGAGATGATGGGGTACTGAGACGGTCTTGGTGGGTGGCTTCTCTTTTCGTACCTCTAGCTGGGATACTTCTGGTATAGGCTGGGAGACCTTCTCCCCTCCTTTGACATCATCTTCAAGTCCAGGAGCTATTTTTTCAGTATCCTGGGAGGAAGTCAGGCCTTCATCTTCTGTCTCACTCTTGTCTTTATCCAGCTCGGGCAGACTCCGAGATATGTCCTCAAAGGCTGTCCCATGAAAGTCACCGATCACCGTGAAGTCCACTTCTGCTTCCAGGCTGGATGTTGAACTAACTGTGATGCTGGAGCACTTGCGCTCGATGGCCAGGTGGTTGTCCTTCAGAAAGACTGAGTCCTTCTCCTGGTCYTGCTCCTCATCCCCGGTGTCACTCTCAGGAGCCCTGTGCCGAGGCGGCTTAGCTTTCTCCTCGGCACCCTCCCTCAAGCCCGCTCTCTGAATAAGACACAAGGGCAGAGAGAGACTGAGACTGGCACAACAAAGCTGGCTATGCCAATGGGAGAAAGAAGGGGAGGAAGAGGAAAAAGAAGGCTGCGGCAAACATTACAGAGTAAAGTCAAACACAACTCAAGCATGGAAACTAAAACCTTTTTGACAGCAGCAACTTTGCGGGGAGCGGAGGAGTTACCCAATCTGATTTTGTCAAAAGCCTATTGGTAATTAATCATATGAGAGAAAGAGTCAGTCCCACAGAAATGCTTGACCAGCCTGGAGGCATGTCAGTGCACCTGGTGAAAACAGATGTGTGGAAAACAAGAAGTCTTTTAAGAGACATTTGGAAATAGTTCAGACGCTAAATCTATCACATGTCAGTAAAGTTGGGCACCAAAAGAAACAAAGGGAAAGAAAGAAAAAAAGAAGAGTTTGAACAAAAGCAAAGGGCCTCGTCAGCCACATACGTTCAAGGAGAAGCAAAGGAGCTTGCCAATTCCACTGAGCTTGCCCCAAATGGAGTATCTGCCTTGTGCCCTGGCAGAGCATCACCCCAGCCTTCATGTGGGAGGGAGGGAGGGCCCAGCACTCACTCGCAGCCAACTGTGAGTACACCACGGCATCTGCCTGTAAAAAGGCAGTGGTGCTAAATCAGCTCCACTGACAAAACACTCCAGACGTCCGTCTCTAGGGATGACACCAAAGGATTGACTGATTTTATATTTAATCAGTGTAATTGACAGCACGATCAGAGCCAAGGGACAGCCTCCCTCCATTAGCTCCTCTCCAAACATGGACATACCTCTCAACTCTGCCATCAAAGGGTAAACTTCCTGTTCCCATTCTCTGCCATGAAGCAACGGGAAATCTGCATCCATGCTTCTATTTTATTTTGCATCTCACTCTATGCATTTCTCCCTTAGGATTTGCTCTAAGCCCACGGATGCCATAGAAAAACCTTCTCTTGGGCTCTGGGCCAAACATTTGCAGGCAAAGCCATGCCTCCAATCAGCCAGGCTCTGCCAGTGCAGGTACCCTCTGTTTGCACTGCTGGGAGGTTGAGAGGTATGAAAAACAGGGCGTCAAACAAACTCCACAGGAACACACCCATACACACATATATATGTGTATATATATAAAAATATATACATAACAGCTCTGCAAAGGGGAAAGAAGCTAGAAGCATATAGTCCTCAGAAGGTTAAGGTGAGCTTTCATACTATGGTAAGAAGCAGTTAATAAAACAGCACTGAGACCTGGAAGACTACTGGAATAGCAGTCTTTAAATTGTCTTCTTTCAGGCTGGATTTTACTGATGGGTCAGATAAATCCTTTTCTTCCCCACTTGGTTCCTGAGATTTGCTCTGGATTGGAGAAAAGGGTTAGTTTTAAAGAGGTGAACTCTGCAGGAGCTGATCTAGTGCTTATAAGAGCAGAAGAAAGCTATTTTATCATCCAGCCACCAGCTTGCCGAAGACAGAGGAGGATGGGTGAGGCTGGAGAGCCAAGCAAGAAGGGATATCAACGTAAGAAATGCAAGGGTGAAGCTGGAAGCGTGGAAACGTTGCTGCTAGGTGTGTGTGCGCGTCTGTGACGGATTTACAGCTCTTTAAGCCACCCCCCGCCCCATATCCCTTTCTTGCTCCTGGACATGAAGCTTGGGTGCCCATTTTCGGGTTAGCAGCTGGCATTCTCCAGATAGCCAAACTGTCGGGGTTCACAAAACAGAAGCTGATGAACCAACTGGCCAGCGGATCTGCATTCAGCAAATAAGCCTGACTGCACACACATACATAAAAGGACAGGGGATGCAAAGCGACGGGTCTCAGTCAATGGATGTGTGAGGTGCCATTGAATATGATAATAAAGAGCCACACAACATGCGTATGAACTTTCCATCCGGACAGTTCATTGGAAGAGTTACCACGGCTTCTGCCAGTGTGAGTTCGCAGCCGGAGTCAGGGGAGGCAAGGTCAGCATTGTCTTCTCCTTCATGCTCCACATCAATAGAAACATCTTCCTTTAGAGACAGAGGCTGGGATGAATCTCCTGAACCAACCCCTTGCCTGAGGGCTAAAGAGCCAATACTGGACATGGACCCCACAGGAATGGCTGACACCACAGAAGATGAGAGGAGGCCTGCATCCAAAATTGTCCCCTGTGCCAGATCTATCTTCCCTCCTTTTTTCGCTGCTGTTGCAATTTCAGGCATGCGCACTTGTCCCTCCTGCACTGTCCTTTGCTCAGCTTCACCTTGCTCAAACATCTTAATCTTAGAAGCCACTGAGGTTTTCTCATACATCTCACCATCCTGCCAGACACCTGGGAGTGGGGCTGAAGCCAGTGTCACAGTGATATCTCCATGCTCTTGGGACATAGCTTCTATCCTCCCAGCAATGGGCATCAGCGGCCCAGATTCTGTTTTCTGGATCCCATCGCTAGCTTGCAGCTTTACCCTGCCTTCATATCTAAAGGCAGATAGTTGGTACAAACTGCTTCCTTGACACGATTCTGTTACAGGGCAGTGGGAATACACAACATGACCATCTTCTTCAGAAGGAGACTTATCCTGCAGTGGCTGCTCTGGAGCAGGGCCCTTGTCCTTGGCAGTTTCTCGTACCATAGAGCTCCCATCCTGCAGAGCCTGACCCACATTAAACTCCAATTTCCAGTATGGCTCTTGTGCCTTGGGGATTGTAGTGTGGAGTGGCCCTCCTGCCTCAGCACCCTTTTGGTGTAGGTCTCCTATTATGGCTCCAGTTTGTAGTTCCATTTCTTTTGCCTTGGGAGGAAGCTCTTCCAGGCTAGGAGTTTTGTCATGAGACAGTTCTCCCATTTCATTATCTTTATCTTGGGACAATTCCCCTGACATAGTCTCTATTTCTTTTGACAGCTCTTTTATGATGGGCTTTTCCTCCTGGAGTGGCTCTTCTGTGGCAGGGACTTTGCTATAGGCTGCCCTCCCTGTGGAAAGGTCTGTGTCTTGAACCACCTCCCCTGGGGCTGGATCTCTGACCTGGGAGAGCTCCACTGCAGCAACATCTGTGTTTTGGGGTGGTTGTCCTACAACAGGACTTGCACCTTGCTGTGTTTCTCCCGCAGCAAAGCCCAAGTCTTGGAGCTGTTCTTCAGACTCAGGGCTCATGTCCTTGGATATCTCCATCTCTGTTACAGGGCTCATGTTCTTGAGTGCTTCTTTACCTGCTATGGGGCTTGCATCCTTGAGTGTCACCTCAGTTGTGGGGTTCACATTCTCAATTATTTCCACATCTATTAAAGGGCTGGTGCCCTGGGCCAACTCTTTGCCCTTGGGCTGTGTGTCCTGGGCTGGCCCAGTATCCTGGGCTAGTTCTGCAGAGACAGGGTCTGATCGTTGAGGTAAGGGCCCAGGGGTGGGAGCATTCATTTGCTCTGACCCTTCTGTGGCACTGGGATGGCCCTGCTGAGGCACAGCTGAAGGGGGTGGTTTAGTCTCTATGTCTTCCATCTGAAGAACCACTCTGGAGCTTTCCTCCTCTTCTTCCTCCGCAGTGATCCTTTCTGAGACCTCCCACTCTGCTGTGGAGCTATCTCCCTGCTGGTCTCTTGTAGCCAATCTCAGTGCTGGGTTCTTCACCTTGCCCAGCTGCTGCATGTCCTTAGCTCCTCTGCCTTCACCTGCCGGGGCACAGAGCTTAAATTCTCCTGCTGATGTTTGCAGATGCTTTTCCTCCAATCCCACCTCTTGGGAACATGATATGGCTTCATCTCCCTCTTGTGTTTCATGGCCTGTCAGCCCAGCAGATGTTCGTTCCTGTTGTACTAACAAAACTTCCTCCTTCCCTGAGCAAGGATGTCCCAAAAGGCTTGTCATATCACAGCCTGTCTTAAGCTGGTCTGGCTCTACAGCAGGTTTTACCGCTATTGCTTTCCTTTGACTACCCACTGAGGAAGTGGGCTGGGACTGTTGTTCTGCAGGTGCTGTGGGCCCTGAGCCCTCCCCTGGTTCATTTACTCCTCCAAGCCCCTCCTCCAAGCCAAGTCTTTGGCTGGCCTCTGAGAGCAGATGCGTTTTTTTCTCTTTCTCATTTCCCTCTATATCTCCTAAGTAGATGATCCTCTGTGTAGCAGAAGTCTCAGTCTTGTCATCGCTAGATTTCACTTTAATTTTAATGACCTCTATGGCTGTGGTTGGCATTCTGGCCTCCTGCTTCCTGGAGGCTGCAGAAGCATACTCCTCCAAGCCCACCTTGCTTTCTCCCTGGTAAGAGTCTGGGTCTGAAATCTCAGGCCTTTGCCCCTCTTCAGATTTCTGACATGGCCTGGACAGACTTGGCTCTCTGATAATCACTTTGTCACTCCTCTCTTTGTACTCCTCCTGTCCAGTTTCAGCTGGCAAGTGCTCTGCTTCCATGCTGGGCTCCTCCCTGGATGCTTTCTCACAGATCTCATCCTCCCAGACAGACTCAAAATCCTCTGGACTAGCAATCATTTTTGCTCTTCGACGGGTGTCCAAGGCTGTATCTGCTGGCTCTTCTGGGCCTGTAGCTTCCTTGGCTTTCCCTACAGCCATCTCCACTTTTGATATGTTCACACTCATTTTCACCTCTGATGTACCTGCACACGCTTCTTCTTTCTTGACTCCCAGAGCTTTCTTTAGAGCTACCTCTTCCAGCCTAGAAGTTTCTCTCTCTATAAATACCCAATGCTCCGAGCCCTGCATTGCAATTGGAGCAAGAAGAGTTAGCGTCAAACATACTTTACCTAACAGCTGATGACTGCTTTGATAATTAACAGAAGGCTAATCTGCCTCAGACAGGGTTGACTATTATTATTCATGCAAGAATTGAAGCAGGGTCTATACTAAGAGACTAGCACCTGGTGGATGGGCAGAAGGGACTGAAAATAGTGGGGCTGATGCTGCAAAGGTGAATGAGGCCCCCCAAACTCTCCACAGCCTGGGATTGTTTGCTCTGGGTGATGGCTTTAATATCTGTAATATTTGCCACTTTGATGGACATAAAGAAGTGGGGGCAATATTCCTATCACACATATTAACAGAAGCCATCACAGCACTTCCTAAGAGGCAGTGTAGCAGAGTTGGTTAAACCAACTAGGACTCCACATTTCAACCATGCTATTAGTTGGCTCTTGTAGTTCCCAAAGGGTGAGATACCATTGTAAGCAATGGCCTGTGTTTTGACTAGCTCTCAGCTTCATCCACATACACTAACGCCATGACAAACTGATAAGAAGAGAAACCATCTTTAGGCATTAGAAAAGGCCTTTCCTGTCCTTATCAAATTCTGCAGCTCAGATGATTAACTCCAAAGTCAGTCTTTCCTTCCTAGCTTTCCCTGGAAATCTCATCAAAAGCAACTACTTAGCTGAGGTTTCTTAGCAATGCTGAAATCACATAGTTCAGAAAATATAACTGTAAAAGGTCACCTCTAAAATATAAAGGAAGATCATGGGCTTGGAAGCTGAGACAATTACAGACACTGCAGCAAGGACCAAGTGAAGTCAGTAAAGCATCCTGCAGCAAGGACACAGGGAGTATGTAATATATCACACAGCATATCTATTCTGTTGTGCAGGGGAGGATCCTAGATTACTATTACTATAATTAAAAATGTACTCTTTGTACATTCAAGTGTTTGCCCTGCAAGACATCTAAAGACTTTACAAACTCCAAGCCCAAAGCACTGCTAAAATTCAGCCACTTCTGGAACAGAAGGTAGAAAATAACCCACAATAACACAACAGTAGGAAAACATCACTTGGCATTTTCACTGTCAAGAATGTTTTGCAGCCTCCTTACTCATCCCCAGGATACACACCGCCTGCGTGGAGGAGGCGGCCTTGGGCATAATCATTTAGAGCTCACACCGGGCATCCACAGGAGGGCACGCTGGCAGGCACAGGTTGGCCGCCCTGCGCTGCTGGGTCTATCTACGATGTGGATGCCCAGGGCTCTTCCAGTAGGCAACTGAGATGCAGATCCAGCATCTCAGCTGAAAGATGGTGTTCTGTAGCATGAGTTAGACTGACCTTCCATGGCACAAGCAAGCACTTCAGCCACAGAGAGCTCAGTTGGCTGCACTCTCCCTGTACAAATTAGGAAAATAAATCAGTGCAAAGAAGAGCTGAACTTGCAGTGCCCAGGACAGGGGTGTCAGGTTGATGTTTTTGCAGCTAATACAGCAGTTACACCCAAAACAGAAACCTAATAACTGAATATTGAATAAGGGGAAACTGAGGGCAGAAGGAAGCAGAAAGAGAGAGAAGGGAAAAGAAGAGGAGATTAAGAAAGAGATAGAAAGGAGGAAAAGCAATTACTGATGAAAATGCCTCCACATGGAGGTAAAGAATGGAGATCAGATATCAGTGAAAGCATTCAGTATACAAATGTCATTCCCCAGTTCCCATCTTTTTCACCCAGATGCCCAAGAAAGAAAGGCCTGGGGTTCCTGACAAACAGAACATCTAAAGCCATGAGCCTGGCCCCAGTTGGGCAAGATCCCCTGACAGCTCCTTTTTCATCTGGGCTCTGGCCAGAGCTTGCAGAGCTGGCAAGCACACAAGGACACAACAGTCACTCAGGCCTTGCCTAGTTATGTTAGTGATGGCTAGTGTTGGTTCCTTGCTCCTCCCTACCCAAACCATGGAGTACAAAGCAGTAAGAAGGGCACCCTTCCTCTGCAAATGCAAGCAGGATCCTTCTCTAGGACATCATACAAGACTGGACAGGCTGAGCAGAGGCTCTGCCGTGGTATCTGGCATCCCGCAGTCTGCCACAGCCAGGCAGCTGTGTGCACCAGTGCCGAGGAGCCCTGTCCTCCAGGAGACCCGTACTGAACCAGCTCTCCATTGCATCGCTTGCACAAGCCTCCTCAATATTGCTTCTAACCCTACTCCACATTCCCAAGTGCTGACTGCTCCTCAGGTCCCTTCCTCCACACTTGCCTCCATCACTAGCTCCTCATGCACATTTCGTTTCTCCCAGGTCCATAGAAATCACAGCAGAGGCAGTCAATGACTTTCAGGAGCATTGGATTATGGTAGTGTCTTCATAGGCAAGTCTGACCCATGAAAGCAGCATTATCACCCACTCCCTGGCTCTCCTAGGTCTGCCAGGAAGCCTGCTTAGGTCTCTTGTCCATGAACAACAGCCTCCCAGTTTACAAGGGATGCACAAGGTCCATTCAACCAGAGGATGGCCTACTTTCCTAAGAGTACAGCAGCTCCTACCCTGCTCCTGCATTGTGGCCTCATTGCTGAATCCTTGTACCAGTTGAGGCAGAGACACACAGATCATAGGCAGAAGCACAAGTTCCTTGAGTAAAACCCCTTTCCCCCTTTCTCTGGCTGGAAACCAGGGTCCTGTGGAGGAGTACTTCCCTGGGCAAAGAAGGCAAGCCGCGTCAGGCTCTTGCTCAGAGTTACGGCTTCATAGATTGAGAGTTGTAAGACAAGCCTTCTGAAGCCTACTATAGAATGTTTATCCATGGCAGCACCTCTTAACCAGGAAGGAAGAGATGAAAAGTTCCAGATATAAATCTGAACCATCTTCCTTCTCCTCAGAGCCGAGAAAAACTTTGTTGGTATGAGCATAGTCCACTCCATAGAAACAGCAAACTACTCTGTGGAGTGGTCTGTGTTCTCTGTTCCATACAGCTCAGTCAGCTCCAGTTCCACAGCTCTTGGCAGCCTACGTAACTTTGGAGCTTGAGGATTCCTGGGGACGTTTGCTGTAGATATCTGGATAATTGAATATTTCTTCCAGGAAAGCAGAAAACTTCTGGAGCTTTGGCAGAAAGCATGCCAGAAGAAAGAAAACCTCAGAACAACAATCAGTAGGCTGGCAGGACAGTGTGTGCCAAGACAATAGCTGAGTCTAAGAAATGATGATGCTGGAAAGAGTCTGACTGTAGAACAGCCATGACTTCCCAAGGGATAGTTTACTTTCAAGCTTTTTCTTTACATCTTTCCTAATAGATTTGCTCCAAGGGTCAGGAGTGGCTGGAAAGACATATGAGCTGTGGCCTACACGTGTCACAAGAGATAACAAAGAGGCAGAAAAGTAAAGAAATGACTTGAAGCAGAGACAGTCAAATGCACCTGATGGCTGCAGGCAAGGCTTACATACCTTGGAGGAACCCAGGAGCAGGTAGGAGGTTTCTCCCTTTGTCATCCTCCACTATATCTGCCATTTTCCTTTGCTCCTTGGGAAGACCCAACTCGCCCAAGAGGAAAGCATTAGTCTCACAGAAAGAAGGGAAGAATGAATGACTCCTACTTCTTAAGAAAATACATTGCGTTGCTTTGTTACCCAAAGTTAAAGAGATTTCAGTCATCTCAAAACCCAGCACTCTCTTCTTCTGAGTAGAGTAAAACCCCACTGTTGCCCGTAGAGTCCATCTAAGGAAGGCCAGACTGTGCCATGAGCACAGAAACTCCATGGTGCTGGTCACACAAGGCCTGAGCAGCTCTCACCAGGGATGCAAATTCCTTGTGAAGACACAGATCACATAAGGATAAAAATCACAGTGGCTCTACATCAGCTGCTGCCTCTCACCCACCTGTACATGCTGAGAAATCAAAGACGAGTCCAGCTTAGTGCCTGGGCACCCCAATACTGACACTCTGGGTGCCTCCAGCAGGTAGAGGTGCTTAACTCAAGAAAGTTAAACACCACATGCTCACCTTGCTTCTGCTTTTTCTGGCCAGGTGCTTTGGGGCTCAGCTCTGGCAGAGATTCTCTGCTGTTACAGATGTGCACAGAGCTATCATCTGGAAGAATTTTGCAGCAGCTCCCAAATACCGGCAGGCAGAAGGTCACAGTGCAGATGCTGCCAAAGAACCTGAGTCTTACCAAAGGAATATCTATCCTTCCTGTTAAAGCCCAAGGCCATCCTCAAGTCCTGACTCACAACCCTGCTGCCTCTCTGCAGACATGTACTGTAGCCCAGGTTTGAGATATAGACTCTTTGGTAGGGCTCAGCTTGTCAACACCAGGCACTTTCGTGCTGGGCCAAGTACTCCTTTTAGCTATCAGAACAGGCTCAGGCCATGGGCTGGCCACCACATGGAGACCTGATCTCAGCCTCCCTGAAGACAACAGGACTGGACCCAGAGGGATCAACAAGCCAGACCTGCCCACACTCCCTCCAGCTTGTGTCCCTCAGAACAAACACAGCCTCTGGCTTGCACAGAGAGCTTCTGGGCATCCTGCCCTGTGCACAGCTTCCCACTCAAGCTAACATCATGGGGAGCAGCAGAACAGAGGCAATCCTTCCCCTGTCCCTACAGCCCCTTCCTTGACACAGTCTTGGATCAACACTGACTTTGTGCTGTCTCTTCTGGGTGCACTTAGACAGGATATGCACGCCAGCACTGCTGTGCACCACCTTTCAATGAGGGTAGGTCCAACCACATCAGAACTAGATCTTAAGTCCATTTTTCTTCCACTGAATAATATCTTCTCTTGGCTGGCCTAGGAAACTGTTGTTCTGTAAGAGCTATAAAACCCCTGAATGCAACCAGTACTGAGGGCTCACATCCCTCAAAGGCAGGCACCACAAAAGGACAGTAAAGGCAAGGGAACCCTGCTTTACACAGGTGGAATCCAAACATTTCTAACCTATCAAGAGACTGGGTGCTTGGGCCTGAGTGACAATAACTCCAGCTGAAGTCAAAGAAAAGCAAAAGGATTTGCTAAAGACAGCCTGTAGCTAGGTGCCTGCTTGCACTTAGACAAGACAGACACATGCATAGCTCTCTGGGCCTCAGCACTGCCTCCTGGGAAACCCAGCATCAGCCACCAGCTCTGCTCGCTGGGCATGCAGCTACCCCTGGGCAGCTTATCCTGGCAAAACTGCACAGCACTGCTTTGCTGGAAGGTCTCTCCCAGGAAACCCTGTCTCAGAGCCTGGGAGAAATGGCCACAGGAGCAGCATTCACTGATAGCCCTATCCTGATGAGGGATCCTGCCCATCATGGGAAAGGACCTGCTAAGGGTGCCAGTGAATGGCTTGGTCTCTGCTTGCAGGGCAGGGACCACCCATTTGCCTGAGAGGCTTTATGCATGGTCCAAAACAGTGAGAGAGAGGTGTGGGGAGAGAAAGGGGATGGTGATAACCTCAGGAGAGGAGACAAGGCTTTTCTGCGTGAAAAACTCCATGGTTAGGGAAGCTCCATGCTCTGATGAAAAATCCTCTAGGGTGTCTTCTTCCATCCTCTGTGTCAGCAGGAAAACCCCAGCACCCAAGGGGAAAGAGAGAGAGAGACAGACAGAAAGACAGAAAGACACAGAAAGAGAGAGAGAGAGAGAGAGAGAAAGAGCACATGAGAAGGAATGAAGGGACAAATGGATAGATAGATGGATGGATAAACAGAGGTCACAGATATTCCAGCTCTAGGTCTTCCACTTAGGTCTTTGAACTTTACATGTTTACATGTGAGGTAAAGCCTCTCATCCTGTTCCCAAACTCTGTGCTTTGATGAGTGGTTATGAGCTCCCTCAGCTCACCTCTGCTCCCACACTCCACAGCCCTGGCCAGGGGAATCCCAGATCAGCCAGCTCTGTACCTCCAGTAAGTGCTGGAAATCAGCAAGCACATGTGCACACGACAAATCCCCTGCAGAGATCTCCTGGGTCAGCCTCTCTCCTAGGGCCATGCACTATTCCTAGAAGTGCGTCACTGCTCAGAGAGACCTTCTCAGGACAGAGCCAGGCCATAGCACGCTCTGTGCATGGTGTCCATCCAGCTCTGGAGCCATGCCAACCATGGCCAGCACAGGGCTAGCTCCGCAGCCCTTGCAGTGGAAAGTTCGCCGAGGTGGGAAGAGCAAGCAGAGAGGTCTTGCGCTCTTGTCAGCCAAGGAGGTAGAGAGACACCTTTGCCACACTATATGGCCTGAGCCAACCAAGAACCCACCCCTGCACTGCATCCATACCATACCACATCCAGCTCTCCTCCAGCAGTGATGTGGAGGGCTCTAAACAGCTCATCCCCTTCCTCCCTGCTGGTGGGGGAGTGTCACCAGCTCCAGCCCCCCAGCCAACTTCCCTTCATGCTCTCAGTGCAGGATATCTCATTGCAAAACCAGCCCCAAGGCAGATAAAATGCCAGGAGGGAAGGATGGGTATACAGGATCCCAGTGTAGCACCACTCACCTCACTGGCCCTCTTGGCCTGATGTGCCTGCACCTCTTACTGCTCACACCATACAGGTGCCTAGCACATGAGGGGCACCCTTTGTGCAACACCTCCCCCCACACTCCCTGTAGGTATCTGTAGGAGAACACCTACTCTGGGCACTTCCAAGCAGGACCCCTGGTAATACCATGGTTAGAAAGAGCCTAGTCTCATAGGCCAGCATTGCCACATGCAGCCCAACTCCAGGCATTGCCAAAATAGAGGCCTTCGGAGATGGATGAGAAGTTTGACCCCATGCAGTGCCTAGACATGAGGGGAGATCAGTACCAGTAGCATGCAACCAGTTAGCTTATTACAAAACTTTGGTAACAGCCTCATTCACAGGCCCTCTCCCTTCACCCAATTATGTGTGTCACCACCACATAATTCCCATGGTCACATCCCACCGTGCTTCCATTGGACATCATAGGAAATTATGCCAGCAAACTATGAACACCTCTTGATGAATAACCTGGTCCCCTCCATAAAACAAGTAGCAGAACAAACCTCTCTGGCCTTCTCTGGGGTTCCCTTTGGTGTTTCGTCTTCATGCTTGGGTGACGAAGAGGCTGGTGACGAAGGCAGCCTCCTGTCCCGATCCCTGTGGACCAGCTTGCTGTTGGGCTCCTTCAAGGTTCGTTTCAGCTCATTGATGCTGGCCTGATGCTTTAGCAAAACATCTTCTGGCTTGTCTAAAAACTTGGGGAAGGAGAGAGGAAGGTAGCTATGATTAAAGCACTGGTTAAGGCAAAGGGGAAGAGCAGGGGCACTAAGGAGGGTTTGCTTCACCCTGGGCTTGAATTTAGAGTCTCAAGACCCAACTGAACTGTGTGTCCAAGAACCCTCGTCTGTGAGTCGCACTAAGACCATTACAGGGAGCAAGAAAAAGGCGGTGAGTGGCAGAATGGACACACCTCCATGAAGGGCAACACATGCCCCTTTGGCATCTCAAGCATGGCTTGTTGAGGATAAGCTAAACCAGATGGGGGAAGAGAGCTGGTGGTTCCTTGAGATCAGCAAAGGTCTGAGCCCTACTGGAAATACCCGCAGCCTCATCTCTCTTGGCTCCCTTCAGGCTGTGCTGCTCTACAAGGCACGAAGGAAAAAAAGTCTCTCGCTCAGCAGGGCAGGAAAGCAGCCAGTCCTCCCAGCAAGAATTTTTGGAACTCTCTCATTGGTATTTATAACAGGGCTCCCTAGAATTGGATTCCTGTAAATCCAAAGTCAAAGATGTCTGACACAGACCCAAACCTGAATCAGCATGGACCAACTTAGGCTCAACAGCAGTCCAGGGGTGGGGTTAGATCTGGTTTGCTATAGAGAAAACAGCTCAGAGAGCTCAAATGCAAAGTGAGATGTGGGCTTTAGAATGTCCTTTTGTGATGTTACAGGCACTAGGATACCTCCCTTGTTCTGCCATAGGGGTGGGCAAAGCAGCTCAGAACAAGAACCCACTCTTGATTTCTGCCTCAAGCTCAAACCTGTTTTGAGGTTCGAAAAGAGTCAACTAAAATATCTTTCCTTCCCATTATTTCTCCTGGTTGCCACAGTAACAGACCAGAGACCCAAAGGAGTCTCAAGAAAAGCCCAGCCAAATTTTTCAGATCCTCAAGGCTCAGTAGAATTGGTGAAAAGATTCTCCATCTGCACATCTGAAGCATGTGCCCCACAGCTTGCCCACCTCTAGGCTCATGGGAGTGTTGGGGAGCACAGGACCGCAGGAAACAGCACATGTACATGCAGCAAGAGTAAGTAAATGAGGCAGACAGTGGAGGGAACACAACCAGGTGCCTGGCTCCATGGTGGATGAGAAACTAGCCTACTAGGACACCATGGCACCCACCACACTGGCTGGGTTTCCTTGCTGTGCTGAGTGGGGATGGCAAAGGCCTGTGCACTGCAAGCACACCGCTAGGGCTATATCTGTCTCTGTCAATAACTCAAGCAATTTAACGCCATCTTAAGCGAAGAAGAAACCTCCCTGATAGCAGCTATGAATTTTAGGCTGGAATGAATTGTCAGACCAGGGCCAGAGGGTCTCTGTCAGCTGTTTCTGATGGAGGGGCTACCACATACACAGGTAATTTGTGAGAGGCTCTGGAAGCCTTTGCTGAGACCTGGTGAGAGTGCAGTCTCTCTCTTCCCTGCTCTGCAACACCCCTCTCTAGCAAGACTATCCAAGCTCAGTCCAAGTGTCCCTCTACTGCACAGTGAGTAGTTATGGTTGCTTGCTTTTGACAGGTGAGTGAAGCAGGCGCTGAAGGGATCTCTGGGATTTATTTGCCCAAGGCCAGGCAAAAAGGCAGTGATTGAGCTCAGACTAGATCCCTGCCGTTCCTGGCTCTGCTGTTTGACCCCAACTCTCTAAGGAGTCAAGCCATGCAAACCGCTGCTGGAGCAAGGAATTTTTTGAAAAAAAGAGTTTACATGCTAGGCATATGATATAGACCCCAACCCAGGAAACCCAAAAGCAGAAACCAAGCCAGGGTGTAAAGTCCCAGTGATAAGCAGGAGCAATAGGGCTATTCTGTGCCTGTGCTGCCTCCTCAGTGGGAGAGTTAGGGCCACAGTACTGGACAAAGAGACATAAGGAGAAGATATGGAAGAGTCAGTAACATGAGCAGAAGCGAGGTCTTCCCAATGGGCCAAAGACTTGGCATGGTGGCCAGTCCATTGTGTCTTGGGAAGGCTCTTGCTCGCACACACAATGAAGACTGCCTTACTTAGTGGGATAGAAGATGCTGCTGCATATGTTCTGTTGCTAGATCCCCAGCTGTTTGTCCATTGGGTTTGTCTAGCAGATCAACCCCCCCGCCTTGGTGCATCTTGTATTCCAGTAAATAGGGTGACACGCAGTGTTGCTTTGAGGAGGATGGACAATATGATGCACCGACGAGAACTAAGATACTCCAGAGAAAGAATACCTCCTGCTTGTGCCTGGGGGTTGTTTCCTGCTCCGACTGGCAGCAAAGAGAGGATTAAAAGCAACCAGCAGAGTCAGTCCAGGGAATTTGTCACAAACATCACAGTCAAGTTGAATTTGGATGCCTACACAGGGCCTAGTTGGGCCCCACTGCCTTCGGTCAGGACTCATAGTAGGGCCCCACTGGTATCAGCATGAATAAGCACAGAAGGACTAGAAAACCCACTCCCTGCTCAGTGTGAGAAGGGTTAGAGGTAACCTCTGAGCCAGCCCAGGTGGCCAAGCCAATACGTGGACAGGGCATGGTTGCATGCCCACCAGGATGTGAGCCTGCTCACGCGTATGTGTGTCTGGTATGCCTGGGGGAAGGGTTGCATGTGGATATGCTTCTGCAAGGATGCAGGGAATGCAGAGGAACGGACAGAAACCCAGGCAGTACTTCCTGTGGCCGGGAGCTCCTTGCCTTCACAGCAGTGACCACTGGTGCACTTGGTCCTTCCCCTTCCCACATAGTAGACTAGGGCCTGCTCCCAGACCCAGCCTGGCCACCTCTGGCTGGGGCTGAACTATGAGATAGTTTGAAGGGTCCTGCAGGAATTAAGAGTTGCTTCAGGGCACGAGGCAATAGAAAGTAGAAATGAGCCACTATGACAGTCCCACTCCCATTGGTAAGGGCAAGAGAATGCACCACACCGAGCCTTGTGGTGGAGCACTGGCTCTAGAAAACAATGCCCAGTGGTGATTCATCCTAACTGTAGCCCAACCTGAGGCTGGGATACAGATCTATGATGTCTGTGCACTGGCCTCTTGTTTGTCCTTTCTCTAGGGGCAGCCCAGAGGGGTCCAGGCAAGACTATGTCAGAAGCCACTTTGCRAGATAGCCCACTCTTTAGCCTCCAAGGTCCTATGCCCACAATGTCTGTACCTTCAACTCTTTGATTTTTGTTGGAGTAGTCACTTCCTCATCTTCCGCCTCAGATCGTCTCCTGCTGCCAGACTCACCGTCCTCATCCTGCTTCTCAGCTTCTGCCCCAGCATCATGATTCTCGCTGACAGAGGCTGGGCGTGAGAACTCTGCACATGCAGAAGACAGCCGAGATCACAGACATGTAAGACATCAGTCCTTATTCACCCCACCTCCCCCAGCCTTCTGCCTGGCAGGTTGGCTTGAAGGCTAAGAAGCCTTGAAAGGACCTGCAGCAGGGGAAGACAAGTTCTAGGCCTTGCTGACACTGTCACAGCCCCAAAGTTAGGCCTCTTCTCCCTTCCTTTGAAGCATACACTTGTCCCCAGCCTGGCCCATTTACACCCTTTCCCACATCCTTGCACCCCCAGGCTGAGCTAACACTATATCCCCGATGGAGATGAAGAGAGCCCCATCTCCCCAGCCTGGCTCAGGTCCCAGTCCTGGCTTTGTTAAGCCAACTATGTCTGCATCCCTGCTTGTAATGCACGGACACACAAGTCTGGGCCATCACTTGGGAGGGACAGGCCCTCTGCCATGGGTACTCAGTCAGAGGCAGCCTACAAGAGTCATCCCATTGACTGCAACAACCCTGACAGATCCAGTCAGTCCTTTCCCTACAGGTATGAGCCACAGCAGGACAATGTACTGTGAGCCCACCGCAGTGAGCCCAGCTGCCCCTCACCCACCCAGCCCTTGCCTAACAGCAGCTTCATCGCTCCCATGAGCAGACCAATCTCCTCCCCCTCCCCAATTTGGGGGCATACCTCCATCAAGGCTGCGAGACATGGTGTACCGTTTGCTGGAGGAGCGCTCAAAGAAAGGGGCTGGGCGGTCAATGAGGGCACTGGCCTGCCGCGTCTGTGCCTGTGTCCGCCCACTGTAGCGGAACTTGGAGCCCATCACCAAGAAACCCTTTGGGGGTGGCTCTGGGGACACCAGCCTGGGGATGAGTTAGGCAACACACAGTTAGCAAGCCCACACATGGTACTGAGCTGGCCTCCATAGCCCTGTCCCATGCATGCATACAGACTGCACTAGTGTGGGGCAAAGTCCTGGCTCCTCCTCCCTGACAACTTCAAGATCCAAAGCAGAGGTGAGAGGTGCAGTGAGGAAGAGGAGTTTGCCTCAGCAAGGTGTCAATGGGAAAGGAGGGATGAAGGAGGAATTTAGGGTCCTGAAGAGACAAAGACCAAAATGGCAAGGTTTTCCCAGGCAGTGGCAGAGTGGGCAGATAGCCTCTGCCTTATGGAGCAGAGATGGCTCCAGATGTGGGAAAGACAACCTAGAACCATGGGGCAGAAAAGGTCTGTGGATGAGAGATGGGCAGAGTCTGCTCCTCTCTGTCCAGAAAAGGCAGAGTAGTCATTCTGACGAACATAAGACGGGATAGCCCTGTGCATGCCAGGGCAGAGAGACCTGCTCCTACACAGGCTGTGAGAGGAGGACAGCCAGCTCCTTCCAGGGCAGGGTAGAGGAAGCCCGAGGAAAGCACTAGAGGGTCTTCTGTTTGCCCCATGAAAAAGCTGAGATGAGCCACAGGCAGCAGCATGTCTCCCTCTGAGACATGGAGAAGATCTCCTCACCTGAAGAAGGTGTGATGCTCTATGCAGACCTTCCACAGACGCTTGGCAGAACGGTGGTTGGGCAGCTTGAAGCCAATGGTGCTCTCAAACTGTTCATACTTGAAGGAGACAGAGACATGCCATTACGGGCAGATTCTGCCCTAAGGGATACAATGGGAAGGGACCTGCCTCACCAAGGTCCTCAGGTTCCCCTAGCAGGAGCCAAGCCATGCAATATCTTTTTCAAACCAGCACTGAGAAGGTCCATGACCAGTACTGCTGGATGAGGGGATCTGTTCTTCCACCCATACTTACAGCCTAAGCACTTTCTGCAACTGCAAATGGCTTTTCCGTTCAAGAGATATTTCCTCAAGAAATAAAAAAAGTTTGTTTTGGTGAGACAGATTTATTCTCTCTACTTTAGATGTACTTTCCTTGTTTTCCTCTCCTCTGCTGAACACTGAAGATATATGTATTCTCCCATCAGTGCATGTAAAAGTAAAAAGGGTAAAATTTAAGCAGGAAAAGGTTTATAGAAAATTAAAGAAAAAAATATCAAAAATTGTTCTGAAGCCCCCTTCCTGGGAAACATCCAAATGCCAAAGAGGTCACAGTGCCCAGGGAACCTGGGCAGAGGTGCGCAGGGTGCCATCAGGCCTGCTGAAGTGCTCTGACCAAAGTTACTTTTTCAGTGAGAAAATGAGAGACCTAACAAGAAAACACTTGCTGACAACTCCCATTTGCCAAAGGAGTTGTGCTTTCTTGGCTAGCCATGGCCATTAACTTGGGAACTGCTGGGGCAGAGACTGGAGCAAGGCCAAGACCACACCATCAGGCAGAACTCTGCCCTGCTCTTGGGCCACGTTAAGCCCATGGCACCCACCTCACCAGGGCGGATCTTGATGTAGAAATTGCTCCTCTTGTAGGAAATTTTGAGGATCTTGGGCCAGGCAAAGCGGTTGATCCTTAGTCTGTCCCTGTAGATGAGAAGGCCGTTGGCACAGACGCCCAGCATGATATCAATGCCCTCCGAATCCTGGAGGAGAGAAGAGAGAAAGGTGGAGACTGCTCAGTCACCCAGTAAGGACCAGTCTGGTCTGGAGTTTGCCTTACATTATGGTGTCATATTCCCTCCCATTAGGTGCTCTGATATAAGGGACAGCTCAGCTTTTGTGCTTATGCTTATGGGACACCCCAGCTGCACAAAAGGGGCTTCATGTTTAAACTCTTTTCTACATTACTGCACTGACAGTATAAAAAAAACGTGGGAGCTGCAGACACTACAGAAGTCCCAGACATCAGGACATTTGAGGAGACCCAGCAAGCCATGGGATGTGAATGAAGGAGGAGGAAGTGGAGAAGAGGTGTGACTGTGAGAGGAAGAGGCTGTGCAAGGATGAGTGTGCATCCTGCCAGCAGCAAGTTTCTCCTTGGCCAAGGTGAGTGAGACAAAGCAGCTGGGGAGGGCCAGGCATGATGGTCAGTGTGCGTTCTGGCTCCAGCCTCTGTACCTCTGTCTCACACCACCAGTACCTTGGCATGGTGCAGGTCCACCCCGTACATGGAGAGCTTCTTTGCATTCTCCAGGAAGTGGATCTCTGCTTCGCCTGGGGTCATGCCCCTGTGGAGAGACAGAGAGAAGAAAATGTGACTCAGAGACCCAGGGGATGTAGATGCCTCTGTAGTAAAGCACTCTGGTGCCCTCCCTCACTGCCAGCTACCAAGAGCTACCCCGGCCAACCCCATCCCTTCCTGGGGCTTACCGGTAGGTCTTGTGCAGCTCCATGATGCGCTCTTCCAACTCTCGAGTCTGGTTAGGGGCAAAGCGGAGCTCACTGACATAGTTGCCCACGTGCTCCTCAGCATCATAGTCCCCCAGCTCAGCTTGCACGGCATAGGAGCCCAGCAGGGCATGTGTGACAAAAGAGCAGGGCAGGCGCCCCGCGATAATGTCTGCACGGAGCTGCAGGCACAGGTAGTATCTGCAAGAGGAGTCAGACGGTAAGAGCGGGTGAAGGCATGTGCTTTCCAGAGAGCCATGCAGACATGCTGTGCAAGCTGGAGCTCCTTAGTGAGGGCTATTAGAAAGAAGGCACCCCACCTTGCACTGCTCCCCACAGTGACTGCCCCCTCTCACCTCCCACTGCAGCTTTCTCAGCCCCTTATCAGACCTACTCGTCCACTGCTCTGCGTGTGATATACATACTCCTATCCCACTCTCTGCACACACGGCAGACAACAAATCCTCCTTTAAGCCATCTTCACTGGCTTCCCACACCAACACATCTCCTTAGCGCTGCCCCTCCACACACCCAACACGTGGTCCCACTTGACCCTCCAGGAAGTCTCCCAGAGAGCCTTCCCAATGGGCCTACGTGGGTTCTGTGCAGCATGTGATGAGCTCCCACGAACTGTCCTCACCTTGTGATGTCCTCCATGAGCTGGGCAGGGTCAGGAGGGTAAAACTTAACTGTAAAGGCAAAGTTCCAGGGCCCACCTAGCAAGGGGAAGAGAGAGGTAAGGGCAGTGCACATGCCAGCTGCAAGCAGACATCAGATATCTCCTTCACTCCTGTTCATGGATATACAGGAATATCATAAGGGTCTCCTGGCTAGACCTTGTCCACCCCTGGCCAACACGGGGCAGGATAAGGGAACTCCAAAAGCTGTTAGGAGAAGGAAGATTAACCCCTGGTAGGCTGTGAACATTCAACCAGCCAGACACCAGCATGATTTCTTTAATACTCCCTAAACAGCTCGAGAGAGAAAAGCATCACAAGTCTGGGAGCTTTGGCTCAACTTCCTTCGTGAAAGACTCCCACTGCCACAGCAAAAACCTCACATGTTCCAGTAAGGTGATACTGTGGGCAATGGTCTTCCTGCCACCCCAGTGCATGGTCCATGAGACAACATCACAAGCAAAGGCGCTCTTGCACCTCAGTACTTGACCCATCAAGCCCACCTCAGCCTGTTCCACCATCCTCCTCCTCCCTGCCCAGGGCACATGAGGATGGCACCTGCAGAGGGACCTGGTGTCAGCCCCTCCATTCTCAGCTCTCTGATGGCATAGACAGGGTCCTTTGCCCCAGAGCCTGGCTCCTTGTGGCTGCCAGAAGAGCAAAAGGACAAGACATGGACAAGACGATCCAGGTGCTAATGAGAAGCCAAATGGGCAATGACACCCCTGTGCCCAGGGCAGTTGCCACAGGTCTGGTGGGAGGGGCCATATCAGAGGTGCCTTTCCCCAAAAGCCAGTGATGCTGACAGCCTGGGATCAGAGGTTCTGGTGGCTCATCTCAGCCCATGCTCCCAAAGCATGCTTTTGCAGAAGAGAAGGTCTTCCCTTAAAATCACTCTTGCTCCACTTTCTGCTCCTGGCACTGATGGTGGGAACTCCTGAGCACTGGAGTTCATTAGAGCCTCTCACAAGCTGATCTTCTGCAACACTGATAATTTAAATCAGCTTGTGGAAGAATCCATTGAAGGCAGAGCAGTGTGACTGGGGAGGACTGCACACCAGGGATGGGGCAAGGGACAGAAGGGGGAAGGAGCAAAGAGGGAAGATATCCTGTCACAGCAGCTAAGTCAGAGTGGTGGCCCAGTTTGCAGCCATGATCTCCCATGCATCCTATACTCAGCCCCTTCAGAGTGCCAGGCTCCCAGGCTGTATCTCTGCCCCTTGTTTATCTACATCAGCCAGGGATCTGGGACCTACCAAGGGCACAGAGTTACTATGGTAAATGGCAGTGAGGGCTCAGCCAAGCTGCAAGCTGTGGCTGGGACCAAGCAGGCTGGGAGTCCAGCGGGCAGTGAGGAGTCCCAAATCTGGGGAGGAACAACCAACCCTGGCCACTTACTGCGGATCTGCTTCTTGATCTCTTTGGAGGGGTCCAGCCAATTCTGAAACAAGGAGACGTAACATTAGGGAGGAGGTAAAGGGCCAAGTGCTGGGGAGGGAGCAACCTGCAGAGAGATACTGTCTCATGCTCACCTTCTGGCTGTCCGAGTCACAGAAAGTAAGGCCAAAGTAATCCTTTTCCAGAAGATTGAGGTGCTCACACACCATGTCAAAGAGGACTTGGCCTCGGGCATGCTTCTGCAGGAGAAACAGATAGGCAGGGGAGCAAGAGAGAAGCAGGGATAGGCCATAAGAAAATTTTATCCATGTTCCTTCAGATCAGGCAGGTCAAGGCAGCAGCCGCTGGGCCCAAGAAATCATCATCACGTTTCCCCAAGAGCCCCATTCATGTTTCTGGACCATGCCAGAGGAGGTAGGGAGCGCTGTCAGGGGAGGGCAGCCACACTGTGGCCCTCCCGGCTAAGGGCAGCATGGTCCCTCCAGGCCACTACTGGAAAACTGCAGAACTGCCTTCAAGAGCAGCCTTTTTTTCTCCGACAGAGCTCAGCCTAGTCCTCTTCTTCACCATGGCTGGTTCCTGGAATTGCCATCCCAAACATTAGCCCCTCAACACTCCATGCTCCTGGAGTTCCAGAGACCCTGCTCAGCCCTGCACACTCAGGCCATCTCTTGTCCACAGCCTGCAAACAGCATCACTATAGCACAGACCTGCCCGCACACAGTGAGTTGCAGGCCCCATGTCACCTCAGGAAATGGTGATAGCAAACCAGAGCGGGGTCCAGGTACATTTGGAGAGCCGAGACAAACATGCCCCAGAGCTCACAGTAAACGACAATGCCTGTAGGAGAAGATTCTTCCTGATGCTGTCCAACAGGATAGAGGAAAGGCAAAAAGAGCTTGAGCCAGGCCCCGTGATGGAGGTTGTCCTCATCATCTGGTCCTTAAAATTCTCCTGTGTATCTTCCATTCATTACTTGTGGCAGTGAGTCCCAGAGATCACTTATGGAGATGCAAGAATTACTTTTTTGACTCACCCACTTGTTTCTCCCATATTTACAGCCTCCTAGTCCATGTATTTTCAGACTAGGAGCTGCCAATCTCCCTTCTCTGAAGTATCCTATTTCACAAGTGCCTTTACCAAGCACCCTGCACACTGAGCTTCCGAGCATCACTCTCCCATTGAAATCTGTATGACTGCCTCAGAGGTCTCACTTCTAAGCTGCTCCTCATCTGGAAATCAGCAGATCCAGTCATTTCCGGATCTTCTTTTTCCTGCTGAACCAAGATTTGAAGACAGGGGTTGTACATACCACATGTGATGCATGTAGAGATCTCATATTGAATGGTTTCACTCTCTTTTTTGGCAGTTTTTTTTCCTCCAGAATTAAGCATTTTTTTGGCAGTTTTTTTCCTCCAGAATTAAGCATTAGCATCCCTGTTATGTAGGTAAGGCAAAAACTCTTTCCATCAGGCCCAAGGGAAAGAAAGAACTTCAGTAGAAGCCTTTCTTTTCAAAATAATTCCTTCTTCTCTCCCCAACACCCCAAATGACTTTTTTTACAGCGCAGAAGCTCCCTGTTAGTTGAATCAATCTCTATCCTTTGCATTGCAACAACAGAAAGCTTGGCTTTACTGTGAGTATAGCTCCACACATCCCAGTTTGCTGCCAATCTCATGCACTGGAAACAAAACCAGATGGGAAACAAAGCCCAACAGGAGTCAGGTCAGTCAGGAACCAGGACGGCTTTTCCTAACATCTCTGAGGAGTATTGTTCTGCTAACAAAGCAGCCTGCAATTCTACAATATGCATTTTGGTTTGCATGCAGGTTTTGCCAGACAAATACTAATGGGAGATTTGGGGGAAGGATGACAAAACCACGTGCTGTGTCAAGGCTTAGGGACATTGGCCGTTCTAGCCTTATGAGCTCATTTCAGTCACTATAGTGATGTGCTCCATTTATCGTTCAAGAGGGCTTTCATCTTTGCGACTGCTCATCTTTTCACAGTCAGTAAAGCTCTTTGTGACAAACCTCACTGTTAAAGTGACAGTTAGGGCTGCAGGAGCACTGAGATCAAAGGATCTGCTTCCAGTATGGTGATCCTGGGGCCAGACCCCCCRACTGCCAGCTGCCTTGAGGCACTCACTATTCCCATGCAGCCATGGAAAGCATACAGCCGTGCTTCTTATGTTCATTAATCTTATGCGGCTGAGACCTCTGAGAGCTGGGACCTGCATACAGATCTAGGTCTGCTCTGCACAGCCAGCTCCTGAGCCACTGCTGCTCCCACTGGAGAACAAAAATCCATTCACCTAGTCACCAATGGCAATTGCAAAGGTCTCCCTGACAAAGGCACAAGGATTTCTATTTAGAAAGAGTCTCAGCTTTTGCCTTTTTTTTGAAAAAGCCTAAAAGCCTCCTAACTGAAAAGAGCCCCCTCCCCACTAACAACATGACACAGGTCAGAGAGGTGCTGTCTTCCTGAGCCTGCAGGCAGGAGATAGCAACAAGTGCTGGGCAGAAATGGGCATTCCCAACAAACAGTCCTCTCATCCTAGCTCTCTCTCTCACCTTACCGGGGTCAGAGGATCCCTCCATCCTCTTTCAGCAGAAACTGGCCCAAAATCTAGCCTTGAATTAATCCTTGCTTTTCCAAGACCTGTTCTATGAGGGACATTGAGCTAAAAAAGTTGTCACCACACAGAGAGCAGTTGAGCACTGCGGCAAGCTCCTAGCATGAACAAGGCCACTGGAAAACACCATGGCAAGGTAGGTGCCAGAGTGGCTTCGCAATGCCATGGACGTGTTATGCGGGCAGCCAGCCTCCTTGCTCCCTGTCCCATGATGCCAGGGAAATTGGCTTGCTCATGCGAGTCCCTGCTCTGCTGCACATCCCCGCTAGACACTCACAACGCTACACAAATAGCAGGCAGCCCACGCACAGAGTGCCATGTGTCAGACCGTCTTGTGAAGCCCGCAGCACTCCATGAGGATGTGCCTATGGACACATGCATGTATATCATCCTCATTTATGCACAAATACACAAGCACACGAGCCTGCTGCTTCCAGATGCTGATGCACCTCAACCACACGGTCCCTGGCTAGCCAGTTTTATGGGAAGGGTCAGCCAGGATCGCAAGATGAAAACAGAGAGGATGGAGCGAGGTGCAGCTTGTAACACTGCCAAAATGCATGTGTATCTTTGTGCGTGTATGCACATAAACACGTCTGTGCCTGTCCCTGGCTGTGTGAGCTGAGTCGGTCTGTGTATGTTGGCCTCTTAGCATAAACACATGCACACACATCTTTTGCCTTGGCACACAGGACAGCAAACATGCTGTGCTCTTGGGGTGTCAGCAGATACACTGGCATACACAGACGTGTCATGCATATATTTTTAGGCAGAGCTCTATCCTCCACCTATTAAGCTCTCACTTTTTAGATGCTTTTTCTATAGCTAGTCTCTAGGCTGAAATTCCCTGCTAGGTTCTGTCTTTCCAGATTTTTTTCTTTTTTTGAAAAGTTCAATTTAAATGGCCATTTCTGTGGATGAAGCTTGCAAATGGAAAATAATTTTCTCTATATTAGATTAGAATTATTTCTCTATATAGAAAACTTTCTCTGGAGGAGCCCTGACAACTGAATACTGGCTGGAAGTCAGCATAACTCCTCTTGACCTGGGCTTGGAAGGGTCCCTGGGCCAAGACTTGGCTCCAACATATCCTGAAGCTTCTGCACAGAGCAATCCGAATGCATGCATGCAGGTGTGCAAGTGCACCTTTGGCACCCGTTCTCCTGCGAGCTTGCTCCTCCATAGCCCCAAAACCTTGCAACTGGAGCAAGGTGGCATAGGGCATGGCAGGGAAGCTCTGCCCAGCACCTCTCAGACCGCATTGATGCCTGAGCAGAGCAGGAACTATGTGCCCTATGAGGTAACCCAGCAGGGCTGCTGCAGCCGCAGCCAGATTGTCACACTGAGGAGCTTGAGGACTCTGCATTCTTCAGATGAGCCTGCCAAAGCCTCTTCATTGGCCCAAAGCACTGAGCCTCCCCAGTGATGCCCTGATGACGAAGCATGCCAAACAAGACAGCGGCCCTTGGCCCCCCAGAAGAGAAAAAATCGAGCATCCCTGAGGGTCCTAACCAAACCTGAGACTTACCTCCACTTCGCATTCATACTCAGAGGCATCGAGCAGGGTCACTCTGCAGAGGGCACTCTTGACTTTCTTGGTGATTTTCTGGGGTGATTTCTGGGTCTTGCTGGGTGTTGTTTTATCAGAGAGCCCATCCGTTTCGCTGTAATCTTTCTCCTCCGTTTCTGTGCTCTGGAAGGCAAGAGGCACACAGCATTTACCTTGCACCCACTGCCAGGATGGAGGCTGGGGGAAAGCCATGACGACAGGCAGGGAGACAAGGGCAGCCAAGCAGGGGCATGAGCTCCCAACAGCTGATGGCAGAAAACAACCCTCTCTTTCTGCCCCTCAGGGTCATGGGAAAGAGAGAAGGGCTATGGGTCCATCTTTCTGGGCTCTACCACATAGGCCACACAAGCATAGCCCCTACGGAGTCAAGACTAGAAGCTCTCTCCATAGCTGCTTGAAGCCAGGAATGCAGGAGACCAAGGAGCTGTGGTGACATGTCCACTTTGTGAGCACTCAGCATCACTGCCACATGCCAACGCAGGAAGGAAAAAGAGACTCTGCAGCCTGAAGAAGTCACCAGGCTATCTAGAGCGAAATCTGCCTTTAGCAGACTGTCTGGTTCAGAGAAGTGACTGAAAAAAGGACACTCATGAGCCTAGTGTCAATATAGCACCTGAGACCACGATGCTAAACTGTCTTATTCAGCAAGCAGGGACAAGAGTTCATTCCCTTCCCTTAACAGGATGGAGCTAAGTCTCCTCTGATTTGCTGGCTGCTCCAGTCTGGCAACGACAATCTTGGGGTAAAGCAGCTGTTCCCAGTTCTGCCAGAGACGGTTGGTTTCTGAGACATTCAGCTACTTGCTTCTTTTTCCTTCCCTGGGTTTTGATACCATGGCAGTGCCATTTCTAGTAGAATCAGGACATTAGCCTTTGGGCTCCTGCACTTTCTCATTTATCTTTCCTTCTGCTCACAAAGTGCAACCACTTTGTAAAGACTTGCCCAGTGAGCTGGGAGGTAGCCACGCTAAAGGAGCAGCTGGCAGAGCTTATCTGCAGCAACAGTCTTATGGGGCTAGTCTCTTGAAAGTGATCCTGGGGGCTACTGTAGGGCCTAAAGCACGGGACAGCACAGGACTCCCTGCAACAACTGCACAGGAGCAAGGATGTAGCAAAGGGGAGGCATCAGTGGCCAGAACCGTGGCATATCACCTCCATCTGCTGTATCCTGTAGGCTTCTTGCACATATGTACAGGCTGTATGTATAGACTCACAGCGCAGCAGGGCAAATTCTTGAGAAGGGGACCAGGCAGCTCCCCATACTCTGCTTGCAAGCACCATGGTTGGATAGCCCTGCTCCCCACTCCCTGGGAAGGGAGGGTGCATGTCATTCCCAAGGAAGAGGCTACAGAGTCAAAACACAGAGGATGGTGCTGCAGAAAGCTGTATCTTCACATGCAGGGCCTGGCACATAGTGGCCAGAGACCCACCTTATCTCTCTGCAGGCAGTTTTTTGTGGACTAATTTAGTGATGGAACCAGGTGACTGCCTGGGGACCAAACAATTCTCCTCACGATGGTCAATCAGACCCACAATCTTTCCCTCCTCTGTTGCACAGCTTTGTTGGTGCCTACTCACCAGCTCTGCATTTTGGGAGTCAGGCTGGGCCATAGGCTTCTCATTAGCCTCAGTCTCTCCACTGTTGGCCACAGGTCCAGGGCTGGCAGCCATGGCGGTGGGGCCAGGGGTGGCTGCCTCCAGCTGCTGCTGTGCGGCCTCCTCCTGTGCATTCTTCACATCCGAATCGGGGCCCGTCTCTGTCGTCATGACGGCTACTTAGTCTGCCCTGGCACAGGTATGAGAGAGAGAGACAGAGAAAATGAACTACCAGTCCAGCCTTCATCCCAGCCTCTTCTGAGCTTGAAGGACTAGTACACACAGGGATGAAAAATGCAAGCTATGAAGACAGAGGCTCTGGAGCCCTTTGCTGCATGCATGAACCCACTGGGGGTCCTTGGCTCATCCCTGCTGAACAGCACTGCTGGCCACCCGGCTCATGCTGCTTCTTCCCTGTGGCAGGCTGCTGCTCTGCAAAGGGCCAGCTGTAGGGACAAGGGACAGGTCTCCCCAGAGGGCTGCGGGAAGGATGCTCTGACTGAAATACCGAAAGCCTCTGATTCAGGTCAACAAGCAATGTGGGATGCCAGAATTTCATGCTCAGTTGAGCCAGAGAAGTAGAGCCCACGCAACGACCAAGCCTGAAAGCATATGCTCCCTGCCCACTGAGGCCAGTTTACAGCTGGCAGGCCCAGCACATCCCCATCCGGCATCACAGGGGCCCAGTAAGGTAGTGACTACAGCTACACCCAAAGAGGGGGATTAGCGGGTTGGAGCTCAAAGACAGCAGGACCCTCCTGCTCTCAGACTCCACACGCAGAGCTCCACTTCACCGACAGCCAGGATGGAAAACTATCCCTGCCCTGTGCCAGCACCCACTGAACCCCTCAGCCCCGGGGCACCAAGCTGCCCCCTCCACAACACCCAAGGGTGCACGCTGCCTGCGCTGGCTGAGGCTAATCCTCTGTACTTGGTGTAACGAAGGACCAGGGACTCTCCAGTTTTAAACATGGAGCTATCAAAACACTCGCATGCATGAGCCCTTTTGGGGCAGCACCCCAAACAGGGCCACTGCCTTTTGAACAGAATTATATTTAATTCAGAGACTCTGATGACCTAAAGGTCCCTGGGACAGGAAGGATACACAAAAGTGCCACTGAATAAACACAGCTATGGAGGGGAGTTGGGCATAGCAGTGCGAGCAGAGAGTAGGGCTCACCCCCAGTGCTCCACTCACCTACCCATAGCCCCATCACTGCCAGGCAGAAGAGAAGGCTTGGCCATGCCCAGCCTGTTCCTCATCACTGTGGTCTCTGGTACCTTTAGAATTTTTACAAATGGAGGAGATTTTCTGGGAGGAAATAACAGGCTGTGAGCCAGGTAAAAAGGCTGCATTATCACAGGAATTTGAAAGCACTGACAATTCTATATATTGCATCCAAGATGGTTTGTTTTTCCACTCTGGAATTCCGACTAGAGCAAGCGAGCTGGATTCTCACGGCCTCGCAGCCCAGACCCTGTGCGGCAGGCAGGGACAGCAAAAATCTGCCTCTACCGCCACTGCCTCTGCTAGAGCAATCTCACAAGAAGATGCAAAGATGCCAAAACAAGATGCCAAGGATGCACAAGATGCCAAAGCAAAACCACCAGCCAGGAGTAGGGAAGGGAGATGCAATTTCAGAGCTTACGAACCCTGGGTTGGGGTGCTCATTAAAAAATACATTTTTGAAACCTTTATGCTGTCCTTGTCCTCTGCACACATTCTGCCATTTGCATTACAGCATCATCTAACCATGCAAAAGCACTTGGCAGTTTTACCAAATGCAGCCAAGAGCAAATTAAGAGAGCAAACCTGCTGGTGCAGATGCCTCTAGCCAGGCCTTACCGTATGGAGTCAGAAGTGGACAAATGGAGGCACGAAGCCCTGTTTTTTTTTTTCTTCCTGCTAGTGCCACCAGTGTTCCTTAACTAGGGAAGTGGCCAGCACCACTGATGGCAAAACATGATGGTGGCAAGTGAGACAGCCCCTCTGCTCATCTCCTGCCCAAATTATCTGAGTGCACAGCTCAAAGCTGTGTTATTGATGGACACAGGATGCGCTCTGCCATGGCAATCATGAAGCTACATAGCCCACACGACATCACCGGCTCTTGGCACGTCCAGCCCTGCTGATCTGCAAGAGCAGCAGTGGGACTAGCAGGGGCTTGCTGGGAATGAGCCACCACACACAAGAGACATCAAGCACTCTCTGCACTTGTCACTCGTTGGTCACACAGGACTGTCACGCGCCTCCAGCTCCCTGCTGCTGGGCTCTTTGGGCCTTGTGCCAGCCCTGAGACATCAGCAGGCAGGAGTTGCAAAGTACATTTGCACTGAGCTATGGGCAGGAAGGATTCCCAAGTTCTCAATGGCTGGCCAGGGACGGGGGAGCACTTAGAGGGCTATCGCTGCTGCTGGAAGATGGAAGAGCTGGCTCAGCTGACAGCATGCTGCCCACAGTCACATCACCTACCTGTCCCACATCATAGCCACATGAACAGCATTGAACAAGTGCTTATAACAGCAAATTGGGGGAAAACCTGCACTTTGCAGCATCGGACCTTACATGGAATACTTCTGATGTTCATTTCTGAAATCACAACCCATGCCATCTGGCTGTTCAGGCCAGGAGCCTGCTTCTCCCAGGCCTCACCATCTCACAGGTTCACTTGCCAAGGAATAAGGGCTGTCGGTCAAACAACTCTAGGTTTTTACCTCAGCCACCAGTGGCACTTCCCCATAATAATGTAGAAGGGAGTGAGGTTCGCAGGGCAGCTCAGCATCAACATAGGGCCAAGCCTCCAAGGAGCTGCCTGCTCTGGGGCTGGACAAGTTGCATGGTGACATTACATCCTGCCAATGGCAGCCACCCCACAACTCCCAAGTGTTGTTCATCAGGTAGGAGAGAGGAAGAGCCTGGTCAGAACTGTGCCTCCGCTCCTCAGTCAGTCAGATATAGACTACTACTTCTTTACTAAGATTTCTCTGTCAGCTTCGAGCCACTGATTCTACCATCCAACTCAACCTGTGTGCACGGCTCTTCAGCAGCAGAGGTGCAAGGAAATGCCTCATGTAGTCCAAGGCTGCTTCTGAGCTTGCTTGCTCTGAACCATGCCCAAATGCCATGATGTGGCACACACCAGCCTGAATTCAGACACAATCTGGGCTAGAAGAGCAGAGCAGGAGTGGGAGTATGAATGCTACAAATGGAGTTGTTGCAACAACAGGGCCAGGAAGTGAGAAGGAAAGGGGCTCAGCAAGGGCCTGAACTTTAGAGAGACATGGGCAGGCTGCAGACCGGGAGAAAGGACACAGGCAGAGCCAGGCAGGAGAGGACCCCCAGGGAAGCCACAGGAACATGCCTGCATGTCAGGCATGAGGACAGCAAGAGCAGTACATCTCACACTTCGTGTCCCACCTCTGCCTTCAGGTGTCCTCAGCACAAAGGTAAGATCTGAAGTCACACTCAGAAAAACTGTAAAATTTGGTCCTGAATCCTCTCTTCAAATGGAAGCAAATTCAAGGAAAATGACTCCCAGAGCTCATCTTCTTGGAACCACACAGCAGCTCAAACACCTCATTTTCTGTCAAATAAAGCTTCGCAAGACCTCAGCAACGGCATCTCCTCCATGACAGTACCTTCCCACAGCATGCACATGCAGAAATGCCCTGCCTAAAGAGGCCATCAATGCTTTCCCACCCCTCCTCTGCCTCTCCAGCTACCCCCATGTATCATGCTTATTTTAGCTCAGAAGCCTGGCCTTATTCTCCTCTCCAAATGTCCCTGCACCTAACGTCAAACACAGATAGGTTCAATAATAGCCTGGCTCCTGAGAGAACAGCCTTTAAAATGGAGACACATAGAGATATGGAGGAGATTACTGACCTCCCAGCAGAGGGATTTTATTCAAACAAGATGACGTGGTTTCTCATCCCCTTCCTGCTTTGGATGATTGGTGTAGCCACCCTCTGGCATCACCCCCACGGCAGCAAAGGACAAGCTGTTCTCCAGCGCTCCAGGTGCTCGCTCCCTGGACAGGCAGGATGACCTGCCACTGTCTTTTGAGGAACATGAATTCCATCTCTCTTATAACAGATCAGGCAAGGGTCATGAGAAGATTTTGAACATCATCAGTGTTTTTTTCCACTGAGGAAACAGGATGAAGGATTGCTATTTTCCAGCTTTAAATTGAAACAGTTACACTATCCTCACTCAAATCTGTGTGTATATCATTTCAAAAAAATTCAGTTTTGATCTGTGTGTGCATTTTCTAATTAACATGAATTTTCTAAATGAAAATAATCACTTTGAACCAAAAAACACACTGAATTTTTCCACTTGAAGTTTCAAATTTTTTTCTAAGCCCCTTTTCCCTGCAAAACAGAACACTGATTGCCTAGGAGACCTTACAGATGTGACTGGATGGGTATTTTTTCAAATATGGGAGACTAGGACTTCATTGCAGTTCTTCCAGCTAGCCTACCTTAGCAGGTTAAGCTCTGATTCAAATCCTCCAGTGATGGGAAACGAGTTTGTTCCAGACTTGCATGCCGGGGCACCAAGTCAAGCAGGAATTCAACAGCGCTCCCAGCCAGGGCCACACAGCAGGAAGCTTGCAAGGTGCAAAAGCTGCAGGAGCAACTGCCCCAAGGCTGGTGGTGCATCCCCGCATGCACATCTCCAAAGACATGCAGCGCTTCTCCCCATCCCTGCATAGAGCCTTCCATCCCTCTGCATCAGCCGGCCATCACCAGCCACCCACAAAGGCAGCCTGAAGCAGTGCAACTGGAAAAGAAGGCCACGGGCAAGGACCAGTGGAGACAGATTACAGAATCTCCTTGCTAAACCTCCCCCTGCCCAGGGGCGTATGCAGGGGGGAATCCCAGTAGGAAAGGATGGAGGAAAGGTAGAAATACTTGCAGGAAGGGGAATCTTTGGCAGGTCCCTCTGCTCCAAGCCCCTTTCCCACACACTCTTAGGCCTCGTCCCCTTGTCCAGATCCAAGCCTGGAGACCGGCTCCCTCGTCATAGGAAGTTGCTGGCACCTGCAGAATGGGATGACGTTCACCTCCAGCACAAGGGAAGAAACTCCCCCTTCTCCAATCCCCCACTGCTACAGGAGCCATCTCCCATCACAGATAGGAGACTCCCTTTCTGTACTATTCCCCTTCAGCCCCCATCACCTTGCCCAGCCACCCATGTGGCCTCCAAAATCCCAGCCCTCTCTCCTCCCCTTTCTCCTTCCTGCTGCCTCTCCCGTCATCATTCATAAATCACGAGCGTCTGGCTTTTATCAGCTCCCTCCAAGCCCGGCTCAGCCCCTCTGCTCCTCAGCAGCTCTGCAATACAAGCCACAGAGTCTGGTTTGCTAGGGATGCAAAACTCAGTTTGGGAGCTCTGGTCCAGAGGCACGGTCACATACCACACAGCAGGATCATCTCTGCTCTCTGCACATCAACCCTCACAGCAGCAGCACCACTTGCTCAGAGCCATACTGAAGCCAGAGATAGGGTTTGGGGCTCTGGAAAACCACCACAGCTAGTATGTCTGTTCCCACAATTCAAAACTCTCTAACGATTTCCTAAAGCTTTTCTAAGACAACTCCAGCAGCAGCATCTGGAGATTCATGGAGATTCACTGTTTCCTCTGCATGTGGGGCTGTGCTGGGTTTCACCAGCCTGAATCAGAACGGTCTCCAGGCTGCTGCTCTGCAGCAGAGCTGGGCCCCAGGACAGTCCCTGCCACGCCTGGGATCACTCCAGCCCTTCCTGGGACTCTCTTACATGCCCTGGCAGAGTATAGCAAGCCTGGGAGAGCTGGAACATGACAGGCACTGATGCAAAAAGGTAGGAATGGTAAGGAAGCCTCCCCGTACCTCAAAATGAAGGTTTCCTCTTCCAGACCCTCCCCTCTACCACACCTCAGCTAGTGTAGCAGCACTGGAAAGGGAAGGCACTGGTCCCAGTTGTAGCAGGCTAGTGGAGCTGCAAACGTTGGAAACCCAGCACTAAGGAGAAGGGGAAGGCAAGACACCTGCTTAGGCTGCAAGGCGGGCAGCAATGGAGCTGGCAGCCTGCAGCCCAGGTGGCATGGTGCTCACCCCCAGCTGATGCTCACAGATGCACATTGGCCCTGCTGCCGCTGTAGATAGCACAAGCAGTGGCAAGCACAGCAAGGGCCCTGCACTGGCACGGCCACAAGGGCTGCATTCAGCACCCAGAGTGATGTTTGTGCCACATCCAAAAGGCAACAGCACCAGAGAAAGCCCAAGGGCTCGCTTTCTATCCTCCTCCTCTTCCTGCCCACAGCTGAGCTGAGGCAGCCACAGGTCATGGGACCACTCACAGCAGCTTGAGAAGACGTTTTATTTGCACTCGGACCCATCTGAGAGGAGCAGCCCTTTGCATAAGCTCAGCCCCTGGCCATCTGAGGATCACCAATGGGAGAAGGCCTTCGAGGCAACGTTAATGCCACTGCACAGACCACTCCGTCAAGCTTGGTGGAGCTCAGGGATACCACAGGACCCAGGATCCACCCTAGGCATGGGGCTTCAACCCACAGCAAGGGTTATTACTCCATGTGCTAGGGGCACCTTCAAAATTCAGTTACAGAGCTGAGGGTAGGTTGCACAGGCTACTTCAGTCCCTTCCCCCTGCAACATTAGGACATGGATTCCCACTACACCATCACCTATCTACCTTCCTCACGCTTCCTGCCCCACTCCACACAGATGAGCAGCACTTACGCTTCAGGTTTATTGGTAACAAGTGATGCCAGCCCTGTTTTCCCCTCAAGAAATTTGACTGGTCCGTTTCCTCAGGGAAATGGAGCACCCAGGAACTTCAGAACAGAAGGTGTTTATTACCAGAGCTCTCTGTGACTTAAGCAGGAATTATCCTCATTTTAAAGATGGAAAACCCACTTCAAGATAGCAAGAACCTGGTTGCGTAGAGCACTTAGCATTACACAGCACTTTTCAAATGCAAGACTCGACTCCTGCAATCTTATCTTGTAGGTGAGCTCCGGACCTCTGCACAGTAGATGCCCGATGCAGGGAGCAATGGGAGCAAGAAAGGACACAGATGCCAGCAAGCTGCAAAGGCACAGCTTAAGTGATGCTTTTGCCATCACAAACTGCTAGAACAACTTTAGGCCACAACTTCAAATAAACCAATTGAGGCCAGTGGAAACACTGTTCCAAATCATTCTATATGTTTCTAAAAATTATCTACAACAAGAGAAAGGAGAAGATTCAATTCTTCATGGCTGATAGTCCTACCACGTGACTGTCTCATTTCTCTCTCTGATTCCTAGCCTTATTCATTACATATTCCACTCTTTAGTGAAGCTGGTGGCCAGAGAGGCTCCCTCAGTAGCTGGGCCTGACCTACCCAGAGCTAATGCAGCCTGGAGACTACACGCGGCAGGAATATGGCCAGAAAGAGCAAGTTCTGTCTGACCATCTGAAGGCTGGCTCCTGATTTCCATTTCAAAAGGAGACGAAAGCCAATTTGCGCAGACAAAGTTAACTCCAGTATTTCCTCCTGGTTCTTTTGAGAAGCAAAATCTTGACCCGAAGCCATCCCCCACACAGCATGCTCCTGCATGGGACCCTGACACCAGTTATGAGTAGGGCTGGATCTTCTGGGTTCACTGCTCCAAGGGAAAAGTGTCACTGATGACAAGAAGCAGGTTGCCACAATCTCTGCAGACCAGCACTCAGCAGTGCTGCAACAGGGATGACTCACAGGCTTTTCCAGTAGGTTCCACTGTCAAGCACCTCTGGGACCGCAGATCCTCCTTCAAGACAGGAATATGCTATTCTGGGTACTAAATCTTCTGCCTCTTCCAGTTCTCTAAAATCAACATCTCTCTAACTCCTCAACCAGTCTCTCTCTCCATGGTCCAGCTGCTGTTTACTTGCAAAGTCCTTCCCAGCACTACCTCAGTTGGTTCCAGTCTCCACTCTCCCATACTTTGCTCCAGGCTCTCTCAGCAGTCCCCACCTCTCCTAGCCTCTCTCTTCTGCTTTCAAGCTCTTGTGCTGAGGCAAACAGCATCCTGGGCCTCAGCTGGTGAAACCTGAAGGATATGGGGATCTTGTTCCCGATCTCTTCTCTACTCAAGGCCACAATAGCTTGCAGAAGTGCTCGCTGAATGACTCCTCAGCAGGATGCAGAATGCCAAGAACAAATGGGATTTGGCCTCCAGCAAGTCACCTGTGATTTCAGATTTCTCAGAGCTTACACCACTCAACCAACTACAGTTCTTGACTAAATCAAGATCCCAGATGAACGACTCATCAATACAGAGGAATTGTTCTCACCACCATCCCACAGAGGACTTTGCCCCCTTCAAGGGGACAGAACAGCTATTTCCCCAAATATTATGCTCAGAAATGCCTGGCTCACTTCCACTGAAACCTGACAAAAAAAATCAGCCAGGCAAATTTCAGGTCAAATGGCTGGAACCTGTCAGAGCTCTAAGCCACTGAAAACAGACACATCAAAAAAGCAACTATTAAGGAAGCCTTAAAAAGACTATAGGCAGACCTGCTTGAAATACCTATAAACTCTTCCTGTATCTTCCTCACTGCTTTTCTTTTCCAGAGTGTTTTCCTCTTCACCCCCTTCAAGCTGGTGTCAGGATTCACAGGTTTCCCCAGACACTCTGCCCCCACACTTCCCCCAGCAGATTCTCAGCTCTGCAGCAGCGTAGCTGTTTCCCTCCCAAAGCCTTTCCTTCCCTGCCTCCCCACAACAGCATTTTACCCAAGCCTGCTTGCTGCTTCTACCACCACTCAGTCCTCACTGCCTTTGTTTTTAAGGGCAATTCTTCACTTTGCTGAGCTTTCCCCTTTGCTCTTAGGCTCTTCTTTCTTCCCCACACTCTCCTCTGAGGATGCCTGCCCATTCCCTAGTTGAGGTAGGAGGTTCCCCCCACTATTTCAGAAGCACCACAAACACACACACGCACACACACATATCCCTCCCTGCAAAGTTGGGAAAGTCTACTGAAGATCTGAACTTGCCAGTCCAAAACATGAGAAAAAGTGGGTTATTTTCTCCTCAGGTCCTGCAGGCCTCCACAAGGTCTAGTGCAATAGTGGTGCTTAGAGCTGTGCAAACACCAAATGGTGCCTTTTTCCCTTGCCATCACATGTGGCAGCTTCCAAGGGCCCCAGTTGCTCCTGCTGGCAAAGCTTACTAGCCCCATTGTGGGATAGACCACTGTGGCTGCAATCAGGACATGTCCTGACCATGACGCAGCTACCACAACGTTGAGCAGAGTTGGCAGAGTGCCCCTCAGATGAACATGTGGATGAACAGTGGCTACAAGAGACCACGCAGAGGGTCAAGCTGCTTTCCAAATCTCTCTGAAACAACCTACAACTTCCCAGAGCCAGGGGATAGCCCTCCAAGAAGCACCAATGAGTTTGCAAGGCCACCCCAGCACTCAGCACTGTTATGCTGATCTGCAGGCAGGCCACAGTCTTGGGACAGGGGCTGAGCTAAGAGAGGACAGGCAGAGCAAGGAACAGAGGCAGCATGCAGCATTGCCTTGTAGCCATCCTAGAAACACCAGTGAGGAACACTGAGCTAAAAACATGCTCAACCACCCCAGCTGAAAGTCCAAGAAATCCTCCAGAGAAGTATAAAAGGAGAATGACGAAAGAGGTCTTCAGGCCCCTGGCACAGGCACCAAACTGTCTCACAGTTCCCATTCCCTGGCACTGGGGATAGTGCAACACTTGTAAATACCACAAGTCCCATTTGACACAAGTTCCACATTCTGCACCACAGCAGGCTGCTGAAAGAGTTGTGTCTACAGGAAACAAGCCCTCTCTCAGCCCACAGCTCTGCTGAGGACCTTGCAGCAAGGCCAAAAAAGTAAAAACCTGCCCTGCTCGTGGCGGGGCAGGGGGTGGGAGGCAAAAATGTAAGGTGTCCCTGGCTCCAGGAGACTGGATATAGCTCCTCCTTATGCAGGGCTGGCAAGAAGCAGAAGGCAGAGAGCAGAACACTGGTGCCCAGAAGGAAAATTGCCCATCATCTCCCCCAAAACCCAAGCTCTAGGACCTGCATCACACACAGGCTAATGCTCCACTGTGCTGGGCCAGATGCCGCAACTGCCTATAGGGAGACAGACAGGACCACCCAATCCCCCCAAACCCCTCCAGGCAGCCTGCTCTGCCAGAAAGTATCCCATACATTTGCCCTCTCCACAGCCGGACAGTTCCTACCTTGGTGAAAGCTCCCAGGCCCCATGTCTAAAGCGTGGCTCTCCTCCGCCAGACTGCTGCTGCATGTACAAGGCACTGCTTTCTGCAGAGCAGCCTCTTCTTTAACTTGAACACCCCCGCACATTGATTGATGCGTACTGCAGCCGCAGCGGAGCTGGGAACTGGGCTCCCTTCCCGCTCCACTGCGCTGGGCTCTCTGCATGGCCCCCTCCAGCCAAGCACCCCATCTTGTGCCACAGGAGCTTTTGCAAGCCAGCTCTCGCCTCGCAGGGAGCACTGCACCCAAATCGCATCCCCCCTGCATGGAAGGGATCCCTTTGTGTGGAAGATCATTTCAGCCCATTTCGCCTCCCTCCCAGCGCTCAGTCTCTGTTGCCTGCAAACGTCTGACTCATCCTGGGTCAGGCAGCAGAGAATAGGCGCAGCCTGCAATCTTTCCCCGAATCCTTCCTTGCTGCATACACCAGCAGGGAAGAAGCTTTGCTCCTCAGCCTCAGCACTGGCTTTTCAGCAAGGAGCTGAATCCATTATCCATTTTCATCCCAAATTTATCTGGCACCTCTCTGCCTAACCTAGATTCCTTAAACAGGTCCCAAGGCAGAACACACTGAGCTGACTCTGAAACACGCAGTCCAAATAGCCCAGTTGTACTAGCTGAACACGCATCAGTGGTGAGACATATTGACAGTGAGAGCTGAATACAAGCTCTTTTATTAAAACTATCCATGCTGAAGTGTGGTCCTCACGGAGCAGAGCATGACACCCAGCCTACCTCTACTTAAAGGATGCTCCTTATGCCCCCTTGGCATGTGGGAGGAACAACAACTCAGAGTAAACACCAGGGCTGGTTGCTTCACAAGTCTCTAAGTAGGTATAGAGTAAGTGGTACCCCAATAATACAGCAGCACAAAGTGTCCAAGAGAGTATTTGTAACACACAGCACTAAGTGCTGAGGGCAGAACACAGCAGGCTGTAACACTGCCAGAGCAGAGGGACGGATGCTGCCTGCAGCAAGCAGTGGGAAAATCCAGAGCACAGGCAGTGCTGCTGCAGGACAGCAGAGGTGCTAGCCCAGCATCTGCCCACTGGGCAGCCATCAGGTGAGTGGGCATTGCGGAGCAGCAGCCAAGGATACACCGGCCCTACAGTGCTCACCCCTCCATAGGCAACGGGCTGCTCCAAAATCACCGCGCAGGTCCCACTCCAAAGGCAGTCACCTCTCAGTCACAGCTCCTCCAAGTGTCACTTTTTTGCTCTTATGTCCTTCCAGCCCTGGGGCTGCCCGTGGTTTGGCAGGACCAGTGTGGTGGATGGGCAGTCTGAGAGCAGGGATGGAATAATATTTTCGCTGAACCCAAAGGAGCCAGCCACATAACCGGCAAGGAAAAGCAGTGCTTAAGTAGTACCCATCAGTTAGGACAAGTGCTGGTGAAAGCTTCAAACCACTTCGAGACAACAGAAATCCTATTTAAAAAAAGAAAAAAAAAGTAATTGAAAAGCAGTCTGTAGATGAGCTGCCAGCAGACTCCCTGTCCTTAGGGTGCTGGCACCCATTGATATGGTCCACTCAAGCAGAGCATGACTGAGAAGTTTGCAGAGAGAGAAAACCCCACCCAGCCCTGAACTGCCTGGTTGCTCACCAATTTGAGCTCCCCAAACGCTCCTCACTGCTTTGTGTCCAATGCTAACAACTCACCAGGCATCAGGACCATGTGCTCCCCTTCCTGCAAATTTCAGCCCTAAGGAAACAAACAGGAGACAGGTCTGAGAGCCCCTGAGCCAGGCAGAGGCTGACAGCATATTGGAGAGAAGTACAATGGTAAAGATCACCACCACCACCACGAGCAGTTTTTTGTAGCTTTCTGAAGGGACAAGGAAAGCACTGAATACTTCGGAGGGGCTAAAAAGGCATGGACAACACTTCCAGTCTACAGTGAACCCCTTACCTAAGGCAGTACAGTCCTATACGGATACCAAGACAAACATAACTCCATGGTGCACAGATGTGGATCTCTGTGTTACATAGAGCATGCAATATGCAGGCCTTTTAGCTCTCCTCCAAAAAAGGCTAGTGAGAACGGAGCTAATTTCTACTGTGAATGCTCTGTATGACAGAGTTTGCCTCTTTGTTTTCTTATCAGGAGAGCAACGTGGCTCTGCAATCTGCAGCAATTACCCAACACTGCCTGCTGAGATTTTCATAACCTCTGGCTCACAGGCTGGGCCCTGCTCACCTGTAGAGCGAGCACAGAGCAAACGCCCTTCGGAGCCCTGCTTAGTCATCAGGATTTCCGGCACAGCTGGCAGCGTGGCAGCTCAGCAGCACAGCAAGTGCCATTTCACAGCCCGTCAGCAAATGTCCGGCTCCTGTTATCCCCAGCTGGCGAGCGTCGTGCTGAATCGAGGCACCATTCAGCCCAGCCTGGCGCGCGCAGTGCTGACAGGCAATGATTTCAACCTTGTGCAGGGACTCCTGTGCACTGTCATCAGCGGAAGACAGCGAGGACAATAGTGACTTTCCACCCAAAACATGTCATGCCACCCAGGGGATCCAGCCATGAGCACATGAGGATCCTGGCTGACGGAAATGTAGAAACCTGGGAAGGGGGAGGGCCACCCTTGCCACACACAGTTAGGACATCTCCAAATGAAGCCACAGAAAGAGCTCCAGAAGTTTGTACGCCAGATGGACTACCACAGGCCAGGGTTAAAGTTCCTGCAAAAAGCTCTGGGATTTTAGTGACCTGAAAGTGGAAAGAGAATGGTTACAGACAGCTATAAACTGGAGAAGGGCTCAGCAGGAAATACAGTCTACCAAGTCTTCTCCGCAAAACCAACAAAACACATAGGGACAGAGCATAGTCCAAGTTCCAATCCTACAAATAGTGAGTTCTCTTCTTCCAAAATCCATGCTCACCCTTTTGAGCTCTAATTTAACACCCTGATCTCAGCAGAAGAGTTCTCACAGGTTTAACCGGCATACAGATTAGGCTCACAGCTGTCCCAAGCTCCAGCTACAAAGGTAGAGAAGCCAGACAGGCACAAACATCCACAGCTCTTGTGGGACAGGCACTGCTATGTACACATGGGGATCACAGGTCAGATGGCACCAGAAATGAGTAGCCCAAGAAATGAATAGCATTTTCAGCCTTGAACACCATCTCATCCTTACCCCCTCCTCTGCCAGTGCAGAGGCTGCAGACCATCAACACTCAGCAACATTGCTTCTGCAGTAAGAGGCTTGCAAGGGGACCAGAGATGCTCCTTCTCTCCAGGACAGCATCATCCCAAGTGTCTCTCTCATCCCACTGAATGCAGGTAGGACATGCCAGACAAGCCTCCTTCCTTTGTCCTTCAGGAAGGTAGACACACATCAGACCTTTACTCCACAGTCACTGCCTGCAGCTGCCATCCGCAATACCTCCTAGAGAAGACTCTCTAGAGGCAGCCTAGTTTTTCCCTAGTTGTGTCAGTGGGCTGATACAAGTGATTTCTTTTTCCTGCAAATCTTGCAGGATGGAGCTCTCGCTACCGACTGGACAGCTCTATTCACAAGGGAGCTCTCCCACAGCAATCAAATCCGATGTTACCCATATCCTTGCACTGCAGAACAACTGCAGAACTACCTGAGTTGTTAACAGGAGCATCTGGTGGTAGTTCTCAAGGGCTAGACACCATGCAGTACCCTGTCTGTCTGCCAGTCCTCCCAGGAAAGAGTGCCTGCTCACTGACTCAATGAGGCCTTTGCAAGGAGCCCTGAGGAAATCTGCCACCTTGCAGGTCCCAAACATGGAAAAATGTGGAGAAAAATGATGCACAAAGGAAATGAGTTCCTTGATGATCACAGCCAAAGTTCTCTTACAGCCCCAGGGCCCTAGTACCTGGCCATGACTTCAGAACCTCCCTATAATAGATGTGGGACCAGGGGAAAAAAAAGGAGCTGAAGGGACATACAGACAGGAAGAGAAGATATAGAAAGCAGAGGAAAGAATCAAAAAAGGTCTGAAAGAGGAAACAAAATACAGCTGTGAAAATGAGGAAAAAAGGCAGAATTTAAGGCAGACAAAGGCGCTGAGTCTATAACCCCAGCTCAAATTGGATGCGACTCATGATGGGAAAGACCTAATTTATTATGTTGTGCATAACCCCCATGCCATGGCTCAGTCAAACTCACCCGCACATCAGGACTGCTGTGCAGAGAATAAGGGAGCTTGCAGTTGCTACTTCTACGCAACACTATGCCCACTGCCCATGTCTTTGCATCCTCAGAAGAATCAAATAGGTCTGGGGCAGGCAAGCAAGTCAGTCAACCAATAGCCATTAGACATACCATCTGATCATCCCTTAACCACATGAAACATCCTCCTGTTGGCCTTCTGGGGCAGCCTGGAAAAAAAACTAACAGAAATGATCTTACTTCAGTGCCTGGCAAGAAACAGTGAACCCAACCCAAGACAGGAAAGGGTATGGGATTCTCAGGGTGTCTGCCTGGAAGGGACCAGTTGGGCCCACAGTCCAGCAGCCCAGAACACTGACAGCGATGGAGACATAAGCCAGGAGCAGGCACCAAACAGCTGCTGCCTCTCTCCGCCTTAAACACAGGGACCAGATTACTGTATTCAGCTGGACACTCAAGACTAGCAGTAAGACACTCCAAAACCTGGACCTTACAGAAAGACAGAACTCCTTAAATGCCCTACAATGGTGAGGAGTGGACCAGGGGAAAGGACCAGCTCTAGTCGTATGCTACGTAGAAGGCAAAGCCCTTGCTAGCCTGCCTTCATAAGACTCCTCTTCTTCGTCCCCAAAAACTGTAACTAGTTAGACCTGAGAGGTTGTACAAGGCATACAAGAGACTTCAAGAGCATCAGAGTTTGAACTGGGTCCTACTGGTCACCTTGGCATCAGTGCCTATGCTGCTCACAAATCAAGGAGTTTCAGGCACAACTACAAAGTGGTGGGCTTCCAAACTGGACACATTTGCAAGGAGCTCTGTCACACCTATATCTCAGCTAGCACAGCACGCCCATCAATGTTCAAGGACAGCCAGCATTGCACAAGTTCAGGCCTCCCATTCAGAGGCAGAGCTCTACAGCACAAGCCCTCAAAGAAGAGGAGGAGGTAGCTGTCTCCAGGGGAGCCTCCATACCCCTACTCCAAACCATGTTTGGGGAATACAGCAAAGGGGAACCATACTCCCAAGACATGGCCACAATAGCCCACAAGAGGAAAGCTCCTTCTCTCCTAGGGTTGGCATCAAGCTCGCTGAAGGAGAGGATGACCGAGGCTTGCTATTTGCCCTTGTGGGCAGGACATCACAAGCTCTGGGAGGGTGAATGCAAGCAAAGCACAAGATATAGGCAGAAACATGCCTCTTACTGGACAAGCAGCTGGGCCAGAAAATGGATACGACTGGGATTTTTACACCTTTCAGTGTCAAACATCTAAATATCTGCATTGAAGTTGCAAAAGGGAGAGAGATAGTAGAGATCTGGGATGGAAATGAGACACCAAAAGAACAGATCTGGACAACAGGGCAGCTGGAGGATAGGCCTCTGGGGTGGCAGAGAGGCTGGGGAGTGGAGGCTGTGCTGAGTACTAGCGGAGGGGCAGGAAGGGAGCCCAGCTCCAACTGCCTCCACTGCCTTGACAGCCTGTTAGACCCATCACACGTGAACTGGGATCTGAGAAAGGCTGAGCCTTTTCCAAGGGCAGGACTGCCCAACTTCTCAGCTGTTACTCACAAGAGGAACAGGGAGTGTGACTTTTTCAAATAGTAAACAGAAAAGAAAAAAACCTACTTTAGCAGGTTTGCTTCCATCCAGACAGGACATGCCTACTGAAGGAGGCTCAAAGGCCTTCATCAACACCATCCCTGCGGCACTCCCCAAGTGATATGGACCACAAGGTTGGGATAGCCCCAAAGAGTTTTACCACCATTAATCCCCAGGACTGCTGCTGGGAGAGGCAGGAGCAGTGGGAGAAATGAGTTCCCCCCGGGCCAATGCATGAGGCCTGTTCTTGAGAACTGCCCCTGCCAGGATGGGTACAGCAGAATGTGCAAGCACTACCATGTTCACCACAGCAACACATAGGCACTTTAGGACTGCTATTGAACCAGTCCTGCCAGTCACTACATGCCAGTCTCCAGGACTATTATCAGGTTTTTGGCTTAGGCTTTTTTGTTGTTGTTGCAAACTCATCTGTTTAACCATCCCCAAAAAAGAATCATAAACAGCATAGCCATAAGCATCACATTCAGAGGTGTTGGATGAGGGACATGTTGCAGGATCAGCACAAAGGATGTACTCAGTGGTTAGAAGAGCCCTGACAGATTATTACATTGCTCATGAGTGATAACACCTAGCCCAAAAGCAGTCAAAAGGACATTCACCCCTGTAATGCCAAGATATGAGGCAGTCCCTGCTCTCCAGCAATGCTCAAGGAGCTCAGGGCTCACACAGAGACAATCTCAACTTGGGGTAGCGCAGGAAAAGATGACTGCTCAGAAGAGGCCATTTGCCAAATGGTGCAGGAACTTTCCCTCAGGAGAGGGCCAAAGTCACAACAGTGGTGGAAGAGAGCACATGCTGACTGGAGCAGGGGGAAGCTGCCCATGGACAAGCTCTCCAGCTTATAACTCTCAGGAGAGGCAGTTGGTCCTGTCAGGTGTCATAGGCCTGAGCAGTGTGGCACATTTTTCCTGTTAAAAACAGAAGGAATGCTAAACTGCTGGCAGAGTTTGAGACACCTCCAAGTGCAGAGTCTGGGCCAGCAAAAAGACAGTAGCAAGGTTAATATCCCACAACTGAAGCCTTCCTAACTCTGTCCGAGTTCCACAACATCTCACCAGGCTCACTGAGAACTCAGCTAACCATGGGCCTTCTCATGGAGATGTAATCCATAGGCTAGGCCCAAGGCAGCACCTCCTCAACCACTAAAACACCAAAATCCCTCACAGACCTCCCAGTGGGAAGGGAACAACCTAGAGACCCAACTAGCCTCAGGGGTGCAGTGGTGCTGCTCAGAGCACGCACAGCCCTATGCCACATCAGTTTTGAGCTGGCTTGCTGGCCGGTCTGCCCTTGCTTTTAATGGCTCTGCTGATCTCACTGAACTGCAGCCCAATTTTCTCACATCCTTGCGATCATAACCAACGCAGGAGACGATCATTGGCATTCTCTGTTGCAACCAGAAGTGCTGTTCAGTGACTCAGATACTCTGAAACATGGCCAGCTCCCTCTGACCAGTATAGGAAGCATGTCAATTCTTAGAAGGGGTCATGGCTAAATTTGGGGTTAGGTTTAGTTCATCAACATGCTAAGTCCTTAAATCCTAATAGGAACATCTTCAGTCAGAGAAGTCTGGATAGCAGCAGCATATTGCTCTTTCTGGAAGCTCAAAGACCACTGGTGGGAGGCAGATGGGCAGCAGACTTTGCTCTCCTCGCACCCCTAGATAAGGCTTACAAACTGGCTGGAGACCATCAGTTTGGAGGCACTTACAAATCAGGAGAAGATCTGTATGTATGTACAACTGTTTCTGCTGCACGGAGTGATTTTATCTACAAGCTCGATTCAAGGTTTCCTTCAATCCCAAACAAAGCCTTCGAACATCAGAGCATTCCTGATTAATCTGGTAGAAATTAATCTTCTGAGGATGTGAAGAAAGGTAAAGACAAGGGGTGGTAAAGATGATCATTCCCCAGAAAATTCTGATGAACAAACTGAAAAACTTAATACAAACTTGCATTTTACAAAATAAGTATATTTTGATGAAAACTAATAAAAGCAACATTCTTTATGTAAGGAAGGCTTTCAGAGGATGACCTTCTGCATTTCTCACAAGGTCCATGCCTCTGAGTAGGGCTGCATCTCCCTTGCTAGAGAGAAGAGCTGGGGTACAGCCCTTGATGATCCCAGGGCTACTGCTGCACCTTTCAGCCAGCTGCAAAACCATCCATGTTCCTGCAGAAACACTGCCAGTGGCAGGGTAGTGCTCCCCACCTCCCTGCCTTCTGTCTTGGAGGAGCAATACAGGCCTGCAAGTCAGGGTTCATCCTGCAGCCTTCCTCCTACCCAGAGCCTGCGTTCAGTTGTTGAACTGAAACTGTGACCACCACACAGACAGGCATAGAGGTATATGCACAGGAAAAAATAAGACATTAATCCTCAAAGTGCTTTAAAAGACAGATGAGCGCTAGTTGTCATTTGTAACTCCTAGTGATTGCTGCTCACACCACATGTGGCACTTGCAGGCTGAAAGACATCATCAAGTCTTACCATTTCAGACATCAGTTCCTGTCTCTTGCTCATAACATCTTACAGAATCACGCAGCAGTTGAGGTTGGAAGGGACATTTAGAGATCATCTTGTCCAACATCCCTGCTCAAGCATGGTCACCTAGAGCAGGCCGCCCAGAACCCTTGAGGGTTTACCTCTGCCTGAGTTGAGGCAGCTCTGAAGTTTTTCTAGAAGGAAAACCAACTCTGACTTACAGATGATTCAAAAGTCAAGGTAAATAAATGAACTGCTGTTTGGAGCTATGTAGGGTGAAAAGTCAGGGATCATCTCACTCTTGTCTCCCTCCATAGTCATCCCCAATTCAAAGCTACTCCTTCTGCAGGAAGGAATGTTCAGGGAGAAAGAGAAAGGGAGCCTGGGATCAAAATCCTGTCCTACCAGCAACAAAATCCAAAAGCCCTTTGCCTCTCTCATACCTGGCTGTGGGCCAGCTCAAATCTACAAGCACAGCAGCTCTGATTTTTTTTTTTTTTTTTTTTTTAACTAGGCTTTTCCCCCAGCTTTCTCCCAATTACAGCTGCTGGAAGCAAACAGGCAGGGCTTCCAGATCCTACTGCATGGAGAACAAACCAGATGTTGCAATCATTGCGCACACAGAGAGAGCCCACAGGGACCTGTGTCCCCACTGCCTACTACACATGCACAAACCACTATGTGGAAACAGGCACATGCTGCCTAGTTGCTCACACAGAACCACCTACATGCACCTTACCCCACAGCAATAACCAAAACTAGTGCCTGATACGCATACCTCAAGGGTCTTCACTGTGCACAAGGGGACACCTACACGCACATCACCCCACAGCAAGACCTGCACCCGCTGTCTCATACATGGTCCCCGAGGATGAACAGCACAAACACTACCTAGCACAGGCACAACCAACACCTATACCTTCTCTCTACACACCACCAGGATAAAAAACATCCTAGCATAAACACTTCCATTTTCTCAATAGGCAAGGTACATCCATGTGAACACCATGCACTGTGTGCCTTAGCTAAAAGAGCAAGGTCTGCCCTGACCCCATTAATGCTGCTTGTGCTTGCTCATACCAACCGCAGAACGTGCCAGCAGTCCAAACACAGGCTGGATTTGCCCAAGCCCAGCAAGCACTGGAGAATGAAGAGAAGGCAGTGCTCTTAAAAGGGTCCAAGGGCTAGGCCAGGGACACTGCCAGAGCCCAGCTCATCCAGCTACATGGCTGGGACCTCAGTACTGGGGCAGCTCAGGAATGTTATTTCTTCCAAACTGATATTCTTCTAACTGTGAGGAACTAATGTTTGGAAAATGGGAACAACCGCATCTCTGTGGAAGAGCCAGCCTCCCCGCCACGGCCTCCCACGAACTCTGCACCGCAGCGTGGCGGTTCCCATGGCCCCAACTCCAACGCTGCTGCTGGAAGCAACGTGGGCTCCTGCCTGCTCTTGGTCATCACTTCCGCTTCTGAACAGGGGCTCACAGCCTGGTCCAGAGCCCCTAGGGTTATTTGCACAGCACGGCTGCAAGGGGAGCTGTGCTGATTTACCAGGATCACTTCAGCATTGCACTGCTGGCAGAGAGGGGGAAGAGGAGAGATGTGCTGGCAGAGATTTATACAAACATACATTCTGCTCCAGTTCTTTTGAAAGAGATTGGGTACCATGTCCCTATTGATGACAATGGGTCAAAAGGCTATCGGAACCCTAAAAATATCCCAGAGCATCACCAAAAAAAGAATAAATAGCAGGAGAGAAGCATGTGAAGGAAGCAGCGCACCCTGCTCACCTCTGCACTCAGCATTCCACTAAAAACAAACCCAATTTGAGGCACCAGACAAGGACAGTGCAGCTAGATGAGGATGAGCAATTAAAAACAAGGGGTTAAGCAGAAAGAGTGGGAGCAATCCAGAAGGCAGTCTATCCACAGGTGAAAACCCACAGATTGAATGGAGGAGTAGACTTGCAAAAGAGAAGAACAGACTTGAGCAGAGCACAGAAACAACCTCCCAAATCCCCATGGGGTTGTCAGAGCCAACTCTCCATGGAAATGGCTTCTTGGGCTGCCACACAGAAGGGGCCACACACCCTCTGAATGCTCCCAGACACAGAAGAAAGGAGGTTTTAGCAGGAGAGTTGGCCTCTTTTCAAAGTAAGGACAGCTCTGAGGCCTCAGAAAAGTTCAGGCCTTGCAGGCAATTATCAAAGGTAAGAGACAAATGTTTTAAAGAACAGAACACAAGGAAGAAAGGATAACAGAGTGTGGGGAGGAGAAAGGGAAAGTTAGCTCAGCGTCACTGCAGGGTGGGAGAACAACATACGTGCTTTCTGCAGCTCATCAGCCGTGACCTTCTCCACAGGGAACACCACAGCCAGCGGAAAACAGCAGGGACTCGGGGCATGTGGGCAGATCTGGGGCTAATGAGAAAAACAAAGAGGCCCAGCTCATCAGCTGGAGCAGAGGAGAACATGCTATGGTCTTGCTGCAGCACTGCAACTACCCTGATGTGCCTGACAGGATATTGCACCTAGGAGACCTTGGCTATTTGGTGCACCTGAACTCATCCCAGCTAGTGCTGCCAGCAGCCTGCATCAAAAGCAGGCACTGCAGTCCTGCCCACCTCTTGCCACTCAAGATGGCAGAATATGCTGCGCCTGCTGGGTCGGTGTGGTGCTCAGGCCATCGTGTTGCAATCATTACTGCTGGATCCATGCACACTCAGGTCACTGAGCAGTCCAAATTGAATGATGAGCGGGTGGCTGCATTTTTGGCTGACCCAACATAGCACACAATCCACCCTGTGTTGAGCCTATGTTCTGTGCCAGCTGCAAGGCAACTGGCAGCACTGATGCCAGCCCAAAGCTGGCAGAGACAAGCTTCACCCTCCAACTTCTCTAAATTAACCTTGTGAACAGCAGAGGGCATTTACACCAGGGCAGCACCTCACGTTGTGCACTCCAAGCCTGGCAACCTTGAAGCTGTAGTTGAGACGGACACCAAGCTCACTATACTGGCTCAGGGAGGCAAGCGCTGAACAGATTCCTCCAGAGCATCCTGCAGCCCAACCCCTGGCTCCCAGCCCAATGCTGAGGAAGAAGCATCAGGAGGCAGCTGTTGCAGAACACACAGCAAGCAAACACCAGCCCTGCATCCCAGCACCCTACATAAGGCCTTATGGACAAGAGCTAAGGGCCAGGCATCTCCTAACATCCAGTTGTTAGACCCTCACTGCAGCCTCTGCTCTGACAAATTGTGCTGCTCACCCCTGGCCTGCATGGGAAACCTCCCTCAGCTTCCGGTGGGGGATGGGCCARTTCTCACATTCCTCACTTTTTCCAATTTGTCTTGGATGGTTTCCCAATGCTTGGGCTCCCTAAAGACCTTGCTGGGCCCAAACAAGCCTGACGCAGAACTGACTGGAGAGGATGGGATATTTGCTGGATGGATTTTCAAGCAGACGTGCATCACAGGGGAGTGCCTCAGAGCCACGGCCCCATCTAACCAAACTGGGGCTTGTCTCTTCTCAGCAGGGGATGCCTTGAACGTAAGGACTTGCAGGGTCACCACTAGCCCCCTTGAAGGTAAGGACTTGCAGGGTCACCACTAGCCCTCTCCTTGCTGTGGCAGAGGGTACAATAGCTCAGAGCCTGGAGGCAGGCACACAGACAGCAGCCCTGTATCACAAGGTGAGCTGTGACTCATAGTACAAGTACAGAGAGAATGGTAGCAGAGCAGCACCTCCTCACAGCTCCCCACACTGCCCCACACCTGCACCAAAGGGCACCAGGGAGGTTTGCAAGGTCTTCAGGGGCTCTTGGCCCCCATCTCCTCATACATATCCTCCCTGCTGAATCATATCCCCACAGAGATGGGATGCTGCTTGCTTTCTTCAGGCAGCTCTGCACACCATGGGAACCCCTGGAATGCTTTCTTTCCCCATCCAAAGAGAGGTATTTATCTTTCAGCTATTCTATGATGACTCGTCTGCTTAACTGGCCCTAAGATGACGGAACCAAAGCAAACAGTAACCCATCTCATTCCTCTCCAGCAAGAGCTACCAGAGAGCAGCAGGCTCCCTAAGGATGCTCCTCTGATGCCTAGTAAGGATCTGCCTTGGCAACACCCCAAGGTGGGACAGAGCTGGCCTGCAGCCTGCTGCTGAGTGGCTGGGGACCACAGCGAGGACTGCATCTGAACGCCCTGCAGTACAGGAGACGGCCTTGTGAACATGCAGATGGACTTGGACTTAGGGTCTTCTTCTTCCAAGGCCTTTCCAGGTACCTAGGACCAATCCAGGTCCCTTTTTCTCAGCTCTGGCAAGAGGTGGGAGAGCGTTTGAATCTTTGGGAATCAGCACTTACCCTTGGCTCCCCCAGTGCAGGGCTGCATTGTAGCACCCAGCAGAGGAACAGGCTTCAGTTAAATTGCTTTCTGCTCCTGCCGTCCTTGCTGCTCCCAGGAGAAATGTCATTGCTACCTGGCATGGTACCTCGGCTGACCTGTTCCACCACTCCAAGAAGACCTCTCACCTGGCCACAACCCACTCAGCAAGGGAGTCAAGCAAACCCAAGGAGTTTCACCAATGTTGCATTTGGCCCAGGCTGTAAAGATAGGCTGCAACATCACAGGAGTGCAAAGCAGGATCTAGTTTGGATGGGCTTCTTCCTCATTGCACTTCTGCCCTGGCTCCACTTCATTTACCTGCTCCCAAGCCACATTACAAGCATGCTGGTGAGGTACATCTACACAGGCAGATGTGCTTCCTCCATCACACAACTAGCATAAAACCAAGCAAGAGGAAAACAGATGTGGCACCAGGAGTGTGAGGGTAGGACAGAAGGGGACAGCTCTCTGACCATCTGCAGCAGCAGAAGCTCTTAGCATCAGTGCTGGTTTCCAGCCAGCTGTCTTGAGCAGTAGGGCTGGCTTTCCTCGGGGGAGCAAGTTTCCCACAGCAGCATCGCCCACAGAACCGGTCTGCGCTAGGATGGCTTTGCTGGTGTCACACAGCTATCCCTATCCAAGAAGTGCTTATATCCAGGACAACTGACTTTCAGCTGTAGGTTTACTCCAATTTCCTCCCTCTTTATCCCCTCAATCCATCCTCTGTTTGCATTTTAGAACAAATTAGTACTATCTGCGCTGCTTTCTGTGCTTGCTTTATACTCAGGACAAAAACCAAAGCCATATTCATGCAGCACTATAACCACAGTCAAATGCACTGAACGCAAAGAATTCAAAAGATACGATTCCCAAAGCTACCACACCAGTGGCCTTTCTACATGTCTGCAGTGACTGGCACTGCAGTTCCTGCAGGTATATTGGAGTCCTAATATATATGTGCTGCATGGACAAATTACAATTGCTGTGGGAAAACTATAACTTGGAAATTTCCATGCTCTGAAGCATTTAACAGATATGAGAAAGTAGGACCAACAAGATGGCAACAAGTCACAGGAGTGAGCAGGAGCCCAAAATAGCAGCTGAAAGCCTGGGCTACAAATGCTCAGAAGGAGAAGGGAGTATGCAGCCAGGAAGATGGCCATATGCCTCCCCATCAGGCTGCACTGCAGCTGCATGAAGACAAAATTCAACCAGTTGCTTCAGTGGACATGGAAGGCAAGAGGCTCAGAGCCTTGAACAACCCTTCATATGTTGTTCCAAGTCTACTGGAACTGTGCTGACAAAATACTTCACTAGTCTTAGCAATATTTAGCAACGTATTTGCAAGCAACAGCACTTGTCTCACCAGCCAAGAGGGAGCCAATTGCCACAGAGCAGAATCTGTCTATTGACTTCTAAGAGTGTCCAGACACTACAAAAACATAGACCTGGGGACAAGTGGAAAACCCCTGGGTGACTTGTGAGAGGCAACTGAAAAAAACACTGTCATTAGGCTTCCGTTTGCTGCAGAGCATCTACACTTCATCTGGGAAAGTCTTTCAGGTGTCCAAAAAGAAAATCAAAGTTGGAAAGTGCTGACTTGGGCAAGCATGCTTTGAGGACACATTACTTCCAGCCTCAAACCTGGCCACACGTCTGCAGTCCTCCACACAGCAGATGCTGCCAGGTCCCAGTATGCCTCTGCCCAGCACTCCATATCACCCCCCTGTCCATGCTGTAGTCACCTGAGTATCTCACATGCTCCCAAGTACACAACTCACAAGCCACATGTCCCATGCGTGCCCCTCCCCCAGTGTCACAGGTCTTGGCGCCTGCTTTGCTGAGGACATATGTCTCGACATCAGCCAACAAGTGTTTGCTTTTCATCCTAAACATTCTCAGAACAAGTTTTGCAGTGCCCTACTTTGGCTCTCACCATGTCACCAGGACAAGTGATAGATGTGCAGCAGCCTCTGGAAACATCAATAGCCAGGCTGAGCTATCACCTGTTTCGAGGACAGAGCCAAGCATCCAAGCCTCTGAGAGAATTATGTCTATGGCAATTCTGACAATTTCAAACTCAGTTTGAGGCTACCTGAGCCCAGAAAGGACACAGAAAAATGTCTGAATAATTTTCCTGAAGAATAGAAATCACACTTGTCCCTCATACTCAAGTAAGTTCAGAATAGTTCAATGGATTTACAGCAGTTTCCAGATATGCTCAAAGTTCACCTTCATGCTGCAGACAAGTCTGAGAAATTCCTACCACAAGAGACTGCTTCTTGCAAAAGTTGCTGCCTAAAAATAGATATCAATATCCTTCTTTTTTCACTCCATTTGAGTAAGTGACAAACAAAAACCATAAACAAACTTCTCTCCAGCCTCATCTCCATTCAGCCACCAAACTCCTTCTGGCCATTACAACCATTCTAACTATCTGAAAATGGGGCAGCAACTATATAGCCACAGCTCTCAGCAGATAACTTGAATCCCAGAAACTGATTTACTTAACAAGGAGCTCAACACCATGGTTTTTAGGCATCAGAGATAAGTTTCTCATCACAGAAACCCACAAAGGAGAGAAATCATCTCATTCTCACCACTGGAAAGGGCAAGAGGTGTGTAAGCTTGAAGCAAAGCACTAGAAGGTCTGGCTGAACAGGCAACCAAGCCCCAGGCTTTTCTCAGATCCCAAGTTAGGACAGCAATGGCTGGACTTCAGAGCAGCTGCCACTTCACCAAGGTGCCATGGTACCAAAGCCCGCACCCAGCAGCACTAATTGCTCCTACCAGTCTGGCTGCACGATCAGGATGGGGAGGCTGAGTGGTGGAGCTCACTTTGCAGGCAGAGCACATCTCTCCCCAGCTCCCTGCAGTCCAGCTTGGTGCTCAAACACCTCATAGCTATGCTTGGGAAATGCTAATAAGATGAGAGAAAACAGCTTGTCCCTCTCTTCTTGGGCTGCCCTCATTCCAAACAATTAATTTCAGTCCTGCACGAGCCCTTGGCTGTCTTGCATTCTTGCTGTGAATCATCAGCATCTGAAATGCTGACTCACCGAGGTGAGGTTACAGATGCCACTGATGCAAAAGTCATCATTCCTGCTTACTCCTGCACACTTGGCTCTTGATAGCTCTCGTTTCATCCCTTTACTCCTCACTACCTCCCTCTGCAAGCCCCAAGGAGATCACTGCATCCATTCACCAGCAACTCAAGTACTGCAGCACAGAGATGCTTCAAGTCATTTAATCCCACCTGGCCCAACACAAGGATTAGCTCCATCTATGTGGGCCTGGCAAGCCTTTAATAGGTTCCTGCATCCCTACAATGAAAATTCCTGTCCTTCACACAGCAGCCTGCTCTGGGATTTCATCCTCTTAACATTAGAGAGGTATTCCCCAGTGTCTCATCCAAAACCTCCTCCCTTGCAGTTTAAGGCTGTGACTGCTTGCCCTGTTCTCTGGAAGCCTGGGAAGAGTTCTTCCCTCCTTTTCACAATTCTCTACCTTTTCCAGGCCACAGTAATCCCACTACTAGGAGCAGGCCCATAGAGCAGTATGTCTTAGTGCCAAGGGCAGAGCTGACACACAGCTCTACACAGACATGGAAGGCAACATCCCCAGTACCTCACACAGCCTCACGGCAATAACTCTCTGCAGGCACTGTTCAACCTGCAGGACCTGTGTCCACCCCAAAGGGAAGGTGCCTGTTCAGATTCCATCACTGTTCCAGCTCGTGATGCTTCCAAAAAAGACCAGGCAGGTCTATGAGCCACTAAACCTAATCCCACAACAAAGACTGCTATTCAGGCAGTCATTGGGGTCCAGCCAGGACTCCAGAACCAACCCTGGGAGATGCTCCTCTCTGCTCAACACAAAGAACAGAAAATAGCTGAACATAGCTGCGGGCAGTTAGGCATAGAACGTTGCTGTCTCCACACTGAGCAGCATTAGGTTGCTCCTCCTGTCATCAGGGACTTGTTCATGCAGTGAAGGACTAGTCCATGTGCACTGCTGCTCTTAGCTGGATGGACCCCTGGGGGTTCACCTATCATCACTGAGTAGCAAGGCTTTGCTATCGCATCACTGAAATTTACCTTCCGATATGTAACTACAGCTGTAGCACAGCAATACTTCGAGGTATCTAAGACTACTCATGCATATGCACTTGCCTCACATCGTCTGCATATCTATGCCCTCTCCTCACCTCCTGCTATCTTCTGCCTTGGAACAGTCACACAAATGGATATGTTGGCACCCAAGTCTTTCTCCAGACAACCACAAACTCTCCACTCTCCAATTACAGTAAAGCAGCTCCCCCTTTGCCTTACTCCCTGGTGTCCTCCAGTTCCCCAAAACCTTATTCCTCTGCCTGGCAACCACTTAAATGTGCGCAAATTGGCAGAACAGGACTAGAATCTGAGACCACAGTTACCACATCCTACAGCCACGTTGCAGAGGCAAAAATCAGTTATCACAGAAGAAGCAGGGCTCTGGGAATCTGGGAGAAGATTTATCAGTCATCCACTCCCTGCCACTAGAATCCACCTTATCTAGGTTTCACTAGAACCATTAAACACTCACGGCCATTATCCCTCCATCCATCACCCATGGGCCTTGCACCACACATCCATCCATGACACTGCACACACATTCACTGTCACAGCCACATGGCCTGTAACCCACTCTTTCTCCATCACCTCTAAGCCTGCTTCCTCCCACCCACTAGCTAAACACATTTGGAAAAGAGATGTCAGATCTGATCATCCTGCCATCCAACAAGATGATCTGAACAAGAGCAGGTCTCCCTAGAAACATGAAGGGTAGTATGTGTTTTCCCTCCTCACCTCAGCCATCTTTCCACCAGCCTATGAACAAACCTTGTATTACCCAGACTGAACTCTGGTGCCTTATTCTGTGTTAGTCAAACCAAGGTTGGCCCATCACTCAAGAGAAAAGCATCAACAGGACTGGCCCCGCCACAGCTCCTGCCTTCAGGTAGGGAGGAGCAGTGAGGAAAGAGCCAGGGAGGAGACCATTACCAACTAGGCACAAGAAGATGCTCCCAGTGAAACTGCAGGGACATGTCAGCTCTCATCCATCCAGGAGAGATGACACTGGTCTATCCCAAAGACTGGTTATTGATGGAGGGAAGAATGATCTCACCGATGCTGTCCAGAACAGTCCTTTCCCCAAGGACAGTCACAAGCAAGTTGCTGCCCTCCCAGTAGGCCTTAAATCAAGGTAGGGTACAGCCACTACAGAGACCACAGGCTTTGAGATCCACTTTAAGCTACCCACAGTATCCTTTGTGCAGCCCAGTGCTGGAAGAGGCCAGCCAGCTCCAGAATCAGAGGCTTTCTAACCTATCTGAACAGAGTTGGCAAGGCTGCTTTGATGAAATGAGATCAGACTTAATTGACACATGTTGCATTTGTGTTTGAGCAATTATGTATTTATATTATGTCAGCAGTTGCCAAGAGGCTGGACATCTGCATACTCATCACATGTAAGCCAGGCAGTGTGTAGATATGTGACTCTGGAGTATGAAGCTGTGCTTTTGCAATGCATCTGATGAACAGAAAAGTGCCTTCCCCCCCACAAACTGTACTATGCTTCCTGTGGTATCACTATCTGGAGATGGGCAGAGAATTCCCTTCCATAATGACAGCCCACAGCCCCAATATTATTCAAACGGCTCACACTTATTTTGCTATGTGCAAATCAAAAAGCCTGTCTCAGCTTCCCTGTGGCTCAGTGGCATCATGCCACGCAGGACATAGGTCAAAAATTACTCATGAGAAAGCTAGAGCGAAAAATGCAAAGTTAAGAAGTCACTGGGTTCATGCAGAGAGGGTATGGATATCCCACAAGCCAGTCTTAAGTTTAAGGACCAATTGCAACTCAAAACTCTTTCAGCTTGAAAACACTCTGCTCTGCTTTGGCTACCAGAGCTGACCTTGCAGCAGTCAGGTGAAAGAGCCAAACAAAAGAGACTGAAAAACATCTCTCAATTTTCTCCCTTTGTGCACGGGCCAGCACTCACCTAGCTGGTTCTGTGGCTTCTCCAACATCATTTGTCAAATTCTCTCTTGCTTTGAAAAAAGAACAGCCCTTCAGACACCACAGAAAACAGGAAACAGGAATGTGACCTCTGTCACGTGCTCAGTGCTATGGAAAGGCTCAGCCACTAATGTGAATGCCTCAGTAAGGAGGCACTGTGGACGCACATTTTCATGTCCTGGCTATTAGCACTGGCTTACAGCCTGCTCCTCTTTCAAGCCTGTCAGCATACAAAAGCACCGTTTTTTCCTTCCCTCCTTTCCAGCTCACACCAGACATGACAGCAAACAGTCATTGTTCAAGACCTGGGTATTTAGGGACATTTTAAACAGGGCTTTAGCCACCTGCTTCCTCCCCTTTGAGGTGATACCTCCCAGCCAAATATGTAAGCTCAGGAATAAATTGCTGTAACCCTTCCTGGTAGACAGCTAGGGAAGTCAAGAAATACTTTTTGCATAGCTTCATTAGCATATAAACAAAGATCCCGCAACTGGTGGGTCAGGAGAGAGCATGATTCAACTGTGCAAAAACACCATGCAGTCCTCCAGATTAAAGAGTAGCCAAGACATCCAACAGCAAGATAAAAAAGCACGCACAGATTTCAACATGCGATGCCTTAGCCACATTTCATCCCAGTTTGCTTCCATCTCTGTTCTTGATGGTCCACACTGGGGACTTCCCAGGACAGGATTGTCTCCCCCAGGCCTATTAACTAAAGCATCTCCAAGGCAGAGGGCAAAACGAGCTCTTGTGTCTTTTTGTCCATGCTGTTGTTTGATACACCGCTCCAGCTCACTTTCCGTCACTGCAAAACTCCCTTTACTTTCATATTTGTCATGCAACTCTGGAGAATAAAAGGCTTGCTTCCAACAAAGAAAGGGTGACCAGAGCACTGAATGCAACTGCCTTCCCTGATTGCAGGTTACCCAGCATCACATGTGCAGAGAGCCCCCTCCCTGTGCCTCATATCTACCAAGTGTGATGGTCGGCTTCTGCTTGGTTGTGCTACTTGGTTTGATAAACAATAATTTCACCAAAGCCCATAAATTTCACAGAGCTGCTGACCTCTTGGCAAATGGGTGCAGTCCATGCCAAGCTGGGACCAAAAACTTGAGCACAGGATACTCATCATCCTGTGAAATCACTGATCAGTGATGCAGCCCAGACCTCAAAACATCACATTTTCTGCAGATCAAGGAAATCCCGCTTACTACCCCTGGGATTTATTTGCTTTTATCCACATCCGTGGATCCCTTTATTTTGACCCTGCTTCTCCATCCCAAAAAAATGGTCTATCAATCCTCCTTTGGAAAGGGCTTGGGGCCTGCCAGCACAAAGCCCCAGGTAAGGCCTGGGCAGCAGCTGGGTAGTTCTCTGGTCTTCAGAGGTGCCAAACTGTCTCCATCAAAAGGCTGATTATTATTCCAGAGCACTTGAATTTCAATTCAAATCCTTCACACTTCGACTTCCCTCCCCCTGGCGACAGCAGCCCCTTATCACAAGCAGAAATGCCTACTTGTCACCAGGCTGCTAAGAAACATCCTCTGCTCCAAGGCAGAGGCACAGGCACCCTCCTCCCTTGGCTGCCGCTCCCAGGAGAGAGATGTCTGCTCCCACTGGCCACGCTGGCCTCCCACTCCAAAGCATCTCAGCTGGCCTCCCACTCCAAAGCATCTCAAGGCATTGAAGCATCTCCGCAGGCTGATGTGCACAGGCTGAGGAAGGTGGTCACGTCTGCCTCCCTGTCTCCACGTCTGGCGAGTTGATGCCTCCAGAACAGCAGAGACTCCTGGCCAGGTTGCATCATCTCAATAGCATTAAAGCAGCCCAGGGCTCACCAGCCAGTGAGAACAGATCTCACAGTAGGAATCAGCTCTTTGCTGCTCTCTGCACAGGGCCAGCCACAACAGCACGCAGCACCTTCATGGCAGATAGCTACACCAGCATGCAGAGACCCCATCTACAGCTGTACCCTCCCACACAACAGTACAGCGCATGTAGACTGGTTCAAAAAGGCATTAATGTTGCACCGACAGTGCTTTTAGGAGCCCAGGTCAGAAAGCAGCTGCGATGCAGCACCCACCCTGCCTGATATCCTGCATTCGTTTCCAAGGATGGCCAAGGGAACAACAGCCTATGCACAGGGCATAGGGCAACCCAGCAGCTCCATAACAAGCAATGTAAAGTCCTTTACAGAGATCCTGATGCTCACTCCCAACCTGGTGCATCCACACTGCATTGAAGGCCAGCCACTTGGGACTGAAGGGAAGGACATGGCATGTGCAGATTCTGGCAAAGCAAAGATCTGCAGAGACTACAGCCAGCAGCAGACCTGACAGCCCATGAACCAGAAACCATGCAACCATCTTAGTGGCAACAACTGACCATCTCTCTTTGAGAAGCACTGGAAATTCAGCACTGATGCAGAGGGGCTGAGACCTTCCCACTGCCCATGCTGCAGTCTGGAAGGGGAACAGAGCTTTCTTCCCCCACATGGAAAAGCTGTGCTTTAGCTATTAGCGACCTGTCCACAGGATTTTCCTCCGCTGGCTGTCTGCATCCTGCCCTCTGCTCTAGGAAAAAGCACGTTGGGTGGGAGAGTTTATTAAGGCTTCTCACAAAGAGAAACATTGCACAGCTTGCATCCCTCCTCTGGCATGTCAGGCAGCCCTGTAAAACCAGGAATGTGCCTCTTCCAGGCAAACACATACTTTTTAAAGTATGTTTTCACTGTCAGCAGAGTTCAGGGAAGACACCAGGAGCAGAAGGACAGGTGTTTTATGGTTCAAAGGTGCAGCCAAGGCCTTCAATGCTTCCAAAGGTCCATGCACATAACCCGGTAAGAAGCACTGGCAGGGACTTCAGAATTATTACAGCAAAGGGAAGGAGAGAAAGCAGTTTACTTAACACTGAGCATAAAAAAATCCTTCATTATGATAGCACACTGGCAAAGCACACCTGCAGATGCATCCCACTGAGTGGTTTAAGCCACTATCCAAAGTGACTTCCCCTTCACCCAGCCCCAGAACAGCTCTAAACACATCAGTTTTCCTCCCTGTAGGATATCATTCGATCCAAGGTATTTTTGCTTCCAAGAGAAGACTCTCAAAAGCCTTACAACCCCCTGGGTTTGGGAGCAGATTATGAAGAAAATGGACACAAAACAATAACTTCCCCAGGCATGCTTGCAATTGCCCTGCAGGTGAACCCAGGAGTATCAGCACCTGATCAGCATAGCCGCTGAAGTCCCCAGGTGATCCAAACCCTTTGGATCTTTACCAGGGCCTGCCCATCCCTCTTTCCACATAGAGGCAACCTAAGAGAGACCAAAGGTGTCCACCCCCTTCATTTGCACAACCTGTTGCTCTCTCATATGGGTAAAAAGAGCTCAGACCTGCCTCCCAACACTTCACAGCCATCTTGTCCTGCAGCACAGCCTCTACCCTGGCCAAGAGGCTGCATCTGAGCCACTAGCGCTGGGACATGCAGGAGCCTCATGGAGGCTTTTCTCCCTGTTTTAATGCAAAAAGGAAGAAGCAGGTAGGGCATTAATGATTTTGAGCAGAGAAGCCCCAAATGCCTTGTCAACAGCGCCCAGGACCCCCCTGTCATGTGGGCCATTGGGGGCAGCAGCACCTCCTGCTGCCCTCTCTCCACCCCTTGCCAGGAGGATGCAGACAAATCTCTATGCAGCCAGACACAGCCTTCTCAGCAGCCCAGCAAGCTCTACCTTTGCCAGTTGCTTAGCAACCAGAATCCCATGAGTCACACCTCGGCTAGCATGGCCCCACAGTGGGGCACTGGCTCCACCGGCATGGCTCAGCAGTGGAGGTGAAGCCTGAAACCTGAGCTCCTCAGTGCCTTGTGCTCCTCACCTCCATGCAACTGCCCCTCTCTCCACTGAAGCACCACCACCAAAAGGACCCAGCTTTGCAGACAGATGTACTTCAGCTGCCACCTCCTCTCCTGGCCTTCCCATGCCCCACAGCCAGAGTTTTACCCACAGGAGAATGCTGGCTTCCCATGTCACCAGCCCCAAGCCTTGCCTTGGTGTCCAAGACCCACAGGAAAGAGAACAAGGATTTGGACAAGACAGATCACCTGTTCCTAGCTGCTGCCAGAGCTGATAAATGCTGGATGGGGAAAGGAAAGGGCCAAATCAAGACCACACCAGATTAGGCCACCCATCTCAAGCAGCCAGCCTAGCACAGCAGGTACTGGCATATCCCTCAGCATCACAAAACCTGCTTTTGCAGGGACACCAACATGGCTGAGCTCACTCCTATGGTCTGGCTGGGATTATCCTTTACAGCTCTGCTCCCTTCTCCCAAGTCCCCAGACTACAAATCACTGGGCAGACAGTCAGGCTTTTTGCGTTTGCAAATCCTCGCAAATTCAAAGTGTCTACCCCAGGGAAAGAGCCTGCTTCCTAGACAGCACCTGCCTCCCCTTCCCTCTGCACACCTGGCTGTCAGCCAGCCATGCCAGCCCCCAAGGGTCTGAGCCTCTCGGACAGGAGAACCGGACTGCTCTGCTCACAGGGCAAAACATAAATCTCAGCACTGTTACTTCCTATCTGATATAGATCAATGTCGTGGGGAAATTCCTCCAAAGGACTCAGAATTCCTTTGTAGGGAAGAAAATGCTGCAAACTCATGGTAAGAAAAGCAGCAAATCAATAAGTTAAACAGGCAAGTACTGGAGTTCAAGGAACAAAATTGCCCTTGTAAACATCCTTTTGGTGGTGCCTGCAATTTATGCTGCTGTTCAGCCCATTTCTGAGTAAAAAAACTGATCAGCTGGTGGGAAAGAGGAGAAGCAAATTGCAATGTTAATCACGGAAAATACAGGCAGGAAATTAAACCTTCAGAGATTCCTTAAACCATCACCAACACTGGTGTCTACAGTAGAGACCCAGCCTGTCATGGGCACAAGCTGCTCATCAAAGTTTGAGAGCAAAGCAAACTTTTTCATTGATTTGACACCTAAAAATCTGATTAATCATCAGTGCTGTGAGATATCAGTGAGACTGCAAATCTGTTGCCCAGAGGCTTGTTCAACAGTATTAGGAGCTTCAGAAAACACTGGTTTTAAACCTGCAATACTATCTTACTTCTAAGCTTGCAGCTAGGCAGTGCATGTCACAGAATGATGGACAAAGGCCCCTTGGGCTAAAGGAGCCCAAGCAGCTCTGCAGGCAAGTCTCTGAAAACAGATCCTGTCCACATAACCCATCTTACCACATCCTGCTCGCTCACCAGCGCTAATCAAAAAATAAAGCTTTCACACTGAAGCAGAATAGAAGATCTCAATTTTGTTGTTGTTGTTGTTGCTTTCCTTTAGGAAAAAAAAAAGCGTGGGAAGGAGATGCTTTGTGCAACAAGATAATTACCGTAGCCTGCTCAAAAAAAAAAAAAGAAAAAAAAATCTTTGAATGTAGGTTTAACAAAAAGCACAAAGCACTGGTCAAAGGCACCAGTGGGGCCTTGGTACCAATCAGGAGCCACAGCAGGCTCATTAGCTAATGCTGGAGTCGCCCACACCATGCCTCCCCCGTGCAGCTAGGCAACCATTAAGCAAAGCAGGCAGCTTCTGCTAGAGATTGAGCCTCTGACACCTCTCCAAGTGCTGGTTTGAAGTTGTCTCAAGGCTTCAACGAACACCATCACATGGATTTCATTCCACTTGCTTTGAATTATTCCCAAACATGAATTATTTTATTTTATCTTTATTTTTAAATGAAGGCCGATGCTCAGGTAGGTTTCAAGTGTTGCCAGTCAATTTCTACCAACACTCAACCCAGGACCAGTGCTTCACTAATGGCCTGCAGCTGGGTGGGTGCAGGTCCCCTACCTGCACTGCTGAGACATGGTGAACACTCACCCCCAAGATGCATTCGCAGACCCGTAAGAAGCTAGCCCATTTCTGACACTAAGTGTGCTGCTTGATGTTAATTCTCTTCATTTCTGATGCCGCCACACTTCCAGAAATGGGCATCAAGAACGACCATTTTGAAGTCAGATTAAAGTGATTAATCTTTTAATTAATTATTAATTAATGGGGGGGATTAGAGACACAGACAGAAAGCTCATGCTGCAACAGATGAGCACCCATCTTTCAGAGCCAGGAGTCAAAATGCCCTGGGAGGTGGAATGAGAATGAGAAGCGGAGTCAGCTATATTATGCAGAGATACAATCCTGATAAACAGATCTAGAAACCCATGCCAGGGCTGAAACAGGAGAGAGGCCCTGAGAACCCACTGCAGAACCACTCCAGCCTTGCTTCCTCCCGTACATCATCCAGGCAGGTCTTAACCTGGAGAAAGCCTTTCCCTGCAGGCACTCATCAAGCCACTGGGCCTCCCAGGGATGGGGAAGATCATTTCTGGTAATTAAAGACAAAGGTTTCCCTCACTTTCATCCAACTTTTCCACTTTACCTCTTCAACAATCCTTAGCGATTGTTTTTCTTTGCTGTTTATTCCTCCAGCTCCCAAAGGATATATGCTTAGCACCTGCAGAAGTTAATCTAGCAATCTCTTTTGGTGTGTCTCAAATTTCCCCCCTGAGGCAAGTGACAGGAATTCAGGGAACTTGGACAAATAATGACAACAGAAGGAAGGGCTGGAGGTTTTTTTTTTCTTTTCTTTTTTAAAAGAAAGTAATTAAACCTCTCCTTCTCACCACACCTAAGGGCAGAGACCCAGAGGGCAGAGTCCTCTGTGAAGGGATTATCTGTATTTTCTCCTACTGGACCCAGACAATATGACAGAAAATTGCTGTGAAATAGCACAGGCACATCAGACCAAGCAGCAAGACACAAAATCCCACATCCAAGCACAGGACTTTTCTGTGGAGTGATCTGAACTCAGGGACTAGGAACCTTGCTCATGACCAAAGTTAAAGCATGGTGTCATCGTTGAGATGCTTCTAGAGGAGGGAATTACAGCCCAGAAGCCTGAGGCCCAAGCAAAGGGAGAAATTCATGTTTTATCATTGCAGAAATCAACAAAAAAGCTAAAGTTACACTATGCAAAAGGTGCTAGTCAAGAGAGGAGCCAGAGTTACTTCCCTAACACATATTTCCTAAACTCAGCCTAAGACCCATGGTTAAGGTCTGCAAAACTAGAAGACAGCTCTCATCCCCATCCTGGGGCCCTTGGACAGCCCAGTTGCAGATGATGGTTCTTGTGACTGAAGCACAGCCTCAGTCAGCAGGAGCACCACCTCTCTGGGACTACACCAGGCAGCTGAAACGTGGTTTGTGCCAAATGGACTTAGGCACAGACTGGGGGCAATCCCTGCTCTCTCAGCTGTATCAGAGGCCAGCCTCAGCCAGGACAACACAAATTAACCCTGCAGATGTTCCTGTATGGATTTTCACTCACCTGAGTAAATCACTGAAAATAAGAAACCTCTGCCAGGTCTACAACAGCCCAGCATCTCCATCCCACGCTACCCAGCCTCGCCCTGCAGACAGCTATCTTGGCTACCGAGCAGCCTGAGCCTGTGCAGTGGGGCCAAGCACACAGCAGAGCACCAGCCTTCATCATCACACAGCATGCAGGAAGATCTAGCATGCTCTGTCAACCACAAGCATGGGGCTCCAAAGCACACAAGACTCACAGCACAAGGGGAACAAGCCAGAGATGCCTCTTATAAATGGCAGCTATCACTGATGAGTAATACCACTCTTCCCCAATGCACCTTTAGCCACATCAGGGCGACATAATGGTATTATGTGAAAGAGGTATAGGACACTTATGACAGCTATGCATCTTCACAGGCATGGCCAGTGCCCTGATGGAAGATTAACAAGCTATATCCCCCTCCTGGTTTACATGAAAAGATGCACGGAGACCATGAAACCATGTGTCACAGCTGGTTGGCTTCCTAGTCATTCCTCAACCGAAGGCAGCTCTCTGATGGCTGCCTTTCAGGACAGGAGAAGTCACAAGCCTACATCTCCCAGAAAAGGGGTTTTGCACTTACCAAATGGAAAAGCTGAGGAGAAGAAGACAGATCTTCCTTCCAATATATCACCCAAAGCAAGCCTCTCACCACCTGCCAGCACCAAATTCTCCAGGCAGGAGAGATGTCCTTGAGTTCAACACAAGAAAATTTGTTGAAGACAGCTTTGAAATGGAGGCTCCCGGATCAGCTTTCCTGAAACACATTCATTTGGCCTCCCAAGAGTGTCTCTCCTCAGACTCACACAGGTTTAGAGTGTCCATCCCAGGCACCAAGGTGGCATGCCCCTGAAAGCCTGAGCCTCAGCTCATGTAGGCAGAGCTGCCCTCATGGGGTCTTCATCAACAACACAGCCACAGGCACTTTTGGACTTCCTGCTGGAGTTTCCAGATACAAACACCACTCCAGTCCAACTCATCCTCTGGCAGAGATATCTAGAAACAACCATTTGGGCAGTCACACTGGCAACAGCAAAGTAGTGGGACTCAAATTCATAAAAAGCACGGCTGCAACGCCAGCAACATCTCCCTACTGGGCTGAACACTCCCGTTACCTTGGCAACATCGATAACGGTACTTTATTACTTGCAGCCAAGTGGTCTTGTGCAGAAGCAGCCATCATGAATCCATAATAGGATTACAACAGCCTTTTCCTTTCTCTTGCCCTCCTGCCCTTTTCATCTGAAATTTATGATTCAAATATAATCCTGCAGTGAGGAAAAAGACTTATCACATCTCCACTCTGGGAAGTATATAATATTCACACTCACCCCTGCAAACCATGGCTGAGGGCATTTCCTGGCACTGCTCAGAATTTGGCAGGAGGATCGTGGGGTCTATGAAGCAGAAGCATGCGGAGCTATGAACAGTCTTGCATGTGTAGGAGTAGAGTGTCAGCTCCCTCAAGCAGCCTTTGAGCCACTGCAGATACAAGAGGGCAAGACAAGTGTGCACCACATGACACAGCATTTGCAGAAGATCCGACCTCCTGCTCTCACCTCATTCCCTGTCCATAAAGACACTTCCCTGTTCTAACTAATCCTCACCACAGCGCAGAGCTGCTTCCAGAGCCCTGCCAGATGGTTTTCCCCATTGCCAAATCCAGGCGTCCTGCCTTAGTTGCAGGTGAGCAAAGACCCAAGTTCCAGGATGGCCAAGGACAGAAAATGGTCCAAACACTCCATTAATCTCTTCAGCAACAGGGATAAAGAGCAAGAAAGGAAAATCAAAAGCCTCTCGCCCAAAAAAAGGAGAGAGGAGCAAGAGCTGTGGGAGGAGCTGGGCTGTAAGAAGTCCACAGAACTGCCACCATCAGTGCTTGCCTACTGTAAAGCTGTTGCAAGCCCATGCCCAAGAGCATCCCTTTAGTGAGGCCAGAGTGGTCTCTTGCATTTAGTTGAGGCTCAACATCCACTCCTGTAAGCAAGTCCTGCAGATCTGCATCCCAGACTACACCTGCTCAAACATTGCTTAGAGCTTTCTATCCCTTGGGAGCTGCTGAAATTCTAGTCCCAGATGGCAGACACTGCTCCAGAGGGACCTGAGGATGGACAGGTCTTCCTTTTAACCCAATCTCTGTGAGATCATCAGTTGGGCAGGGCAGGAGCCTGTCCAGCCCTTCACATCTTTGGCCAAAATCCACGAACCAGATGGCGTATTACTGTCAGGTACACTAAGATCTGCCAAACCCTTCAGAGGTAAGTGCATAGCTGTCAGAGCAGCAGAGCATCACCTTCAAAGGAAGGCAGCAACTCCTGTCACTCAAAAAGATAGCACCAAAAACAATCCAAAAAGTGGGGCAAGATTACAGCCCCAGTACTGATCTCAGGCAGCTAAATCTGTAACAGCCAGCCAGAGAGGGGGCCAGAGATGGACATGCATCCCAGTTTTAACATAACGTGTGGTAAGTCTGGCTGCTAACCAACATGATACAGAAGAGGTTAGAAGTATCAGTCAAAGCAAGCAAGATATTTGGCCACAAGCCATCCTCTCCCATGCTCAGTGTGAGGGAGCTGGCAGAGTTCTCATCAACCTTCAGGGCATGCATTGCCACATATAAAACAATTTGCTCAGATGAGGCCAAAGCAGCTGGGATCGCAGAGGGCAAGTTTCATTGACCAAGGCACATACCACAGTGAGTACGAGCCCCAAATCAAGAGGGAAATGCACCAGCTGCCCTCATATGGCTGTGGGGAGCAGGCAGAACACTGAGCTCCACACTCAGTCCAGACAGGAGTGTCACCTCTGAGCAAACATCTATGATGCCACCAGCTCCTGCAGAAGAAGCAGGGCTGCTCCCTGGGTTTCCTGCAGGCCATCCCAGGGTAAGGCGATCAGCAGTGCTCCCTGTGCCAGTCAGCTCCAAGCTAAGCTCCCATTGCTGCCTGAGAAAGTACAATAATAGCAGGGAGGCAAGAGCTGCTTCATCTTCTCAATTGATCTGTAAAATAGAGTAAGGGTGTGAAAGAGATGATTAGTGCAACGTTCTGGGCCAATTTTTACAGCAAATCCTGCCTGGGGAGCAACTTCAGCAGCTACTCTGCTCATCGGTGCTTCACTGCCATTAGAAACTGCTGTAAGCACAGTTACCGTGGCTAAATTTCTCAGTGCCAGGTCCCAGCAGTGCTGGGAGCTCTGCTTTGGGAATGGAGTTCCCTTGTGTCCTTGACAGCCTGGGTACAGAGCTGGCCTTGCCTGAATGGCCCCTGTGCCCCATCTCACAGGCCTTGGTGCTCTCACTTCCTTCCTGCTCTACGGATCACAGAGGGAAGGCAATGGAGATCAGATGCCTTATGTGCAAGGAGGACATAGGACAAGAAATCCTAGAAACTAGAAGTTCAACCTATAAGTAGAGTGGTGGAAGGGGAACAGGTGAAGAGAATACCTACAGCCAGATGAGCCAATAAAGGGAGCCCAGCTCAGGGACATGTTTAACTTGGCCTTCTGCTATCTTTTCTTTCTTTTTCAAGGAAGTCCCAAGCTCTTGGGCAGGTTGCCCAGAAAATGCTGTATAGCAAGAGTGCTGATCTGCTGCCCCAAAATAATCCTGTTCAGGGTCCAAGGCAGTGGATAAAAAGTGCCATTTCTTCCAAGGATAAAATCATGTCTTATGCACCATTTCCTAGGAGAATGACTATCTCCACAGAGGAAACTCTACCAAGGAGACTTAGCCTTTTCCCTTCACCTCTGCCTGCTAACATCCAATAGCAAGTCCTATGTGACATTCATGAGATAGGATACCACATCAGTGGTGAGGGAGTTGCAAAATGAACAGGAGAGATAAGAGACTCATCCACAGGATGATAAACATGTCAAGATAGGAATATCACCAGTCCTTCCAGAAGCACTGGGATACTTTCCTTAGCACAAAGTAGCAGCTAGTCCAGGCTACCTATGCTACACCAGTGACATGGGACAGGAAGGTTCTCCACCTGCCCTAACCGGAATTCATATCCTTGGCTCTGTGCTTACCCCAGCAGCTGATGCTACCTGGCTCGGTAAGTCTTCTCAGAGCTGCCTCAAGTGGACAGTGTCAAATTAGTTCTGCTCTAACATGCATGTGTTTTCTCCAAGTCACTTGAGCAGGGAAGTCTTGTTACTGAGACACAAGCAAATAGAGAAACAAGAACCCAAACAACCCTGGACCTGGGCCACCAACCTTCTGCTGCACTTGGGGACACTGGGGTCATCAGCAAAAGCAAGGGAATCATTGGGTACTGAGGCCTGGCCCCCAGCTCGGCAGTCACTGCAGAGACTCACTAACATCATTAGGTGCAGCACAAAGCACAGAGAAACAGAGGTGGCTTCTTTGTGCTCTTCATCTTTCCCCCCTACCCTACTCCTCACCTCCCTTGCAGACCTCACCCATGGTACTCAACCCCCTCAGCAGCACTTCTGCTATCTGGCCCCAATGAAGGGGCATCCCTGTTGTTTATCCAGCCCCTCAGAGCGGGGAAGAGGCAATATCCGAGGCCCAAGGCCCTGGCTGAGATAAGGCTTACCCAGCCCAGAGAATCACTACTGGGAGCCATGTGCTGCCTCTGTAATGGTAAGCAGCTTCCAGAGCTGGCAGAAGGCCAGGGACACCACAGGAATCAGCAGAGGTAAGGAAGGGCTGCTCCCCTGGCAGCAGTTTCACTCCTTTGGAGATGGCCTATGGCTTGCGAGTGCTTTGGGGACTGGCAAAGCCACCCTTCTTCACTCCCTAATGGGCAGGACCAGGCTCCCACCAGAAATGCAAGAAATCTCTTCCACTCCTGCACAGCAATAAGCTGGGGAATGCAACCCCATCACATTCATCCATCTCCTGGGTACCAAAGGGTTACAGATGAGCATCTTTCAGCTTCTCTCTTCATCAGCCACAAGAGATGATCAAAGCTTCACCTCCTTCTATCTGATTTTTAACAATCCTTCCACCTAAGACAACTTCCTCCTGGCCCTCCCAAAGCACAGCCCTGCTCAGATATGCAGTGAGACAGGGAAGAAGAGACTGCAGGGCTCTCTGGGATTTGTCAAGGAGAGCCACAAATACACAAGGAAAAAAAAAATGCCATGCAAAACAGGTACAAAATCCCCAGGAAGGGGAAAGGACATTTGCCTCCAATGGGAGGGAGGAAAAAAGATGCTCATCCCTAGGAAGAGGGAGTGGACTCGCCAACAGCTCTTGTCATATACACTGTGGAGAAACACGCTCCTCATACACAGTGCAACAGAGCATCCAACAGCAGCAGGTAGGGATGTAGGGTCACACCCAAGTCAGCACTGGAGCTGAGACTACACCTCTGCTTCCCCTCCTCCCCTCCCCCCGATTCCAAAACTGCCCTCCTGGCATCCCAACTTCTCTCTGGCATACAGAAAAGGGAACAGACAAGAAACTCTGTGCTTTCCTTTCTCTTATTTTCTCCAGTCAAGCTCTCCTCCTCCTTTTTCAGATCTGCTGCAGACAGAACACACCCATGGATGTGGCAGAGCTGCAGACCAGGCTGGCATTTTGTTGGATCTGCAAAGAGTCTTCCTCAAGGGATGGTCTCTTAGAAGTACTTGTGAGAAACTGCTCATAAAAATTAAACAAGCTGCCCCATTCAGAGTCAGAAATATCTCTAGCCCTGAGGAGCACATCTGCAGTAGCCCATTTATAGCTCCCTTCAAAGACATGGATCCTGCATCCAGAGTACAGCCTGCCTCCGCTGACAGCATTGCAGCAGCCCGAGCCCTTTGCATCGCAAGGGTAGAATTCAGTCCTCAGCTACAGGAGCAGAAAGCAGCAGATTCAGCAAGCCCCGTTTGGTGCACAGCACCACAGCATGCTAGGCAGCAATGCACTTTTGTCATCCAGACAAGGGCTCAGAATAGGATAGTGAGGTGCAGCAGGACACACAAAAGAGCTAAAAGAAAGTACTGAGGTACCATGGGAGAGCTGCTAATCACCATCTGATACAGCACACACTGTCCAAAGGCTGGAGTTTAATGTCTGTTCCCTGAGCGGATGGAGGAATAAGGGAGTGATGAACACTGTGGAAGGCTCAGCCCCATGCAGGCACTGCGTATCACCTGGAATGCTGTAGATCACCACAAAGCAGCAAACGGCTGCAGCAGCAGCCATATCCAAAATGTCTTCAGCAAAATGCTTTCAGTTCACAACAGATGGCCCCGTCCTACAGACAATGGTACTTTACTCTCATTTTGGAGCTAGAATCTGAGGTAGTCCTGCTGTTTTGCTGACCTCCCTCCCAAGCTCAGCCTGCAGGTCAGAGACCTAGAGCAGAACCTAGATCTCTTCCTCCCAGGTAATGCTCTGTCCCTGGCACCACACTGCCCACAGGATGCACAGAAAAAGCTCACAACTGAATTCACAGAGACTGCACAAGATCTTTGCACAGCACAAATTCACTGCATACCAACGTACCACAGAAGAGTAAAGCCACCAAGGCAGTGGGGTATCCCAAGGACTCAGAGCCTTCTCCTTGAAGGCCCAGGACAAGAGGCTCTAGATACTTTCAGGCATTGCAGCAATTTAATTTTATATCTCAGATCTATTGCTTTCCTTTCCTGTCTTCTATTCTGAGCTGCCAGGTGGTATCAGCTTTCTTGGAGTAAGTCTTATGCCAATCTTGCCAAGCCCCATTCTGAAGCTGTGGAGCCTACACTCTAAATTCAAATTGCGATTTCACAAAATGCAATGACACATTCTGCTGGTTTGCAAATATGCTGCCGTCCCCAAAATTCCTTTCACAAAAAAAAAAAAAAAA